>NW_006799949.1:1096063-1199781 GCF_000485575.1 Poecilia formosa
CACTGACAC
This sequence comes from Poecilia formosa, assembly GCF_000485575.1. Classification (NCBI taxonomy): domain Eukaryota; kingdom Metazoa; phylum Chordata; class Actinopteri; order Cyprinodontiformes; family Poeciliidae; genus Poecilia; species Poecilia formosa. The sequence goes on from NW_006799949.1 coordinate 1,096,073, forward strand.
CCACAGTCAAAGAAAAAAAAAATACTGTTTTCCACATACTGAGATGGTCTTCCATTAAACCTGATATCTTTTTAATAAAATCCAATCCATTTTACAAGAGATCAATACCTGCAATCACAAGGGAAGTCATAATAACTTCATTGTAATTCATGTTAAGTGGCTCCATTTAATTGAAGATGATTGCTCAAAATGATAAATTTAATCTCAAATAGCCAAGCAGGGTTACACATACTATACAGTGAAAGGATGTTTTTTGTTTTCTTTGTCCTGAAGGTTGCACTCATCATTTCAGATAGTAACACTACTTTCACTATTACCTATGGGGCTTTGGAAAACCTACTGATCAGCATTCTCAAGTATAGATATTATTTATTATTTATCCTGAATGAATCCAGTTGCATCATGAACTCTGACCTGTAGGGCCTTAAAGCATTTGGGAAGGGAGACAGAGGGTTATGGTTGGGCCACAATGCAAAGAAAAATCCTTATGTAAAGAGAAAATGATTGTTGTTATTCTATTTAATATCCCTGAGCATGTTTTTGCTTCATGACAATAGTAATTAGCATATATGGGAAGCAGTTGTTTCTTTCTGTTCTCCCTCTCCTTGTTTTTTTATCCTTTTTAATAGCTGTATACATACCACCCTTGATTAATATTACAATAGAAATCATAAGGTATGCCACATACAAGACTCCATTCACATAACATTCCATGTTCCCTATGAAGAGAAAAATGTATTTCCTTTCATTAATTAGGGGGAAGCATGTAATCAATAACTGCTTGGAGGTAAAAAATTTACTGCTGGACCAGTCAGTTAAAATCATTTGATGCCAGCATTAACTGCGTCAAGTGCTGCAGCTGCTGAGTGCCTGAGTCCAGGACGGTGGGGTGAAGACAAGCTGGGGTGAAACGGTCACTTGTTGTCTTTGATAGGTAGAGACCTCTAATCATCGCCATATGCTGACAAAGGAGACAGAAGACTCATGCCACGTTTAATCTTGAACGCAACTTAAGTTTAAAATGTAGACAAACACAAACCTCTTACATGTCCATTGTTAACTTTCTTGAGCTTTGTTTTTGCCCCGTCACGTACAGTTACATTAACACATAGTCAAAAACCCAATTTCCAATTTTATTGAAATGGAAAATTTTCTCAATTTTCTTCTAATTTGTCTTTTTTAAAATGTCCTTCCTGTGGTAATGTACACCACAGGTGTTGATACTATTGTAAATTAGGAATGGTTATATAAAGAAGTGGGTAAAGAAAAGAGGGGGGGGAAACCTTTGACAGGGGGAGGAAATAAACCATTCCTATAAGAGGCTTAAGAGCGTCCTGGAAGCCATCGTTTGGCCTCGGACCAAGAGCAGTTGTGGAATTGAGTTGCTGCTTTATCTGTTTTTAGCTTTACGGTTCCAGGCAGAAGTCTGACCACCACTGCTCTGCTTAGTTGAGTGCAAAAAATAAACAAAAAGTAACACACCACCACAAGCTTAAGCCTCTCTCACACATGAGTGGCTCCATCTTTAATTTCTCAGTTGGAATTTTTTTGTTGCCATTTGAAGGTAACAACAGGAACAGTGGGGAGGATGTAAAAAAAACAAACAAAAAAAAAGTTTACTCCTAAGTTTGGCATGATTTTCCAAAACTTTCAAATGTTTATTTTGTTTTAAGCTGATTACTGGTTATAATGCCTCATCAAACTAATAAAGACACTGTACTGTCTATGTTAAAGAAAAAGTAAAAATGTCACACTTTTGTGGTGAAAAACAATGAGAACGTGGTAAATCATCTCAAAATGTTTAGCAAAAAAAGCAGAAAAGGTTGACCTTATTAATGCATTATTTTTTTGTGATCATTATTACACTTGTAAGCTTTTTTTTGGCAGATTGCTTCCAGTTACTAAGAAATTGTTACAGATAGGTAAAGTTTAAAGTTAACCAAACATGTATTACAAATATCCAAAATGTCTTTTAATGGATACATAAAATGGGAAAAAAAAACACAATGAAAGTGACATCTTCATAAATCTTAAAATGTCAATAGCTAAACTATCTACTAAGCTGTCATGCCAGGAGTTGCTATGATTAAAACGTCACATTTTTTGTTGTTCCTACATGAAATGCTGGAATATTTCAACACAATTCTGGATTCAGTTTCCCTCATTGACTTTTCTTGGTTAAAGAAGTAAGGCAATGCAGTTTTACATCTTGAGTGGAGGTTGTTCAACTGTCTTCATAGGTCTTCTTACGGTGGTGTAGCATGCTAGATTAATAGGATGTACCAAATTGGCCTTGGTTGTCATCTAACATAGCTGTTTGTGTTTTCCCAGCAGTTGAGAAAGAACTTGTCAACACTGCTCTTCTCTTAATGGTTCTAAATTGCAGGGATAACACAACACAAGATGAGAGGGCAATAGAAAACCGTGAGATAAAACATTTAGCAAATGTTTTATGCATGCAGCAGGTGAATAGTGTGCATTTGAACTGAAAAGAGTAAAAGTACCAGACAGGACCAATTTTTAAGTCAGAATCAATGGTCAAGTAGTCTATATTTATGTTCTGGTCATGCATAAAATGCTGCATCTCGTCAAATACAAAATGCTTAATGATACGAAGTCTATTTATACAAGACAAAGCACTTACCTTGTCATGTTTGAGGACTGCATGACAGCCTCAGAATTATCGCTTACGAACCTAATGTACCAGTATTTTCTCTTGACAAAATAACAATATACACACAAGGTACTGTTAGGTTCCTAACAGAAACACTTTCATTTAATGAAGCAGAACAAGAACAGACACCTAAGTTCAAGTTCAAAGTTCTGCTTTTTTGTGAGGTCTTTGCTGATAAAACTAGATCCAGTTTTCATCATCTCAAGGTCTGTTTATATACTTTTTTTCAGGATAAATGTCAATCCATGACCTTTCTTGAAGTAATATACGCTCTCCAAAGGCCGACACAGCACTCAAGTTTGCTTACTTATGTTCAAGGGTAAAGGGGTCTTTTACTGCTGCAAGCCTCAGTATTCCCCACTTTTATGGAAAATACCTGTAACTATTTACAAGGAAATATTTATCTGTCTTTTGCCTAGCTAGAAATGACACTGGTGGCTCCAAAGATTCATTCTGCTTCATTATCACTCAGAAATAATCTTTATAACTCAAAGCAATGAATATGTTGCAAAACATTAACTAAACATGTCTGTCACTTATAAAAATGCTTAATCAAAATGCAGTTATACTTACGTTTACATTGCTGTCACTTTTGCATCAGATTATTTGTTGTTGTATTATTATAAACCATGTTAAAGACATGTAAAAACTCTTAAAATAAATTTATTTTTTGCTATTAATTATATTTTGAATTAATTTTGAATTACATTTGAGATGGAAGGGCAGAAAACTCTTTTTCTTGCCATGTCTCACAAACAACACCATCTAATGCTTAATGTGAAGACTTGATAACCCCAAGGTGCCTCCATTAACTGTGGTGAACTTTACAGATATTTTAAATGGACTTTCGTTCTCTCTTTGTATAGATATAATATAAACATGAATAGCTAGAAAAGAAACATATCATTTATGTTCTCAAACTACAAGTTTTTTTGGTGCAGGAAAAGCTGCACCAAATTTATTTTAATTTATTTAATATTATAAAATATTAAATAAATTATTTAATATTATAGAATTTATTTTAATATTATAGAATTGTAATAAAATGTAATGCATTAACGTGTTCACATTACAGTAGATTGTGATGCAACATTTATTGATTCAACAAAAAAAGTTACATAGGCATGAGGGCTACAGTGAGGGTACTAAAAAGAACAAGAGTATGTGTTAAAGTGTGGATGAAAAGCTTACTTAAATATAGGCATGAACAAAAAAAAATCTCCACACCTCTGATTTAATTTCACTGTAAAATCCTTCTTGCTTTTCAAAGCGGTGATGAGCCCTTTTCATAATGTCAGTGCTACCACCTGGCATTGTACTGCTGTACATCCTCTATGTGCTCCTGTGGAAATGTGGTGGGAGACCCACTGGAGGGTAACCAGTTGGTTTGGCTCTTGATGTCGCCACCTGTTCAGGCAGCCAAGTGTTGAGTCAATGAGGCTATGAGTGAGCTGAGCATTGGGAATGAGAAGCATTTGACTGAAGCACCCTTCACGCTAAAATCACACAGGTGAGAGCTACTCTGACACATACTCAGTTGTTTAGACACTTGTGGACAAGTGAAGCATGATTGCCTCTTCACCAGTGGACATGTTGTCCTCTAATTGATGGGGCGAAGTTCGCTCGGGTTATGTTCTATTTTAATTTGTTGCTTTTGAGAATTGCAGGGGATTAGTAAAATGATATAACACATTTTAATAATGCATAATAAAGCTGACTAACCTACTAAACCATAAAAATGTGTTGCATAAAAAATTGTGCATTATTTTAAGTCTCACACGGATTAGTGTGAGAAATTGAAAGTTCTTCAGTCAATGGAAATCCTGCAATAAACTGTGAAGTATCTGGCCACTCTGACATATTGAGTTTGACACAAAAATCCGGTTGTATTTCAACATAACGTCTTGTGTCTGACATCGGGGAATTTGTACCAATGCAATTAGTGTTCTTAGCCCCATGCCTGTACATAAACATCCTATTGCAATTCCAGTTTCAACAAGGTTGCATCATCAAATTCTGCTATAGAACCGCTTTGATGTTTGAGTTATTTTCGAAGGCCAAAATCTCTCAATTTGAATATTTCAAGGGTGCCGTTATTTGAGTCTTGGTGTTTTTAAAAGCAGCAACATTCAAACATCCTGGGTCTTTTTAAATGACTGTCTACCTGTACAACAATTTTCAAAATATATATGTTGTTGAAATAAGATACATGGCTAACACTTTATTTGAAGGGGTGTGCATGAGACTTAAATTACACTGTCATAAACATAACATTTACATGGATATGAATTAGTTTCATGAATGTTTATGATGTTTGTCATGAAGTGTCTTTAACTAATGACACTTTTAATTCAAAAAGAAAAAGGATGCATTAGAAATATCAACTTGGTAATATTTGGTAAATAATTACTTTTTTAAGTAAAGTTGCATTAAATCTTAAATTAAAAGTCAATTAAAAGACTCAACTTTGCATTAAGTGTCTCTATTTACCAAATGACACTTCATGACAACAGTCAAAAACATTCATGAAGACGCCTTCATGGATGTTATGTTTATGACAGTATGTCAGTCTTATGCACACCCCTTCAAATAAAGTGTTAACGATGCATGTAATGCATGTTTTGTTCAAGATGGAGTTTACATGTTACAGAGCATAATCTGATTAGTGACTCACACCCTCAGTATGTTTACTGTTAGTTAAATATTTGCTTTCATCCAAGTCCTCAAAATCCCCGAACAACATTCTTATCCCTCAAAACATGAAACATGACTGGGACATTTTGTTCCAACTCCAATCAGTTATATAGCACTCCCAATCCACGGGAGTGCTATATAATATTGCCAACAACAGAGAAACACATAAAATATATATGTACTGCTTCTGTTTTAAACAGATACTTTACATCATTACAATTAGGGCTGTGTAATAATATCAATATTGTGATATATATCGATATTTTCTTTCCTAGAAAAAAATCGATATTCATCCGCAAGTATTGTAACATCCAACTGTCATCTTGTTCACTCACTGCTTGCTTCGCCAGGAGAGGGATTAGGTCATCAGGCTTAGAGTGATTCCTTCAGATGTTAAGTGTCAAGGTTAAAAAGGTATCAAACTATTCAGAGCAGGGTATTGGTGCACTTTATTTATTTTAGCTACAGTTTCTACTGTTTCAATTAAAAGGAACATGTTTTCTCACCACTTCTTTGATTCATTTTGTCCAGCTGTCGACTTTAAATCTGTGTCCATGTCCAACCAGAGCCAGGTATTGTGTAGTTGGTGCTTTTAATCAGTTTTCAGTTAAATTAATTCAATCCAACTCTACAACAGTCACAAAATGTCACCAAAATCACTATGTCCCTCTAAAATCTTTCAGAAAATCGCAAAAGTATATTGAATTGTATAGTTAGCTGAATATTGCAATATATATCGTATTGTGGGCAGAATATTGTGTATCGTATTGTGAGATTATTGTATCACTACAGCCCTAATTACAATTTCTAACATCCAGTGAACTGGCACACAGGAAACATCAGCTGCCTCAGGCATCCTATGATATTATTTTATCGTGCTATTATTTTTTCTGTAACTCATAGTGTAACGCCCATCCATCTGTTCTTAAGGTTTCCTTCAGTGCACATTACAAATGATTGAATGATTCTGACATTGAAACACGTCTCATCTGTCCTCATCAACCTTTACTCTCCTGACCTTTTCATTGACTGTGGCTTTTCTCCCTCAGGTTGCAGTCAAAATCACAATTTATGACCTCCGTGGCTGTTGCTCCAGCTCTGGGGAAGGCCATTAAATTAAGAAGATCAAGGGTCAAGAGGTCACAGTGTCCTGCTTCTGCTACAATGGCTGACATCAATAGCTAGAGACCCCGAAACACCTATTTTCCATTTAGCTCATTAAAAGCGACACCTCGTCTTTTCATATCCACCATCAAAAAGGAAATAAGCGTTTTTAGTATTGTTTACCTAATTAAATGTAAGAGAAAATAACAAAAGGAAGATGAATAAAATGAAATACTTACTTCAAAAGGTCAAATGTCTGAGGACAAAAAGAAACAAATTATAAAAAATAAGAATAATCAAACATAAGAAACATAGCTTTCATGTCCAGTTAAAAATGAGTAGGAAGAAGCCAATGCTTATCAATTACTATCCTCAACTGTCTTGTCCAGTATACACACAAAGTGAATTTCTGTCTAGAATGTTGAATTCAAATATCCTTACTCTCTAAAATGTCCCGTAAGATATCCGTACAACTACATTAATCAAAAATGGAATTGTATTATTTTTGGTTGCTAAAAAAACAAAACTTTTCCCTATTCTATACTATCTATTACATCAACACAACCCAATGATGCAGCCAATCATGTTCAATCTACAGTACTGCCACCACAGCCCTCAACAGTATGCCAGTAGATCTCCAATGTGTGATATCTATGTACTTTTGCATTTTAAATCTTCATCCATACTGTTCCACATACTGTTCCACAGATGGCATAACGTACAACAATTAGTGTTGTACTTGGTTTATTTTTTTTAATAAAATTTTCTTTAAAATTGTAATTTCTTCCTTGTGCAACATATGTACGTTTACGATTATGTCTTGCTTTGTACATTATGTGGCCAGTTTTGAATTTGACAAGATAAAAAAAAGTATTATATTTAGCTTTAAAAATAATGCATTTTGATGTTCTAATTATCCCACCATATGAATTATCATTGTTAATCTTTTTTTTTTTTTTTTGCAGTGAACAAAGTGGCTGTATAGTGTAATTGAGAGGATTTCCCCAAATCTACATGTCATAATTCAAGAATGATGAGATCAACGCTTTTATATGTTTAATGTGAGGCTTTCGGTAGATTCTATAATCCAACATAACATCGAGAAATTTGTATTTACATACTGTTTAATGCAGATGTCATTCACTTTTACTTGTATTTGATGCATTTTTTATTGAGTTATGGCTTACTCATAACTCAATTGAATAAAATTTTTTTTGAATAAAAACAACTTTAGTTTCAATGGTTAAAATAACTCATGTAAAGATGAGTCCTAGAAAACGGTATTGATGTTTATTAATTTCTTCAAGGCCCCTTTTTCTAAAACACAGACATGCATTTATGTGATGAAAGAATCAAAATGAAGTAAAACTTCATTAATCATAGACATGAGTATCATTTTGAAAAGTGATAAAATTGTATTCATTTGTTCATTTTATGAGCTCAATAAAAGGTGAACGAATGGAGCCTCAAGTGTCAGAAAGCAACAAGTGTTGAACAATGACTTGCAAAATTATTCATATCCTTTAAACCTTTTCAGGTATCCTGGTTGAGTAGGGAAACCCAAACATCTCTCTCTCTGATCACACTTTCCACTTCCTTCTAAATCTTTTAAGGTTTGACCAGAAGGGACAACCACTCCAGCAAATTCTGAATCTCCCCTGAGGTCTCCCTGCAGCGGCACATACCAGGAAAACTTCACCAGGGAGATGCACAGGAGACATTTTGATTCCCAAACCATCCCCACTAACTCCTTTCACTGCAGAGAAGCAGTGGCTTCTACATAGTTTACCTTGGATACTATGTGTCCAAGGTAAACTGGATACATGGTTTGTATCCAGTTTACCTTTTTTTTGTAGAAGGGGAACTCAATAGCATATTAATTATGTAAGGAGATGAAACGTGAAGGTATCCTGTACATATGGCCATTCATACAGTTTAGACCTGTGCAGTATGGTGATTCAATTAGGGTTAAAATGAAATATATATATAAAAAAAAAATCTTTAAAAAGCTTAAAAGATATTCCAAATTTATTTTGACCATTTCTATGGCATAAAAATACTTTATGACAGCATAAAATGTGCCATAAACACTTCTGAAAAAGAACTTTTAAACTCAGAAGTAACTTTCTGAAATTAAAAGAATATATCAAATTACCTGCAATGGATAAATGTAGAATTATATAAAGTAAAAAAACAACAAAAAAACAAAAAAATAACTGATAGTCTTTTGAAAAACTAAGCAAACTTGAATTGTATGTTGAAGAAACTGAGATCTGTAAGTCATCAGTAGGGGGCACTGTAAGCTTTATCGTCTGCTTGCCCCACCCACCCTGCTTCTACCCAACGCAACCCTGCAAGTGGTCGAGCCCACAACCTGGCAGTGTCTGTTGGTGTAAGAGATTTAAACAAAGAGGGTTAATATCTATCAGTGTGCATGTAAACACACTCATAACTCACTTGAGTAATGAAACAGTACTGAGTCGCACTCCTTTTCTGTATGGTAGTAATGTGAGTGAATGTGTGTGAGAGTGTGTATTCCCTCACAGGAAAGTGAGAGACAAGGGTAGCCTAGAATAAGAGTGGATGCATGCTGTGTGCTGTAAAATGTAGGAAAGCGGAGATTGGCAAATGGTCTCTCAGATTTATTAGCAGAGAGAGACTGGATCTCTCTCCAACTAAAATAAACTGGTGCAACTAAAAAGGGCTGGAAGTGATACTGTGCTCATTAAAAAGCTAACTCCCTGCGTCACTTGTGGGCTGAGAGGCAAGAAATAAGTGGGTTCATGACATTCTAGTTTATTTTGTTTTTTCCACAATTGTTTTCATTTTGCAGATTTAGGAAAACACCAAGTAAAGTACAATAATTAATCCCAATTACTTTGTGCATTATGTCTCTCTCCTACATGAGAGACATAAGGTATGAGAGAACCCACATTGCTCAGGGAAATTGTCCAAAGTCTGTGCAAAAATGCCTGTGGAGGCATTCAAACCCGTGACTGTCTTCCTGCGAGGCTACAGTGCTAACGTTTTCCATGTCACTCTTAACAGCTCTCATTTTTATTAAATTCCTCATTTTATACAATTTGCACATCATATATCTACAAAATATAATAAACTATATGGAATAAAAACAGTTTTATTTGCAAAGAGTTATTACAGCATATGAATTAATGAAGTTATTTTGAGCATGATAGGAATTCTCTGCAATGTGGTGTTGACACTACAAAGTGTCATTAATATAGCTATAGTACAGACGTGGTAGTGCAAAGAGTTCGTCAAGAAAAGGAACAATACCCTTCTACTGTAAAGTTGACAACAGTTTACAATTCATTTACCTTCACAATGTGGTAATGCTCCAGCTTAAGAAGAAAAAGTTCTAAAGAGGACAACTATGGACTTTACGAGCAAGAACCACATCACATTGACAAGAGTTTAGAGGTTTATTTAAAAAAAAAAGAGGTTGAAGGGATGGATGAACTGAATGTTGAGATGGGCCATCTGGGGAGACTTGATGAGGAAGCCTTGTAAGACAGATACTCGGCATGGGGTTGGAGTTTTCAGAAAATGATATTTTCCTGAGTCGTTTTACGACCAGATTGATCCTGGACCAAAGGAGTGGATGAAAAATGAGAATCAGAATTGGGGATAAGGACGCATACCAGGGGGTTGATGGTGGCGATGGTGGTAGGATTTCATTCTGTTGCCGGTTCGAACCCTGCTTAGAATGACAGTATGTATAATTATATAATTTCAAAAGAAGAACATATAAATTGTCCTGATCTTCCAGGGTAAATGCTAACAAATAATCGATCACATCGCTATTCTTACTGTGATTTTAAATAGAATTTGGATCAAACTGGTCAGCTTTGTTGAATTTTAACTAGGCGTATTCAAACTATGTTGGTTTACATTTATATTAGATCTACCAGTATCCATTACTACACTCCTTTCTAAATTTCAGGCTCTTGCAAAAACATCCACCCTTTCAGCAAGAAACAAGTACCATTTAAGTATTAACGACGCCAGAGCATCAGCAACAGCAGACCTGAATTATCAGCTGGTGAACGACGGTGTATGCTCCTGTTGAAGCTGTGAGTCATTGTAATTCTAATTTGTGCTGTTTTATTTATGAGTTTGCTTCTGAAGCACTACACTACCCACAAGCTTTGATGACTTTCGTATCAACTGGAGCCACTGTTGCCATAGAAACGTTAAAGTTGGCAGTCAAACGCGATAAAGTAACATCAGCCAACAAGCACCCTTTCGTCGTCTGGCAACACCAGCAGAATGGTTTTACAACATAATACTGTTTTGCATCCAATTTCGAAGGACTAGTAAAGAGTATACTCTGCAAATAACCACTTAGATTAAACTTTTATCTTACCCTTTATTTATCCTTTATATCTTAAAGCAAGCTTTAAGAATGTGGCTTCATTCCAGTTCTTCTGTAAGAAGAACATTATTTCTTTTTAGACTGCATGCTTTAAAGTGGAACAGATTACCCCCCAGAATGCAATTGGCCTTTCATTTTTGTTAAATGCTAACCAGTTTCCTACAAGGAAAATCATCCCACTTATCATTAGTCTCACTTGCTTATATTAGATAAATGGCATAAACAGATTAGTCTGTGACTACTACAGTAACACCAAATGATCAAATGCAACATATGGAAAGAGCTCCCCATTTCACTATGCGGAGTACATATACTCGCACATTTTCAAAGGTCAAAAGAAAGATATGACTACAACATTAAGTGTAATGTAATCACTGAGCAGCTTAAAAAAATTGCACAGATCCAGCACAATGTTCAGCATCATATCTGACTCCTGGCTTGTGTGGGAAGCTGGATTTGCTGGGCATCCTGTTCATTTCACCGTACATTCAATTACAGTCGCCCACAAATTACTTCAAGAATACAAGCCAGCCTGAGCCGCCTGCCGCCTCCACATGTGAATGCACTTCTCCTCCTCCTCATGCCCCCATCCTCGCTTTCATTCCCTTCCTCTTCTCCTTCTCCTTTCGGCATTTCCGCAGACGAAGGCTGGACGGTTAGTTGTCTGAGAGTAGCGTGCTTTTTCTGATTTCCGCCCCAGTACTTTTACTTTTTGATCTCTCCAAAGGAGTCGGGCTGGAAAACACACAAGCAAAGAAAACACCCTCAAACACGCGGCTCGGTGTCTTTTAAACACCCACTGCTGACACGTGCTGATGATTCCTGTTCTTTTCTTCTCTTTGTCATACACACATGGATGATGCTTGTGTGCATCGCTGTGCGCACAGGTGCATGCATGCACATTAACACTCGGAAGACACCAAAGCAAAAATTACAGATATCCCCCTCCATATCAGTGTGCGAATCTGTCAAGTGTGCTTGCAAACACCCCTTTTCTCCCAACACACACAAGGTTGTTCTCAGCATGTGTTCTCTCCATCTTTCCTGCTCTTTCTGTTCCTCCCCAGGGTGCGCATGATAGCGACTGATGTAGGCAGCAATTTATTTCTCTGAAGGAGGTGTGTGAGAAATATAGATGATATCCTTCAAAAGGGTTTCAAGAGTGGTGGTTGTAAGGGAGATGAGGGAGAGTAGGGCATCCAAGCCTGAAAATGTTTAAAGCTGGGATGTCATCACTCAAAGGCACAGGAGACTTTTGTTGTCCCTTTATGAGTTATTGCTGTCCCGTTTGGTTTTTCAAACTTCCTTTTAAAGTGTAAGCAATCAGTGCAATCACATGGGCTCCCTGGCTCACAGCTCACAGTCTAGTGTGTGGCATAAGCATTTGAAAAAAGAAAAAGGTTGACCTGTAGTTTCAGTGTCATATATTTAGGAATACTTTGCAGTAAATGGTGAGAGTATGTCAAACTGTGCTTTCCAGTATAAATGTAAGAAAATATAACCATGTAGTTGATGATTCTCAGGTTTGAATTAAATTTTTATCCTCCAATTCTATGCTAAGCTAAATTGTCATTTCTTTCTTTTTTTATTGATTTACTTTCAGAGACATTCATACATAAGTCTTTGCTTGGCATTTGAACCGACTATCCATCAATTGTCATATTTGACATCGAACATCATATTTGATCATTTGATCCATTAAACATCATATTTGATAGTTTTCTTTCTGTAAATTGTGTCCTTCTGCTGCTCTTTATAATGAACCCCAACTCAGACATTTCTAAGTAACATCACTATGATTATTTCTACAGTCCTTACTATTTTATTTTTCTCCCTCTGGCATTGCTCTCTTCAGAGATCATAAAAGGACTGTTATGTACAGATTGTGCTTACAAGCAGTAATGGAAACATTCACATCCTAAGGGGAAAAAAACTGGCATTCACAAAACCGTAATAAATGTTTTTTTTTTTTTTCACAAATATGTATTCCTAGAGCTTTTAAATTGTGTTTTGTTTTTGTTTAATGACACAATATCTCCCACATAACTGCTGCTTTCAAATAACTAGAGAATGAAAGCTTATATGTTCATGAATTTTCATGCACTTTAAATAAAGTACTTGAAAATTATAATTCCTCACCATCTTTGACAGTAAACAAAAGTTTAAGATGTTTTCATAAGCAACGGAAAATGTCACTGATAATTCAGGTTTGTTCGTATGAAGTCTGTGCAGTTGAACCATAAGGTTCACATAATTATCCTCATGTTTAAAAAGGAAACATGAAGTCAGCACAATCAACATACAATGAGAAAAAGTCATCTGTCAAACAACCTAGTCTCTCTTTGTGTTGCCTAGTTGCAGCCCTGTAAAAACACTGGGAGAAAATTTCAACAATAATTCAATTCTCTCTTTAAATTACAATATTACATGGCATGTTGGCACAGGAATTATGTCCTACTAACTGATAAGCAATTTTATACCTATAAGGTAGCAATGACCTTCATGGCAACAAAGTAATTAAAATCTAAAGCTGATGCAAGATTAGTGATGGGAATTTGTGTGTTACAAAAAACTAACCTAACATGGCACAACATGGTATGACAAAAAACAAACAAAAAATAAACATGTTGATACATCCTGTACTACAATAACTAATTCAGTTCCTACACTCAGTCTTAATTGTGATCTGACAGAGAACCTATTGCAGCAATTAAGGGAGGAGATAAAAGATCACCTGTTTGTCTCACTGCCAAAACAAATCAAGCAACAATGCATGGACACTTGCACCAAAGAAAAGTTATCGCTCTCAATTAAAGGTGTTGTTTCAGCGTATACTTGCTGAGAGGCCACTGTGGTGACCTTTGACAACATGCAATTCACTATAATTGTATTCAGATATTACTGGGTAGATTACATTTCTTATTTTATGAATTTAATGTTTAATTCACTCTATTGCTATGCCGACTGAGCATAAATAAGCCAAAAGTCTGTTGTTTAAAATGCAACATCTAAGCTAATTTATTTGATTTATTAATATTTATTTAGTTATTAAAATAAATAAATCAATTAGTGAAAAGAGTAAAAAACAAAAAACAAAACAAAAAAAAAACTGAATTAATCCAATGATCCTGAATAACCAAACAGACCCAGTAAGAACAAACACAAAGCCACTTAGTTTCTGGTTATTTGCAAATGTGTCTGTTTTGAAAACTAAGTTTTAACCCCTTGTAGCACCAAATATCTCCAACATAGAAAGACAGGAAAGCAGTAAATGAACAAAACAGAAAACGGACTGTAACTTTCGCCTTAATGAAAAGGAAATCTTTGTTGAAAATGGTCATTCTTGTCATCATAATAGTGTATATAGCATTTTGAAGGACCGCTATTTTTTTCTCAGTTAAACTATATCAACATAAATATTTAACCTACTTGTTTTTTCTCAGTAGAACACTGTAAAGTAAAGTAAAGTTTTTATGGATGTCGAGATGCCAAATATCTCTTCAGCCAGCCTGGAGAATGGTCAGTCTGGTTTAAAATAAACAGAAAATTCAGTTTCATGTTAGAGGGAATCCTCCTAGTTTGTGTAGTGGCCGCTATCAAATATTCCTGTGAAGTTTGAGCTCTTCTTGCATTTGGTTCAAGTAGAGGTAAAACGTCCCCGAGGGTCTTTAAAGTCCCCCTTTTTCCTCTCTGATTGGTTGCTGATCTTAAAAAAAAAACAAAACAAAAAAAAAAAAAGCTGTATCCTATTTGCTATCGATTTAAATTCTCTAAGGGGGTCCGACTGTAACATCGGATACCAGGGATCTGTTCCTGAATGGTGTCTGCCTGTCAATGCTTGAAATTGCCACTGGTGCCAACATTCAAGATATTCTATATGCCAGAAATGGTTAGGCTCACGGTAGGGTTATTGTTAAAAAGAATTACCAACCAAAGTGAAACACCATTAATAATCTAAGTGTGGGGTTTTGAGATGTATGCTATAAATGTTACAACAAACAAAAACATTCCAGATATGGAAAATGTCTGTACCCTTGGTTTACTCACACATAATGCTTGTATACTCAACAAGTAGTTGAGGGTCACAAGTTTGGAGAAACGAGTGCAGCTTTTGCTGGAGACTGATTGATCTGATAGAACTCTCTCTTTCTCTACTTTCAACTAGTTTGCTGTAGTTTAAAAAGCTTGTGAAACATTGAGTTTTATGGATCTTATATTTAAAACCCCTAAATATGACTTCATGTTTGCAGTGTAGCTTTTTTTATGTTTTGTTTCATAATGTACCAGAAGCATTTCCCAACTAACCTTGGCTTTTGACGATTCAAACTTTATTATTTTGATTGTTGTTTACTGACTACTGAACTGTCTATAAACAGCAAAAGAAAGTCGTACAAATTTTCCTAAAAATCCATATGAAATGGATTAAATGCTGTGAAAAATGAACAAGATTAGATTATTCTCGTGCAGGCAGGGGTAAGAGAAATGAATAAATGAAAATTCAGATGAGTCAGGGAAGAGCTGATAAAAGTCCCCAAACTAATGCAAAGACTTTTCATCTTAATGAGACATTGAAAAGGTATGATGGGATGAAGTTAGAAATCAAGAAAAAAGTACCTACTTTATACAGACTGTTTTCTATAATAAAGAGGATAAAAAAGTTTAATTTTGTTCTAATGTCCTCTATTCAAGTGGAAACTCATTATAAAAACTAAAATTGAATAAAAGTCTTTTGCAAAACTTTTAAAAAGAGCACAATATACTTTTTAATTTATAGAAAATGTAGCATAATTTAGATTATCTTTAATGTGGAAACATGGTTAAGTCTGGAATTAGTTTTTCACATTAGGCTAAACAAATGGCAAATATTCATTTGTGAATATGTCCATGAGAAGAAATTAAATTATAAAACACAAGGAGAAATAACTAAGACTGAAATGAAGTGAGAAATTTAAAATATATAAATAATAGCTGTAAACATCAATAAAGCCCCAACTACATTTAGATTTCAAATTAAATGAGGCCCTAAAAAAGCTCATTCTGTTTGAGGGCCTGACTATTTTGACTGAAATGCCATTATCAAATAACGATTTTATGCAAAAAGTGTAATGAACATGTCTTGCATCACCCAATGATCTATCCTAACCTGTTCAAGGAAGTGCGACAGGTCACCTTAAAATTGCTGTGACATAAGCTCACTGTCTGCTCTTCATCAGCATTCTTAAAGCTGAGTTCAGAGGTTGCAGTGGAAACGCATTTCTCTTTAGAAACACCAGACAACACAATTTTACAGGAATCTTTTCTACAGGTTACAAAGGCATGAACTGAAGTCTCAAGGTCCCTACATGAGACTCGGAGAAACAAAGGTTGTATTCTGGCAGTGTTCTTCAGATGATGATTTGTATCATTTTTAAGGATTTAAGGTTTCCAAGTTGAGCTGAGATATTTATTGCCAGTGCTCAAAGCTGAGCTGTGAGTTTCTCTTTCTTTCTGTGTTAAAAAACTGAAACTTCAGCCAAAGATGACATCTTGAGAAAGCACTAAAGTCAATGCAAAGACAGAAATAAAACAAACTGGTCAAAGTTTAAAATACCATTGAGGGCGCATACCCTGGTATGAATCAGCAGTATTGCATTGGTTGTAAAGCTTTGACAAATCAGAGCCATAGAAAAGGGAAAACGAATCCTGGTCCTGTAAAACTCTTGAGAAATTCACATGGATTTCTGTCCGTGGTGATCTCCCAAGGCCCAGACTGCAAGCTCTTGGATCCTTCACCCTCTGATCTCACAAGTCAAGTGTAAAAGTCCTCTCATCTGGAATTATTCATGTTTCTACAAACCCAGTGCAAAGCTTTAATCAAATGCCTGCTGCCCTTCATGCTGTGGACCTCTCTCACGCACTGCTGTCACAGCAGGGACATTGGGTCAATCGCTGTTGCCACCACAGTTTCCTCTGAGGAACATTTTCTCTGCATGGGATGACCATTAAAGCAGTATAAATCTGTGTTGACAGAGTGGATGTAACTTGCTTCTTGCCTTCTGCCAAAGCAATGATTAATGTGAAGGAGTTTTGGTGGACCTAAGGTTGAGACAAAGACATGTGAAAGTGGGTTTAGAATCTGAGGGGGTAACTGGAAGAATCTGGGAAGAGGCCAAATGAGCAAAGTCCTCCCTGTTTGGACAAAATACAAAGATGCCTGAAAGCAAAGCACTTAGGCCACAGCTGCTCCCGGAATGCCACTTGCTGGTAGGACAACACAGCTGAGTATTATTGTTTTTGTGTTTGTAATTTCTTTCCTTTTTATTGCACCTGCCATTTTATTAGGTACACCTTCCTATTACTGTGTAACCCAACTATTTGCTTTCAGGGCTAACTCAATTCCTTGTGGCATAGATTAAACAAGGAGTCAGAACAAATTTTATTTCATATTTACCTTGTTGTACCACACATTTGCTATTGGGTGGCTGTAGATCCATGCTCCCATTTCCAATGTGTTCTAAGAATGTTCTATTGGATTAAAATCTGACTGTGGAGGGTATTGAAATATTGATGAAATAATCTCAAGATGATTTGTGTTTTGAGAGATGATGTATCATTTTGTTGGAAGTAGAACATTGGTACACTTATTGTGAACATGGTTAGCAACAATGTTTGCCTTATGCTTGTGGTCCAGTCATTTCCAGTTTGACTGGAAATGCATCCAATCAGAAACAACAAATCATGCTTGTGTACCTGCTGCTCAGTCTTCTTATGGCAGAGAAACATCTTACCATTACAGAAAATCAGTTTCTGTCGTCATTGGTGGCCATATTAACTAGGCTGAGCATTCATGGGAGTCTCCGATATAGGGAACTAGCTGTCGCCTAGCAGAGAGCAGGGGGAGGGTGTGAGAAGCATATGCACAATGCACAAAGATGACTGACACTACTAAGAACCTCTTCCTGGCTCTATTTTTTTTTTCTGACCAAGCAGTATATTTCTGCAGATGGTAGTAGAACCACAAGGAGAAATGGGGAGAGATTTGCACAGATTCTCTGTCTCATATTACACTGTACAACATAGTGAGTGTTTTAACAAATATATATATATAAAAAAAACATATTGCTCATAAAAGTTACATACTGTAGATTTAAATTATGCTTACTTTGGACCCAACGGTGAAATTATCACCCAAACCACTGTAACACCACCAGCCAGAACTGTAAATAAAAAGCAGAATAGAACAATTCTTTAATGCTGTGTACATTAATTTCTGACCCTGCCATCATTATGTCGCAGCCCGAATAGAAATTGATCTTATCGCATTACCTGTCGGTTTTTAATCCATTATCTGTAAACAAGAGAGACGCCTGACCAAGAAAATCCCAGCAGATTAGGAGTTTCAGAAATACTCAGACCAGCCTGTCTGGTACCAACAATCAATTCATAGATTGTGTGATTGACTTGGTGTCAACAAGAAACTGGACAGATGTAAAATGTTGGTGAGCTTAGGCTGTGAATTTAAGGTCTTTCAGATATATTCTTTACATATATTTCTTTGTCTTCCAAATCCAACTACTCACTTGTCAGTCATGAGATCAGTTTTTAGAATCTTCTTCAATATTACTGTGACAATGACAAGAGGGCCTTCAAATCAGCCTAACACTTCTTATAGATTTATTTATACAGTCCTATGCTTGTGTTTCTATATATCTCTTTAAAAAAAGTATAGAATAACTTATGAAGCACCAGTGCCATTTCATTTCATAACTGAGATACTAATACCAACTGTTAAGCTGCCACAATAAAATACTTTAGATTCAGATAAGGCTTTGCCACAGTGAGCAGTGCTGTAGTATACACACTAAGGTTTGTTAATCCAACCTGTCACAGTTAAATATGACAGGTTGGATATTTTCTATCACACCTTTCACCACCTTTTTTCTTCTCTGCTGAAGTGAAGGACCTAAATCTTCATCTCTTTTCACACTCAATTAACTTGTGGATGCAGAATATGCCCTGCTGACCAAACTATGGCTTCCTTTTTACTTTACTGCTGTAAGTCAGGAATAGAGATATAACTGCTGTGACACTGGCAATTATTGTTAACAGACAACTTGCACCACCATTACTTCAGTGCTATGTTCTTGCCAATCATAAAAAAAAAAAATAATGGGCACATTGTGCAAACTCCTGATTGCACAGTGTATTTTTGCGTTGTTTTTTTTTTTTTTTTAAACCCAGGTCTTGTCGTATCTTGTCTTGTCGTAGACATCTAAATGTTGATGTTAAGCCTAATGTTTAGTGAAGTCTTGCTTTAAAATTAGTCTTAAATTTCATAATCACGATATTAGTTTAGTTGTGGTGAAACTCACGTTAGTTTCTCATGGCTTTGTGTGACAAAACATGAACTACTTTGTGCACTTAGCATTTAAAATATTTAATAACTATCTAGGGATACCAACTGATACACAAGGTGCTTAGGTTCACAGTGACTCTATGCATTAAGCAGCTGACAACCTGTCAGCGAGCTGTCAGGTGTTTCACTGAGGTGAAGTTGTAGGGTGTAAAATCTTCAGGCTCTTTACATTGACACTTAGCTCTGTGAGTGCGGGAAGCCGTCTGGATGAAAAAACAAAAAAACAAAAAATCCATGAACGCTGTATGCACTGGGTTTTTACCTTAGAATGGCCAACTCTCTGTTATTCCTATGTCAATTTGATACAGTAGGGGCTTCCACACTTCCCATATCTGTGTCCTCTGTCACTTTTATCAGCAATTAAAACTGTTTAATCAGTTGTTAACATGTGGTAACCTGTTTTTCCGAGCCGCCTTTAAACGCAACATGAGCACTACGACGCTCACGCTGTGTTTACACCTGTGCGGCAGTAAAGGAGACCTGCTGCTGCTGTCTACGCAGATGTGTTAGAATCATGGCAGCAAACCAGCAAAAACACAAAGAACTTTTCACAGTTTTTCCTCCAAACTAACCGACTGAGTTGAGTAAAGCTGTAGGATGCAAGTAAAGTTAGCTAAAAGATGACTAGCTAGCTAATGTCAGTACAGCACCTTAAGCTTGTTAACAATAGCTTGTAGGCTACTGGTGTTGTTGTCTATGTTCAGCTACGATTCGTTTTGCCCCCAAAAAGTTGATTCCCCCCCTTGTTCGTCTGGAGCCGGGGCTGAGTATAACAGGGAGTCTCTAATAATCCGCCCCCCACCCCCTTCGCTCACACACATTGTCCAACCAGACAGCTATTTGTAAGCCATAGGGGGGCCCAGAAATAGTTTGGAAAACACAGGGGGGCCCCAGGAGAAAAAGTTTGGGAACCACTGGCTTAAGGGAACATGTAGTTCCATTCAGTGGCGCAAAAAGTGGGTATGCAGCGCATGCAATGCATAGGGGTGCAGCACCAGAGGGGGCGCCAAAACCCCGTCTGGAGGGGTCGGCGCCCCCATGATACCTTCGCATACACTTCACCGCGCCCTTACGCTCCTTCACCTCATGCACATAATGAGGTAAATCTAGGTGCAGTTGCGCCACTGGTTCCATTACATTGTTTAATAAATTCTAACAGATATTAATTCAAAGAAATGTTCAGTTTTTCACAGTTTTGAGGTGTTTTGTCAGCATAAACATAATAGGGTTAATATATTCACATATTCCTAATTTTGCTCTCAGGACATTTATTCTTGATGCTTCATGCCTTTAGCCTGTGTAAACCAGTGATGGTTTTACTTTGTCTATAATCCTCATACAATAATTGCATAGATAATACCCACAAACAGATATACTACCTCTTTACATAATTTGTCATCCTCTCTGTTTACAATTACCACCCTCCTATTACGTGTTTATCTCTAAACATACAATCCTGAAGCTGGTCCCAATAAATATATAGATGATTTTTTTTTTCATATTTATTTACACAACACAAAATCATCCCCATGCAAACATTGCGTTTTCCTCTGTTGTTCGACAAGGCACGGACCAAAAACACAAAGGTATTCACATAGCAATGCCATTTTCATCTTTCTTCAAATAGAATGATCATTTACCTGTTATACTATCATGTTTACTTTGGCTAAACAAGCATGCTAAGGAGTACTGCAAAATCATTACTAGTAAATCTCTTCAATTTTGCATGTGCTTTCTGCCTTTTTTTCTGCATTTGCAGGTAAACACCTCACTGCGCATTTCAGATTAAAAGACACCAGAGCGAAAGGTTCCCTTTTTGTTCTTCAGATTACAAATTATCTCCAGCTTTTATACAATGAGCACAACGCAAACATTTCAGGTCCAACTAGAATCGAACGCATTTTGCTCAGGCTTTTATTCAGGCTTTTATTCAATATGAGTGGATGGCTCCCTAAACATGTCACCAATAAGTCTTGATTTATTATCAGTATACATTTCATCTGCTGACATAGCTTTATAAAACTGACATACCTCCATTTTTTCCCTAAAAAATAAAAAAGTCACGGAATTGCTTACTCCAGGTGACAAATGCATTTGTGATGTACAAAATAAATATTCCATCTTGAGATCCAGTGAGGCACTTGTGTAGCTCTTTTCAGAATTACATAACTAGGAAACCAATAGGGCTCTTAGCGGAGGACTCCCGATGACTGTGACCATTCAACTTCATTAGGAAGCATCAATAGCCTTGTTACAAACCTAATTTCACTGACTGAGATTTCAGTGGGATTTCATGCTTGGTCACCTCTAGCAAGATTATGGAAAACCACAAAGAACTGAGACCGTACAGAAGGACCTCGGTCAATAGGGTTTGAAGTGCAGTTTTTTTCTAATGGCTTTGACAAGTTGAACGGCACAAGATGTATAGCTCTTCTCTCATAAAGTGGCAGCATGTACACAAATACACTGCCTGGCCAAAGATAAGTCCCCACCAAAAGAAAACAGTTTCCACATTCCTATTTCCTAATCCTATTTTGTCACACCAATTTTAGCTTCCATTGTTTTATTTAAATATGCTTCTGCAGTGCCACCACATGTATTTCCATCCAGATATGTATTAATAATATGATCTATCTTATTCTCTACTGTGCCGTTGCATTCTTAGGACACATAAGGACACATAACCAGTACTTAACCAATCGCAGCAATCCCAGATCATACTACTGCTCCCACAAACTTGTACAGTAGACAGTATGCACTCCAATAATTTCTTCATTAAACAATTAAATATGCTCACTGCCTGTCTGCATTCCGGTCCTACTTCACCACAACCCATCATAGCAAGAACAGAGTATATCTGGACTCATCACACCACAATCTTCTTCCATTTCTCCAGAGTTCGATCATTGTACTCCCTTTCAAGTTTGAAGCTTTTCTCTATTTTTTTGTGGCTACACAACTGTTAATTCCCAATTTCTTAAGTTCCCTTTGCATTGTGAGTGTAGAAATGCTCTTACAGTACTTTTTCTATTAAACATAACCCAGAGGTTTACCTTTCTTTTCTGACCACATTTTCTCCTGGAAGATGATGGTTCTCCACATTCCTTCCAGTTTTAATGATGAAACTGGGAGCTCATGTCACCCTAGATGAGAAGACGCCATTGTGCAACTTGGCTACAGGTGTGCCTCAAAAAAGTTGTAATTTAAGAGAAGTGTGATTTCTGGTTTTACCAGGAGAAGCTGACAAAGCCATGACATTTGTTCTGTAGTTGCACAGTGTAAGAGCATAGTAAACTTGGTGTATGCAAATTTCAGAATTTGAGGAAAGGGGAACAATCAATAAAATTGTAATGTTAACAAACCTAAAGTAGGAATGTGTTACCTCATTTAGGGAAAAAAAACTTATTTTTATATAGTGGACGTAAACATCTGGTTTCAACTACATCTATTTGATTACACTCTGTTTAAAGCTTTGTCTCCATCAAACTTCTGCAGAACTTATAAAGAGAAAAGATTCGGAGATCAGCGACCACATAGGATGGCCTTTGAAGATATCACTGGGCTCCAAAGTAATTGGCCAAGTGCACCAATTTGCCACCTCCGGATGCTTCAGACTTGATGGCAGAGTGATCAAAGCTGCTTCTTTCTCCTGTATTTCCTTCACATACGGTTCTTCCAAAGAGACTTGTTTTTTTGCTCTTTCATCTTTCAATTCAAATGTCTTACCTTTTGTTGCTTTCAGCTGTCTGCCCTGTGCACGTGGATCAAAGAAGAATGAAAACAAATCGTAACCCCATGTGTCAGACATGTTGTCATTGTCTGGATAATGATGTCATGATATTAATTAATATTGATTATAGTGATTATTTTCGATAATTCTGCAAATAAGAATGGCCTATATTTGTACATTCTTTTACCACAGTTTTTTTCTCCATTAAAAGATACATTCAGAAAAAAATCTTCTCAAGAATCAATAATGTAAAAAGATTTCAGTTGAAGAAAAAGTTAATAAAAGGAAACATCATACTACACAGAGAGGACCCAATGGATTACTTAACTGAGGTACATAACTCAATTTAGTCTTTCACAATAAAAAAAGACCTTGGTCATAAATTGCAGATAGGTATTTACTCCATATAAGACTGAGATAAATAAATGAAAACAATTTGCATAAAGTCGCATACTCAAAGGAGAAGTTTGTCCTTCATGTGGAATGTTGCTGGTATGATATGTTGTTCTCAAACACACAAAGGTTTTCTTGAGGAAAAACCAGAATGCCACATCACATCAGAACATTTAATCGGTGTGAATATACAATTAGGGATAACATTATGTCCACCTACCAGTGCAATGGTTCCCCTTTTGCTCTCAAAAAATTGCTGACCCATGGAAGTGTGGATTCCGCATACTTTCATGGATCCTACTTGCTTCCAATACTGTATCTTAGATCAATTTTTTTTTTTTGTCTTTTCAAGACCTGTCAGTGGTGAGATGGTGCTTTCTGATAGTACTTTGTCCAGCACATTTAACAGTGATCTGGAGCTCTTGTTGAGCTCCTTGTCACTCCTGAACTCATTTCGGTTTGTGGTTTTATTCTGTCGAAGGAGGTTACAGTTGTCAGGAAATACAGCTTCCATGAAAGATGCACAAGGCTTTCAACAAGATTAAGGCAGTTGGTTTGTTGTCAAAGTAACATCCACTATCGGCCTTCTCGAACTGCAGGCCTCAGGCTGGTCCAGCCCCAGGCAGATCGGCTGAGATCTAAGCTTTGGGTCCTCTCGCTGTCTATTGCCGCTCCTCTGTCATTTTCATCTACAGTCTATGCAAGAAATAACTGCTGTTGATGTTTCCAACTTTTCCAAAGGGATGACAAAAAAAAAAGCCAAATAGTTTAAGGGAACGGTAAAAACAAATACCATCAGGCTTTTTCATTTCTTCACCAGTGATGTTGAGGCAAACATTAAGTAAACATTAATCATGGTATGAGTGTTGAAAAGAGAGAAACAACAAAGAAATCAGAACTGACAATACCCAGAAGAGGCCCACCAAGTGGACCACAAATCACCCTCTTATCTTTGCTGGATGAAAGACTTGTTTTTTCACATCCGGTAAACACAATTGTGTCACTGAACAGGCTCTCAGAAGATCATTCACAGCAAACCTTCATCATCTCTAATTATGGGTAATATAAGCAGATAAAAGCTATGCCCAAGCAGTCTGGTACTCCATTAGATCTGTAGGAAACAGTCCTCAAAATACAAATCACCCTTTTCAAGCAAGGCACCTAATTTAACATAAGCGAAGTTGTTTTGATGACACCGGTGCACAGGCATGGAGTTGCTGCAAAGGTAACACTTTGTTCAAAGCATGATGTCTTTACATCTTTGACTGAATTTGTTAAAGAAACTCGGCACCGGTCTATCATTATTTACATTAAAGCTGTGGAATTTAAAGAGTGGTGGAATACAATCAGAATGACAGTAAGCTTACCCTGTGAATGCTATTTCAGTAATTTATTATTTTTTTTTTACAAAGGATAGTTAAAGAAGGAGAGAATATAAAGAATGAAGAGTGTACTGTTTTAAAGGATGCTGTTGCACAAAAGTTTACATGTGGTGCACAAAGTTAGCTTATGTAACCTGTACAGTTTAGTCATATTCATGAATTAACAGAAATTATTAAAGGAACTTTTGCTCTCACTCCAGTGATCCATTAAAACACCATGACATGTGGCTTCATTGCATTTCAGTTCTCCAGCCTCTTTTAAGGTTTACAGTTTTGATATAATTAACATAAAGGGCAAATGTGTGCAGCCACAATTCAAAAGCCAGACTTTTACCATAAGCCACGAAAATAATTTGTTACAAAGTCAGATGGATATTACTGAAAAAGCATTTTGCTCAATATGACTTTTCGAACCTTTTTTGTAAAGACAGCAGTGCAGCAGGTTGCTTTGTTTCCTGGTTCTTCTGCACAAAAATGACCACCAGCACTCGAGAGATGGTTATTCTATACAGAACGAATGCATTTTGACCTTGCTATTATTTATAACTCAATTACAAATTAACTTTACTTATAAGGTTAATTTTAGCATTTGTGTATTTTTCCTAATTACAAACATATCTGATTTAATGCAATCCAACTACATTAGCAAATTGCGATGCTACTTGTTTTTGCAAAGTTTTTAAATTCCATACATGCGTAAACTTTGTTTTTCGTGTATTTTCTGGGTTCAGAAGTTTTATTAACTCATTCATTGTGCACTCTAGTCTACTAGTGACACTACACTATGTACGTGCACAAATATTACATTATACAGTCATCTATAGCTTAATGAAGTTGTCTGAAAATCCACACAAATTAATCATACAGGATATAGTTTGGTTGTATAGGGTGCATTTGCTACCTGGAACTTGAGTTGCAGATGCATTAAATCTTATGTTTGTGCTAAAGGTATTGACGTGTTCAGTAAGTGTTTTCTCACACTGTCCTAAATGTAATTTTGCATGGGGTGAGATGAGATCATGTGCAGATCCACTTTGCTTCCTCTTTCAGGCAGTTTGCTTGGATTCTCGCTTCATCGTCCCTCTTCCCATCTCCCTTTCTCATGCTGAATGACTCACACTAGAATGGGTTCTCTCACAAATAAAGCGCCGATCGAGCTCACCATTTCAGCTTCCATTAACACTGAACTGTACAGATTCTGGGGGCCAACTGAGACTCCTGCTCATCTAATTCATCCTCTCTATGTGAACCACTGAGAGACCGAGCCTCTGGGGAGAGCAGACGGCTCCTGCTTCATAGTGTAATCTCTGCTCATATGGGAGGGCAAAAAAACTGCCCACAACCCCCACGTCCGCCCCATTTCCCGAATGAACAGGCTGAAATCTAGAAAGCCTGCTTGGTTCACAGCATGCAGCTTGACAAATGCTCCTGATACTCAAATGGCCAATGAATGGGTTCAGTAAGGGCGGAGTATAAGCAGTATCCCTCAATGCACTAGGAATGATTTGTCGCTGTTTTTTTTTTTTCTTTTTATAAGGAAGCGTATTTGGATATGTCTCTCTCACTCTTTCTCCGTTAGTTTTCATTGACAATCACAACACCTCCCTACATTCAAGTCACCACCACCTCACTCAGAAGAAACCGGCAATAACAGACAGGTCACGTAAAGCGGTGTGACCCAGAGATTGATTGCTTTGACTATTTAGTGATTTGTTATAAAGCTGTGCTGAACATTGAAGGTTCATTTGCCTGCCTCCAGCCAAGTGTTGACTTACGAATGCCCTTCTTGTTTCCAGGATTACTCACCTGCCTGCTCACCCCGCCTCTCAGCCAAAGGCTTGTCAGCTCACACCCTGAGGGTCTCTTCTACTGAGGCCGTTGTTAGATGTCTCACCTCAGACCCAACCTGCAGAAGCGCAATTTATAGCATTTAACGAAAATACAAAAACATGCACTTGCAATTACCAGAGCCTGCATCTGGACTGAGAATAATGTATTACATAATCAGGAAACGAAACGTATCTATGCTCTAAATTCTAACATTGAATAAATCCTTGTAGGATCTCACAGTTGGTTGGTGTAACTGATGATGCTTCTTTGTTTGGGTGAGAGCTTAAGAAGATAAGCTGTATGTTTATTCATAAATAAGACTACTGGCCACCCACAGCACTGTGAATAATTCCTGAGAGCAATTACTAGGAAGATTAGCAATTAGTTCAAAATTACACAGTCAGAGGACCACCTGATTATCAAAGAATAATAGCCAAATAGTTTTGAGACGTTGTTATTGCTTATATCTGCCTGCAGTGGCTTAAGTATTAGATACAATAGGTGAAGAATATAATTTCAGCACTGATCTTTTTTTCAAACTAGCGCTACACCTGTGCATGGAATAAACACACAAAAAAAATATGGAGCAGTCAGTTTATTAACAAAAACAAATGCACTGTAGATAGAAAGAAGGTATATGTCTGTTAGCACAAAGTGCAGAAAGTCATTGCATGCTTGAATTTGAAAGGATCTGGTAGATGGCATCAATATTTCAAAGACCGACATGTTTGGTTACCAAGTGATAAATTAAACACAATTTCTGTGCAGTGTTTTTGTCTTGTGAGCTATCCAAAAGAAGCGACCATTAGACCTCCTCCCTCTTATCTGATATCGGCATGTTTTGTAAAAGGATTGTGTGGCTTTGGTGATGTAAGCTGATATCAGTATTACATTTATTTTCTTTTTTAGGGGACCTAAAGGCTTTGAAGACCCCATAAGCTCCTTATTTTTTTGTTATTCAGCATTCTCTTAGAACTGTGTAGCAGATGAATGTTTTACCTTGGCTTCCAAGTACGAAGGTTGGAGACACGTTGGTATTGCTAGACCTCTTTAATAATACAGAAGAAGAGGGCTCATAGAGGTTTATGAATGATCTGTAGCAGACATAACCTCACATATGCACCATCTGTGCCATTACGGCCAATCTCGACGGTTGGTTGTTGTTTCTTGAGTAGTGCGACGGATTATTTTTCTAACATATGCTGTCAGATGAGTGAAAAGTTACTACTTAAATGTTCTCACAAATTGGGGCAAAGCAGTGGCGCAGGGGTAGGGCATGACCTATATATGGAGGCCTGGGTCCTCAATGTGACTGCCGCCACCCAGTGAACTTTGCCATGAGTCTTACCCCTCTCTCATGGCCCATTTTCCTGTCTAACAAGTGCTAGATCAAGTCCACTGCAGCCAACAAGACCATTTATAAAATATTCTCACAAATAAATATTATACTTGATCATTATTTACCCATCAACATTTTTCTTTTACTTCACTGACTGGAGAAAAATATTTTTTTATTTATTTTTTGCCTGGTAGAGTTTAGCCCCCATCGTTTCTGGATGTTTTGTTTTGTCTTACAGAGTAGCTTCATAACTAATTTCTGCAAAAACTAAGGTTTTGAAAAAGTCCTCATATATTATTTACTGACTGAGACATCTCGAGATCTGGTGGGTACAAACAGCCGAGGATGGACTTTTGCAGTATTCACGAGAAAAGGTGCAGATCTGACTCTGAGGTTAACTCGTCATTACAGTGCTATCGTTTTGCTGTCATCTCATTTTAAATCACCGTTGTTCTTTCTTCATGGATGACTGTTATGAAATTATGAATACAGTTTCACCATTGGAGGATTTTTTTATAGTGATTTTCCATAAATATTTTTTCTTTGTGTGTTTATGAAATATTTAAATGTAATTGAATGCATGCAGCTGCAGTTGGTTGCAGTTTCACACTAATCCATTTTTGTGTGTGTGTGGTTTCTTTTTTATTTTATTTCATCAGCTTGTGTCTTTCTATCATTTGAGTCAGGGGTCAAAGCAGGATGAGTCATTTTGCATTGTAGGATGTTTAACATTATTTAGGATTTGGTTTGAGAGCCAACACACCAGATGTCACAAAGGAGTTTTTGACAGAAGGGGAAGGGTGGGAGGGAACAAAAAAAAAAAAATTAAGTGGTTCTGGGTCAAAGCATTGGATATCCTTTCAAGCCTGAACAGTCTACTGGGTGCCTGAGCAAATGTCAAAGTCACTTCTGGCTGTGGACTGGCAGCCTAATAGACCACTGCACATTGAGTGTGGGACGGCTGTGGCTTGAAGAGGAGGGGACATGACCGAAACGAAATAATGAGGGTTAAGCTTGTGTTCCCCCATTTGTAAAACATAATCAATCAAAGACATTAAAAATAAAAATTGTGCTTGCCAAGGTACTTCTCTCCATCTTTTAGTCAAGGTATTTGGAAGCTTTTGATGTGGATGTTTTTTTGTTTTTTTTGTTTGGCCCCTTTTAAGCTCTACTTTGTTTCTGAGACATGGGGAAAAGAATTACTCATTAATAGAAGAGCAGCCCCAGCCGTCACTTCTCTCTCTCATGAACACTGGAGATGCTGAGAAATGCACAAATGCTTGAAGGATGATGGCAATGAGCTAAATGCCTCCTCTTGGCTCATATTTCCAGCCACACAATGTTTTAACATGACAGAAAAGAGCCAGAAATTGAAAGATTATCATAATGCAAGTCATGGAACTGCTCCAAGAGGAAACTGTTGATGAATGCTCTTCAATACAAGTTACAGTTTTCACTCCTGGGCATTTTTTTCATATAGTATGCCGGAATCAAAATGAACATAACTCCCTCAAGTCTACAGCAGCTACATTTGGTGACAAACATATGAATAATTTTGTGTTCAAAAGAGTTGCTCTATTTAACACATGCAGTCAGAGAGCAGAACAAATGTGCATTAAATAATTATTTTTTTATGGGAATCAGAAGTTAAGTTAATAGCAATTATAATAAAATTATTGCATCAGATATTCAAACGTGTATCCCAGCTTTCTTTTAAATGGGAATCTGCATGTGTGTAAAGAGCTATTCATCTTCAAAGTTGAATATACATTGGAGCTAGTCTCAAAGTGTTGCCATATGCAACTCTTTGATCAAAGGCAACTATAAAAACTTTCGTGAAGCACAAACCGTTTTCCAGCTTCGGGTCTGCAGTACTTCTTTTTTCAGCAAGACCTTAAGGTAACCCCCCACATATACATTTACATATTTTTAGATAACATTTTTAAATAGGGCTTGCATATGTCCATTTGTTATTGTTTCAATGCAGCGACAATGAGGCATACATTGAAGACAATAGGCAGATTTGTCTTTACATATTGCACTTTTTAAATTAATGTGATTACAACATGTTGTGTTTTAAAATATTGTCTCACGCTCTGCTTGCTGTCCTCAACCTAAGGTCACGATGAAAGGTTGCAAAATCAGTGTCTGTGATTTTAGCGGGTGTTTGTCCTAATGATGATTGATATTCACTAAGTTGGTGAGACAATGATGCTTAGCACCTCTGCTGCCCTTTCCATGTGCAGAAACTTCAAGACCTCTTAGGTCACATCTGTGAGACTGAGTACAAATCTAGTGTGTGTTTATGTGTGTTTCTGGTGTCACTTCCCTGCAGGTTGGGTGCCCAGGCATTATTTCCCACTGCTGCATTTCATCAGTGCTCATCAAGAAGCTTCTTAAAAGGCTGGATGAGGCAGGAGAGAGTTTCTTGTTTGTTTCCTGTGGGCTTGTAGTAAACTGTATCACTAGTTGCTGAGATTATTTTGTTCTCGCTTCTTTTTCTCCTTGTTCTCAAACCTTCCTGGTGTTTGCTCCAGGTTGGCCCGTTGGTCCCTTTTTCGTTCTTTGCTGGCTTTTATTTTGACCCTCTGGTTCTTCTTCCTTGCCCTGAACTCCACAGTTGTCCTCTCAGATCAGCTCCTTGAATTCAATCTTCTGGAGCTCATCTTGTTCCAGGAAAACATCTTCCAACCTGCCGACCTCTGTCTGCAACCAGGGGCAGACTGGCATTTGGGACAACCAGGGATTTCCCTGGTGCGCCGATATGGTAGTGGGTCGGTTGTTTACCCCATGGAGAAATTGTCACGCTCCCTGTAGGGAGCGTGACAATGAAGAGTAGAGATCAGAAAAACTCACAAATAGTTCTCGTAACAAGAAAACCATCTAAAAGAAAAGTCACAGTGTTGCACAATTCCCATCTACCCCAACCTGTCTAATTTCTATTTATATAATCACTTAATAAACACGTGTAGAAGCCATAAACTGTGCCCATCTGTTTAGAAAAAGCAGTCATTTCAAGTTGCACTGTTCCACCTGGCTGTTGTTTACCACACTGTCATACAATATTCTGCACACATCGTCTCAATTTACCCTGACATCACTGCTGCTGCCCTTCAACTCCCCTTGACTGCCACTAATATACCCCCCTACACCACACACACACGGCTCATTACAATATATTTAGCGTACTCAACTTTGATCATAAGTTGCGTTTCAATTTTTATCAGTAAACAAAAAAGACAGGTATATGCCAAACTCGATACTAAGAAAAAAATCTTTCTTTCCTTAGTGTGTTTTACTACAGTTGCATCCATATGATGTTGAGGGACACACCTTGCAGGACTTAAGCCACTGTTGACCAAAAACTAACTTCCCAGTCTTACTTTAAAAAAGTGTTAATCATATTCTTTGCTTTTGCTTACCCTTTTTAAAAGTAGGGACTTTCTGTATAAGTCAAAGTGAGTAAGAGAGATCCAGTTCATGGAAAAGGATGAATGTTTATGGTATAAGTTCAGTAAAAACTATCATTCACAAACACCTGTTATTCTTTTTCTCTCGATTTGTTATATTCTTTAGAAACCTAGGAATATGTCTTAACCTGATGTTGTCCATGTATTGCTTATCTCAGCGATATGACCTTAAGGAAACATGAAAACTTGCACTGAAGTTGATGTCAGTCACCTTATATGTGCAGTTCAATTTTGATGACTAAAGCTAAGTGTGATCACACCTTACTAATCCTGAAGCACACACAGGCCAGTGCGGAGATAAGGGATCTATCCTTCAGATACACTGTGATGACTTTGTCTGCCTGTCTGATTGTTGTGCAGGAGCCCAGGCTTTGATGGCTTTGGCTTGGGGGATAAGAAAAGGCCGAAGTGATGGAAATCTGGATTCTGTTTTTGCCAACACTCTCTGTGTATCGATTTTGTCTGGAAACTCTCAAAGAGGAAGCATTTATGTCTGAAGCAGGAGACAGTAGAAAGGTGTGGAGAGGCTATTGAGGCTGCTAGAGTACAACTAATGTAGATTGAGCTTAGTGAGAGAGCTTGTCATTGTAAGAAGTAGGATGCAGGATCAGGCATCACTTGTACAAATGAGGTGATAGATTTATTGATCTGGCACAGTTGCGTAAACTGGAGATGTATGGTATTAATTTCACAAAGAGAGAGTAGTTAGTTTGCTTATTTTACAGGACCACTCACAGCCATTTAAAACCGTGCAACATTAAGTCATTTGGACATGAAAAACTTTATAAAACTTTACTACTTGAATAAAGCGGAGATTTACTGAACTGCAATATGTGCAGCACTTACTTCCTTCGAGGCATTTTTCCATTTAACTTTAAAGCAAAGTCAACAATATTTGTGCCTGGGGCCATATTTAGTGACACAAAGGGCAGTTTAACTTGCAATAAATTAAGCTTAACTATGTTATAGCTAAACGTAAAGGTGGAAAGATATTCACTGCCAGGATTGCCAAAAAGCTGTTTCTTGGGGCCAATAGAGTTTCAGGACTCTTGGGGGGGAATGTAACTCTCAGGTGG
Source organism: Poecilia formosa (assembly GCF_000485575.1). NCBI lineage: Eukaryota > Metazoa > Chordata > Actinopteri > Cyprinodontiformes > Poeciliidae > Poecilia > Poecilia formosa. The sequence continues at coordinate 1,128,553 of NW_006799949.1, forward strand.
GTGTGTTTCAGTGGGGAAAAACAGGGGGAGGAATTTTTGTTTGCAATTAAATCTTCTCGACATCCATGCTTCTTGTTCTGGTGGCTAAGGGCACTGAGTTTCAGAAGTAGGTAGTAAGTAGTTACTTGAGTAACAAAAAAAAATGCATGTTTAGGAGTAGTGTTGCTATTCTGTCCTTTTTACTTTTACTTGCGTTACTTAAGTGGTAGCAATGCTTCTACTATTGACACTTGTACCTTGTAGATTATTTTCACTATTTATCATTTAAACACAGAGACACCATTACCTGAAAGGGTACTTTGTTACTGGTAAGTTGTAATCGTCTAATATAACGGAATCCTCCCTTTTTAGTATTTTCTAAACACTGCTGTCAACCACAGGCATTTATTTTTGTTTGAGCTGTATCCGCCTCTTTTCGAAATGATCCTGACAGCAGTGACCCCTGCACAACAATGAGCCTCATGTTTTAGGCTTTAGTGAGATTCTTAGAGAAAAGATGAAAGTCGTGGCCATTTGTCATGTTCTTGAGTGGCTCTGTCTTTGCAGGGGACAGGAAATATGTCCTGTGACATTTGGCCACATCATCTTGAATTATTAGCGCCTTCTGAGAGGACACAGGATTTATCACCACTTCTGTCCCAACACCCTCTGATACCACACCAAGCAAGACTTGTGAGTATCCTCCAGACGAGCTGTGACTGGCAGACTGCTTAACGTAAAAGAACTGAAAATTGATGGTCCAGCATTAGGCGAGATGCTCAAACTAAATAGAAGAGGAGAATGTGAAACCCACTAGTAGTCGTAACATTAAGGAGCCGTTTTAGGGTCATTTTATAAGTATTTGTAATGCTAATGCATCATCTGGGTAAAGTATTTAGACTGAGCATCCCTCATCAGGCTTCTCAACACATAAATAACATCTTCAGAAATGTTTATTCATTTTTTGTTTAAGCAAAGTAACAGTTTCTATAATGTTAATTATCTTCTTTTGTGAAGATGTTTCCCACTGCATTTGTTAGAGGCTTTGATAAGTTTGAAAATTGGTCTGTTTTCTTTTTACAGTAGTTTCCAACAGGTAGACTCCAGCTGCTCTAAGTACACCATTGCTGGTTTTACAAACTTTAAGAGGGTCTAATCACCAACCTGTTGCTCAACAAATGCAACTAATCATCAGAAATGTTAGTAGTTTGCAGTTCTGGAGCATGCAGCTTTGTTATAACACAAGGCCAAGGTTATTTTGTATGAGTTTATCATTTTAGAGATTGGTAACTTCTGTTATTAATCTTATGTGTCTTGCCCCATTAGAAACATTAAAGCTTAGAAAAACAGTGACGTGCTCAATACTTATCTTAGTAAGTATGCTACGTTTACACACAGGCCAAAACTTTCTAAGGCGTGACTTTGTTCTGAGCATCCCTCAACGGGTTTCTCAACACATAAATAACATCTTCAACCAGTTCCTCCCTTTCTAGTGACTCAGATTATATCACATCATCCTCTTGGATCCCTTTATTTCTCTATCCTTAGACACCTGCCAATGAAAAATTTACTTCACCTCTCTTGTAGCATTGGCCACAGTTGGAAAGTGACTTCTATGATCAAAGCTTTACCCCCAAACAAAATCAACAAGGGAGTGACAGTCAGCCATTCTGCTGAGGCCTTCACTGCCGTGGATGTAATCTGCTCAAACAAACCTCCAAAGGCCATTATATAGTAGCAGTCAGAAGAGCGATAATCCCACCTGGTGTCACATAAGAGGATGTGGGAAAGGCTGTTGAGGTTATCTGTGCAATAATGATCACCCTTGGGACTCGGAGGACTCAAGACAGCGTAGCCCAGTAATAGCCTGGTCAACTGTCGCTACATTCTCAAATGTTTATTTTTTTCAGGTTTTCTGGTCTTTTTAACATTGTCTTCCTCAGTTTCCTTAATTTTCAAGTCCAGCCAGAGTTGCTCTTGCAGAAACATCAGTTTCTATGTATAACAAATGCTTTTAACCTCCTCAAAACAACCACATGTGTTTCTCTGCAATATTTTTACAGTGTGATATGTCTCACAGGCTTTAAGCTGCATGTAGGTTTCATGCTGTTTCTTCATGCCCCTCTCTCCTTGGCTGCCCTTTCATTCCACATCACTAAGGTACAGTGATAAGTTAGGTTACAGTGCTGGTTGAAACTCGGAGAAGTAATGAAAACAAATGCCTGTCATTATGAGTTCTTCACAAGATATTGCAGAGGCTTCATAACAAAGTCTGACAAGAAGTTTTCATCATGGCCAGCATTGCGTATAGAACCCAAACTTCATCTCTGTCTGCTGTTTTATAGTTTCAGAGTGCAATGCTGTGACTTACAATTCAACTGCTCCCAAAGGATGTTAGTTTGTGATTGTGTGTAGAAGAATCCAACAGCATAGTAACACTTTTAAAGTTGGCAATTTCCAGATGGAGCTGTAACTGCAAACTTATATCGTCAGAGTGTGTTATTTATTTATTTTTTTATATACAGTATTTTCATAACAACTGAGAGAAACATAGTTACTCGACTGTGCTATGAAAAGGCACCGCAATCCTAGAAGCTACATAATATGGGCAGGTATTAGAAAAAAAAATCACAATATTCCTACAAAAAGTAATATGAGAAGAAAATCATAATATTGCAAGAAGTCTGAGAGGTGAGGCTGCCATGCACCAGCACCACCAGGTCCACTGGTGGCGCCACACACTATGACAGCAGCAGCCAGGGTGGGAATTGAACCGGCAACCCACCCACAATAAAGTTGCAATAAAATGAGAATAAAGTTATAATAATGCGAGAACAAGTTATATCAATATGAATATGAGTTTTAAAAAATCAAAAAAGGAATATTGCACATCTTTTGATATCATTAAATTATTGTTTAGCATGACTTTGAAACAGTTGTGCAAATTACTATTTCAAAGGCAGAACCACACGAACTTGATGAGCTGTTCCTGCCAGATCTTGAAAACCCTTCCAAAGCTTTGCAACTTTTCTCGTAATTTCTGACTTTCTTATTTATTCTGCAAATATTACTTTAATGGCATAATGAGACTTTATTCTTGTAATATTATGACTGTGTTCTCATAATAAATAAATAAAAAAAAAACAAATCTCAGATTGGTGCTAATTTTCTGCCGTGCCGCACTGTCCCATGGCTGTTTATTGTATTTACACTGTTTACGAACAAATATTATCTAACTTCAAATAACACAGTATACTATGCATTGTGTGAAGTGTAGGATGGAACGTAATTTTGTAGTTCATTCTGATAAAAAACCAAAAAAAAAAAAAACTGTTTTATAGAAGTAAAAATGAGCACAATAAACTAAAGTTATTCCGAATGTTTTCTGTTAGGGTTTGCCAATTTTGTCAAAATTTCTTCAAAGATCTACAACAATGAAACAAAAGCCAAAATATAAAACAAAGCTTGTTGGCAAACAACTTGTCCTACACTGCACCACTGACTTTTGATGAAAATCCAAAAGCCTTAGTTGGCATCACACTTGACAGCTGACAGAGTCAGGGCTTATGTGACGCCTGTCTTTTCTGGAGCAATGCCACAACAGACCTTCTAAGGTGCCAGAAAACTAATATATACATCTAGTATGAGACTGTTTGAACAGCTAATTGTGGTGTCTATAAGGATCTGGAAATAATAATCAAGATCACACCCGCCACCACCTTCCTTTCATCTTCACCTGCATTGGATTGAAAAGAAGGGGCAAAATTGGGGCAACATTCATGCACTGTTGCATGGCATTATTAATTAGACTGCACTGTTTATTTTGCTCATGCTCTCCATCCTGCAGCTGAGCAGATCCACACTGCAGTGTCATGCTCTTGGGGTTCTTGCATGTCAGTGGCGATATTGCAAGCCCACTATTGTTGGCTAATAAATGCCACCTAGTATTATATCCCACCCAATTTCAGTATAGTCCATGTAATTCCATTACACGTTTTCTGTAATGATGATAATGCTGTTATCATTTTTATTGTTCCTGATTTACTCACCGATATCTGCCAAAATAGACTGAAACTACGCAATCACAACTGTGAATGTGTTTTTTTTTTTTTTTTGAGAAGTCAAACTTTGGCAAAAATCACTTTCCAGATGTTAATCTACAATGTTTAAAAAAAAAAAAATCATGTTCCTGTTATCTGTTTTTTGTTATATGTCAATTATACTATGCACTGCTTAATAAGCATAGATATTCCCTCTGAAACACACTAAGTGCTAATGACTTCCCTTCTTACGTAGCCTGGTGACTCATGAATATACTATTAAAAACCCTGCATACGTATGCTCTCCAGGGTGGTTTTTTATGCCATAATTTCTTGACACAGGTGCAGTGGTTCTTCTTCAGTTGCTTGCTTCTCACTTCCTACACAAAACAAGTCATACTTGTTTACCCTTTCATGTAGGAGTGCTGACTCATGTTCTGCCTCCTCCTCCGCTGGTGTATAACTGTAACATCAAGTGTCCACACGTGCTTCAAGTCTACTCTTTTCATGCGTACTCCTGTCTTGTACCCCGGCTTGGACAAGAAGCTGTCTTCGTCAGCGTGCAGTTCAATAGGAGCCAGCCGCCACCATCTCCCCTCTAACACAAACAAGTGGATAAAGAGGAGGATCAAGCTTAATTGGAACAGTTTAGCTGGCAGTGACAGTAGGGGAGTGCTTTGCATACTAAGAGGAAAAAGACCAAATACGTCTCTGTCAACTTTGCTTAAGAAAAACAAAATTTTAATCCTCTGCTTCATCCCTGGTGCATTGTGAACGCCATTGTTAGGGAATTTTGCACGCTGGAGGAAGACAGGAGGGTTATAACAAACAGGAAGGTAAGGCACTCACTAATTAAAATGGATTTCCCACTTCCCTTGCCTTCTCATATTCTCCCTTTTTCATTTCCTTTCTGTCAGTGAGAGAGGGGAGAATTTAACTGCTTCTTTCTTTCATGTGGATTCAGAAAGGAATATGGAGGATTCACGTCCCCCCTCCCCCCTTAGTTTTAGGGTCTAAGAGTCTCTGACAGCTTCTGTGAGTCTTGGTAGCTGCATCCTGCTGCTTTATTTCAACAAACCGTATGTATGTGGTGAACTCGAGCTAAATTTAAACACACAGTCCCTGGCAACTCCTCAACAGTCACTTTTTCCAATATCTGCTCAGGTACAGGAGGAAGAACCAGCACATGTTGCAGACTTGTTTTTTTTTATTTTTTATTTTTCAAAGTCGCTATTCAAACCTGCACCTGCTTACATTTTGTTGTTTACTCTGACACCCACTGACTCGCTCACCTCTACCCTAAAAATAAAAAAAGCCAAAGCCGTTAGTGGTCTCGCCATTAAATTTGTTACTTTTCACCTTCTCTTTTATCTCTCTTTCACACGCACACATAACAGGCTTTTTACCAGCAGGCTGCTTGGGGAAAATAAAAATGTTCCCCTGTTTGGAGCTGTGGCTGTGTCGGATGTCTGAGGATGGGTATCTATGATAAGAGGAATAAAGGTTTCGCTGTGGAGACTCTGGGGAGCAAAAGCTGCTCTCACTTTCACAGGAAATGGCACTTTTAGATCTCCTCGGAGATACTTTGCCTGCAGAATGTGACTGTATTGCATTTGAAACATACATAATCAGAGGAAAGTAAATAGCAAAACTTCAGACCAAAATGCTTTGCAACCAAATAAACTTGACCATCGTTGCTATGGCAGCCAAAGCCATAACATGGATTTCCCTTGCTAATATGAATAGGATCAGCTCCTAATGGCATCGACTGAAAAATCTTGGTGCTGTGAAAGGAAGTGTATTCCCAAGATGATTGCAAAATGAAATATGTGAAAAAAACTTAAAAAAAAATCCAAACATAACTCCTCAGGGTTCCTACTGAAAATACTGACTTCTCTATGAGAGATAATTTGATCAAAAACAGCTAAATGTATCTGCAGAGGCTGTACTGTTTCTGATCATGGATGCAGTGATTGAAGAAGATGGAGGCCTCATTAGAGAAAAGGGACATGAAATGCTAATTTATTGCACAAAACCTTCAAAGAGAAATTAAATAATACAATCTTCACAATTATCAACTCTGTGATTAGTAACTGCTTTATTTTAAGCAAGACTGGAAACGGATGGAAAGAAAAGGTAATTCTATCCAGCCTTAGCTAAAATGTTGATATTTGGTGATGGGAGGTTATTTTGGGAAAGTTTTTAATCTGTCATGTATGTCAACTTCTAGACCTTTGAAATAAACAGAAATTGTACTCTGTTGCACAAGCATAGACAACTAGGTTCCTGTTGAAGTTGCTCCCACTGCCTGTTTTTACAAAGTTCCTCCTTGAAGCTGCAGTCTCCAGCCTAGTTTCAGAACACAGAGCACCTCTACCCCATGCTTTTTTCCCCACTCCTTGTCCATTCTCCACTCAGCTCCACCAGACTAGCAGCAGCAGCGATAAGCAAAAACCAATTTGGAACTGTGCGCAAGCTGAGCTCATCGTATGAAATACTTCTGCGTTTGACAGTCTGAAGATCGATTGTAAATGTGATGATGGAAAAGAATAGCTGTGATGACGATGACGGTGTCAGAAAGTGGTTCTTAAATAGATAGATGCCCAGTTTTAAGGCGAACGAGATTATCACCGTGACGACCACAGTTCCCACGTGTTCACAGCCCGCCTATGTTCCCATGTTCCTGCCCATAGTCACACCCACAATAGTGAGGAAGAGGCTGCAAAGGAGACATTCCAAACTTGGGTAGAACCGAAGGACATTAACCGGTTAGAGCGAGACTTGACAATGGAGAAGTGACTAAAGTCCATCTTTGTTGCTGGTTTAATTGGCAAAAAAGGGCTAAATTCTGACTTCATTTAAAGACAAGTGATCTCTTTGTTTTTCTTATTGGTGTGTTCCAAAAGAAGTACATTTTATTTTGATTTAATTATATCTCTCTAAAAGTGATGTTTGCCGACAACCTAAGTGTAGTTTGACATTTGACAGAAATGTTTTAGATCATTTGATGTCCAAGCTGGATGGAAGCTCTGACAAACAGTATTGCTCCTTTCAAAAGTCTCTCTCTCTGAGATTGCTTTCAATATATTTTTTATTTCTCTGCTCCACTACCCATCTTATACTGGCCTCTTCTCTGCCTGTATCCTTCTAATGTCCTCACCCTTTTCACTTTTCTCTCACCTCTGTTCTTGCCTGTATTCGTCCTTCCAACATTATTTCTTCTGTCAAACCTATATTGCATTATGCTCTCTCCTCTGGTCTCTCTTTTCCCTTTCTTAATCTTTGTAATGCTTATTATAGTGGAACAATCTTTAAGGAGCTCAGACACTTAAGCAACCAAAATGACATATTTCTTGCTAAACTGTGAAATGTTGTGCAGCATGCAGGAAGCCTACAAAGAGCTTAGTAACTTCAAGGGAGACATGAGTTAAAAGGTGTCAGATTATCAGTTACGATCAGTGTTTGCAGCTTTAAAGCCCAGAGATTAGGCTGAAAGCTTTAAGCATTTTTTGCTTTTCGCTTGAGTATCTGCAAATCTACCAAGCCCAGCTTTTATTGTACAGAAAACATTTTGTCACACAATCTTATTGTGTGAGAAAAACAAAAATAAAAACAAATGAAAAAATTGTCTTTAATCAGACATTAACCACTCCCTTCCTTCACTAAAATTACCACAACTACTATTGTGTTCACATAGTTTCAAGTTTTAATGTGACTCAGTGGTGAATGGAAATTTGCATGCAGTATGGAATGGAAATGTCGCAGTATTTTAGACATTTTTAGCCTTATGCTAAACGTGATCAGATTTCTACAAAACCCTTTCCTACTGAGCAGAAGCTAGCATATTGTCAAACATTTTACATGCATAATACAAGATAATGTATGAAGGGACATGTAGTAAATGCAGTGTCATTTTATCCGCTAATTGTGGGAAATACTCTCTGAAACATTCTCAGACAAGCTGTAACTGGCATTTGGTCACATCAGGGGGCTGCTTCCAGTTCACTTAGTCAGGAGTATGTCCCTAGCAGATGTGAGTGGGCCTTGCTTGGAGGCAGCAGTTCCCTCTCTATGTGAAAATATCCTAATGGCAGGCACTGATCGAGTGCCAGGATCTCCTGCCGGTCCATCAACAAGCTTCTCTCACTCACAGGATTGAAATGTGCCTGTCAGTTTTTGGGTGGGAGGAGATGGAAGGCGGCTTGGGCTCAAGCATGCTGTTCCTTTCTTCTCTTAGTATTTTAATCAAGTCTCAAACCTTTCTCAGACTGAGCCAAGCACAAAGACTGGGAAGTCTATTTAGATTGTTTTTATTAAGGTAATAACAGAAACAAAATTACAGCCACTGAAACTAAAGAACCATGACTCATCCCGGTATGATTTGTTGATACCTGCAGGAAAAGTGAAGAGCTGCCAAAAAAGGCAGCTGATTCTATGCTACTTTGTGGGGGGGAACTAACAATGCAAAGGAAATGGAACTTTTAGGTGAAATTTTGTTTAATTTTAAGGAACGTTTGTCAGTAAAACTGTTGTTAAAAGGTACGTTTTTAACCACAAAAGCATAAACGTATTACAGTTTTAAGAAGGCACATAATATTGTGAGTCATCCAGCATCAGTGTTTTTTTGTTTTTTTTGTTGTTGTTTGGACTCCTAACATACAATATCACACCCCAAGTTTGGTTCCAACCCTTCATTACAAGGCATATGGAGGAGAAAAAGCAGTCGTGGATAGTGGGAGGGTGTGATACTACAAATAGTGTCAAACAGCAAGTAAAGGAACAGTAACAAAGATATTAATACCGACTTTGAGATCCACCAATAAATGTGATGATCAGATTCAAAGCTGATTTGTGACTTGCCTGTCAGTCAGTCATGAGTCCAATATTTTCCCAGAAAGTTAAATTTAGTCATAGAAACCACAAGAGGTGTAAAACTATGTTTAAAAGGAAACAGATTTTTTTCATAGAGCCGTTTTAACAGCTAAACTTCAGTGGATGTTCATCATTCCTAAAAGCTTGTTGATATCAGATCTCAATAGGACTCTTGTGCTGAGGTCTGGGTCTGTGAAAGGGTTTTGCTCCTCTTTCAGATTTTTTACAAGATCTCAGTTTGTGTTGTCTGCTAGCCGTTTATGAATCAGGGAATGCATTGCACAAATGGCAGCCAGAGATATTTTTACTGGTCGTCATAGTGAGTCGCATCCGTTTCTGCAGCTATCTCTGGTGTTTTTTTGGTAGTAGCACTGCAAAATTATATAATTTTTAGACAAAAAGGGGAAGCAGATCTCAACAGCATACAAGCCAAAGTAGAGGCAGAATATGGATTTGGAAAATGTATGCGTTTAGGGAAATAAATACATTTTTTATGCAAAATTGACCTTTTTGAGCTTTATATCATTTTATAATGTTACTCCCTCATCAAATCCATACCTGGAGTGTATTTCACAGAAGTCTGTTATGTATCCATGAAGGATTAGATCTCCTTTTCATGGTCTTCCTTTAGAAATGCTGTCCTCCCAGGCTAATTTACCAGTGGAGTCTTAATAAATTCCATGTGCATTGTTTAATTTTGGCTTACAGCTGCCTAAATGCCATAGAAAACCAGGCCTGAGACCAGACTGAATTTCCACTAGACTAGACCTCTCTAAATATTCAGTTTTAGGGTCAGATCACTTTAAAACTAAACACATTTTTAAATCTTTTTCATGAACTTGGTCTCTTGAATCTTAACACATTTAAATTTGGGAATTAACTGGGATAAAAATAAAAAAAATGAGTCTAGAATGTGTTGCTTGTAAAACCAGAGTAAATTACCAACTTTCCTTAAAAAATCTGAAGGAATTAGTACACGTTATGAGCTGTTTTGAAAATCAACCGTATTGAAAAAGTAGCTTGAGGTATCCCAAATAATTACCTTCAGAGACAGCTTTTGCATGTCAACACAAAACTCTTTTAAATGAACAGTAGAATCTGTGTGCTGCTTTCAGACTTGTTCTGTCACTTTCTAACACAAGACTTCTGTTTTGAACATTTTTCTTTAGTTTACAAAAAACCTTGCTTTATGTCACCCTTCCATTTTCTATGGCCTGGTGAAGCATCACAAATCCAAAAATGCTTTGAAGAAATCTGCCTTTGACTCCCAAAAGTAAAAAGAGCTGTGTCAGTGATGGAGAGAAAGGTTGTGTGAGTTCCTTCTGATGATTAACAGTGTTTTGAAGGCGGTATTCAGCTCATCTTATCAGCCCTGAGCTAAATTGCTCTCTTTTTCCAGCCGCGTGAATGCTCAAGTGTCACTGTATTATATGAGATGTCCCTCCAATGGGCGAGAGAGCTCTTGATTATGTATTCATATGCTCACACCTTTATGTCTGTTTGTGAGGACTAGAGCGAAAAGAGGCACAACTGTTCAGTTGATATCCTGTTTCCTTGTGTTGAGCAGCCAAACAATAGCATGATTTTTGATTGCACAGAAATAAATGATGCAAGATTAATTTAATCCTGTGTTTTGTCCTAATAAGACATCATAATTATCTCATTGCTATTTGTATACTGCTTTTTAATGTCATATTTTTAACTAAATTACTCATTTTTCTTCTCATTCTTACATTTGCAAACATTTTAATCAGCAATATTCTGCACACATTTTAATTTTTAACTGCCTACTTGCTGAGCCAGAGTGGCAGTAGGTTTGTGGAAAACTTTTAGGGTTTCAGTCGATGTTTTCCCCTTTTGACCTGTAGTCTCATAAGTCCTATTTGTATGGGTGGAGAAAAGGGTCGGACAGAGATTCAACATTACCTCCAGCAATTGTCAGCCATGCCTTCCACAGTTTAGATGTGTCTTATCGATTGCCTGTCAATAGTGCATTATGAATATGCTGGAAGTGTAATGACAAAAGAACCAGCAGAAAGCTGGCAAGACATGAAAGAAAAGTAACATTTTTGTTGTAATTTTAATATGCTAAAAATGCAAAGCAAAAGACAATAATATTCTCTTGTTTCTATGACAGCTGAAGATTTTTAATGAGTGAGTTTAAGAAAAAACATAAATAACTTTATATAGAAAATGAACAACCATTTTTTTTTTTTCATTGAAGACGGAATCCTGCTGAGACTGCAATTATGCAACACACTCATCTGTGTTACTCCTGTCTGGATTCTGCTAATTCAAAAATTTTATGACAGTTATGAAAGCTACCAAATTACAAAACAAACCTTTAGTGCATTGTTTGTGCAAAAGATACTTCCAAATGTTATCCAATACAGTAAAAAACAGACTAGAAAATTCAATTTATTTTATAGCAATCACTTAAAAATATCACATTGTTATACAATTGATATTTGGCTAAAAGTTTTTGTATTTTCATAACACTTTATCTTTTTTTTAAAGTTTAATCTCCTGCCAACACTTTTCCTTCTTTGAAAAATGTATTTCCGTTTTCACAGAGAATCCTTTATCATGAGGGTGCCTTTTCAACACCCTCAAAAGAAATGAGAAATACCTAATAGAAAATGTGTTTAAGTCGCACCATCCTTAAACCCCAAGCATCAGACAGCTGAAATTATTCTGAACACAGTTGTTGACAAATGGTAATTAAAAGATTTGTTAATGTCGAGTGATTAAAAACACTGCAGGCATTTCACAGAGAAATTCAGCATGCAAATTGCTTTCTCTACAGCTGCTAGTGCTGCTCGGTTTGTTGAATGAAAGCGTTTTTTTTTTTTTTTTTTCTCCTCCACTGTTATCATAATATTAAAGAGCTGTCACGTCTCCTGTAATGGAATGCACAATGTGAAGAATTAGCATTTTTCAGCAGCTATCTTGTTTGTGCCAGGGTATGCAATAATTGGCTAGGTGCTTTTTTTTTTTTCCTTCAAATGGTTAGATAATTCTCTTTCATCCAAGAAAGATGCAGTTAGCAAGAGCCTAGGAGGGGTTTCTATGTGAGACTGCGTGTCTGTGTTTGCACATTTTCTACCCATCTGTTTGGTTTGCAAGCAATAGAAGGATCCACTATGATTCTTGTCACGAGTTTTACTCATTGATTTTCCTCGTCTTTTCATCACAGTGCGCATCACACTGTTACAAACTAAAGTTAAACACTACAGTACAGCATCTGTCCTTCCGGGCAGAGCTGGCGTCCTCTATAATAATCATTTCAGGATTATGCTCTATTTGACATAGGCTGATGCTTTAAGATATTGCATTATACTTTACATTTTTCTTAAGAAAACAAAAAGAAAGACTTAAAAAAAAATGTTCTTTTTGATTTGTATTAATTTGAGTTAACTTGATATTCAGTTTTTTGTAACTATAAAATATTTTAAATAAATAAATCCTTCATTAGGGCAGCATGTAGCCACGGGGTATGTAGCCACAGGGTGTGTGTGTGTGTATATATATATATATATATATAAGAACACCAGAGCAATAGAGGCTCAGATCTACTCCACCAGACAAAACCCAAAGTGTAGGTTGTGCAAGGAGGCCCCTGAGACAGTCCAGCACATAACAGCAGGGTGCAAGATGCTGGCAGGGAAAGCGTACATGGAACGACATAACCAAGTGGCGGGCATAGTGTACAGGAACATCTGTGCAGAATATGGACTGGAAGCCCCGAGATCAAAGTGGGGAACACCCCCAAAGGTGGTGGAGAATGACCGAGCTAAGATCCTGTGGGACTTCCAGATCCAGACAGACAAGACGGTAATGGCGAACCAACCGGACATTGTGGTGGTGGATAAAGAACAGAGGAAAGCCGTTGTGGTGGATGTAGCAATACTAAGTGACCACAACATCAGGAAAAAGGAGCATGAGAAACTGGAGAAATACCAGGGCCTCAGAGAGGAACTGGAGAAGGCCTGGAAGGTGAAGACCACAGTGGTGCCTGTGGTCATCGGGGCCCTCGGGGCAGTCACCCCCAAACTGGAGCAGTGGCTCAAACAGATCCCAGGAACAACATCAGACATCTCAGTCCAGAAATATGCAGTTCTAGGCACAGCCAAGATACTGGAGGAACCCTCAAGCTCCCAGGCCTCTGGTAGAGGACCCGAGCTCAGAGGATGAAAGAGACCACCCACGGAGGGTGAGAAGGGAATTATTATTATTATTATATATATTCTATAGGGTTGAACTACTATATAATATAATAGAAAAAAAGATGCTGCTTCTCTCAGCCAAGTTCAAAATCAGGGATGAAAATCTGTAAGTAGCAACCAGTGAAATTAAATTTAAAGTTAGATGAACTAAAACAGTTGGCCATTTAAAACAATTTATGATTGTAACCTAAAAAAAATATATATAGAAAAAATGCTCCTTGAATTTATTATCAGTTTCTCTTAAGCATGCTTATTGTGCCAAATCATATCCTTTCTTTTACTTTCTCATTACTAATGACTAATATTTGGAGTCTATTAAGCTATTTATCTATCAAGCTATGTAATTAATCATATGTTTAGGTACAGGAATCATTCCTCTCCTTTACAAATGCTCTGGACTCATCAACTATGCTTTCAAGACAGCAACAAATTTTCGATTAATGGGTGGCACTCCTTCATTTCCACAATCTGACATCCTATGAACAAAACCCTAACCTGTGGAGTTGGTAGGGTGAGAAACTGAATAGGTTTTTAAGCCACATGGTTTTAAAACCTTTGAATTTGCTTGCGACTACAAACCAGGCCTTACCAAATACAACTCTGAGATGAATTGCAACTGTATCCTCTTGCATTGTGTTCTTGCCCTCTAATTTATCTAAACTCTTTGCTTGTCCTCTCAGGCTTAAGTAGGGAAAACTAATTAAAATCAATTGCCATATCCAAGCAGCACCAAATAATTTCATTGTTTCCATAATGCTGTACTCTGCAAATGAAAGCGGTTTGTAATTCCTAAATGTAGAATCAGTGTCAATTTTATGGTTGTCTGTGCAGCTTTATTGATCTTTGTAAAAGCTGAACTAAACTTTAGCACAACTGAAAATTGTAGAAAACTTTTTTACTTGGCCTTTGCTGCGTTTACCTCTGCCTCTAGAAGTTCTTATCATGTCTTTAATCCTCTATCTATGATATAATAAAACCGGCTTTTCCAAAGGGTCTCCAGTTATTTTCGTCTTCACTTTAGTACAATTGTTGTGTTTCCATAGAATCGCGGAAATATGTGAAGTTTCTTTGAAACAGACTAAACACCTCAGGTGTGAAAACACCCTTAAAATTTTAATTACTGAATCCTTTTTAAACTGCTTGTACAAGTGGCTGAAGCCACCATATCTGTAATAGACCTAATTGTAGCTGAGGAACACAAAACTTACCATTTAGATGCCTCATAGAAAGAACAGCGGGTTTTTTTTTCTCCCCAGTAATTTTAAAGTTTTATTACAATCAGTCGAAATGCATAACCTGCCGTTAAAGTATGTGTTTTGGGGATATTTTTCAAACAACTGACACAACAACTGAGACTTTACCAATACTCTTAATTTATAAAGTTGGCTGAATGTAGATTCAGTTCACATTGGCAGGCACAAGCATGAAAAGTTTTAGGCATTTAAACTTTGTGTCAAAGCACAGAACACTATTTTAGTGAGTCTATCAAACCCAAAAGCAGAACATTTCCAGATTCTGCCTGTTAACTGCAAAAGTCTGAACACTGGTCAGGTAATAGTGAGTCATTCACCCTTTCCAAAGCCCTTAAAGTGCTTCCTCTGGGCCTTTTTTTTTTTTTTTTTTTTTTAGTTTTTTATTTATCGACATAAGCTACAGACTACCTTGGCAAACAAAGATCAGAAATTGACTTGCAGGCTGCCTTTTCTCGATCAAACTCTGGAATTGAAAATGAAACGCTAACAATAGGAAATGAGTCATGAGGATCATGAAGGCCAAAGTTTGCTTTCGTAACGTCATATCTCAAAGGCCTGTTCCTTCTATCCAACAAATGTTCATTGTTGATGATGGATTCACATCACAAGTTGGCAATGCATATGTGGAACATAAACCTTGTGAGATAATCCAATAAATTCCCTTGTCATTGTTGAGATCTTCCAGGAATTTAAAATCGGTTGTCTTTTTTTTTTTCTCAACAATCCTCCAGAGACTGCTAGCTTCCACTGCCACAGTGAAGTGTGTGCCCTTTTAATCCAGGCTGTCTAAAGCTAAATGTGAACTTTGTGACTGTTCAGGTATGGCATCATATTTGTCCCATCTACCTGACTGAGTGCATATTGAGACTGATGTGAGTTTACATACTGCGTGAACCCCCCCAAAAAAGTTACCACCTAAATTCATCTGATCAAAATGGGATGAGCTTCCTATTAGATAGTTACTGAATGGACAACTGTCTCCCAGATGGAAACTATTTATTTAACCCCAGGTGATACAATCTATAACTTTTCATTTCTTAAACAACCATGTGGAAAGACACATCCAGTGGTTGTAGAACGATGTCTGAAAAAGCTTGGCTCACTTTTAGGATTTTATTTCTTCAACACTACTCTATATTCAGAATAAATATTTCATTAATTGACGGTATATTTTTGTTTTTTGGGACAAATCCAGATGAAAACTTGGCTTTGAAATGAGGTTTTGAATTTTGATCTTGTGATGAAGTCTTGGAGAGTTGCGTGCAGTTTGTATTATCAGTTGTATGAGGTGATTCAAAGCATCTACTGATTCAAAGCATCTACTGATTGTTACAGCAATCTTTTTTTAAATATGCATTGCCGGTTAGAAGAGGATTCTCAGCTAATGATACATAATTAGAGTTTTTAGGAAAATACTTATTTTATACATTTTGGGACAACAGCAAGAGTCTGTTAAAATTGGTTGAAATGAATTGTGGTGATTCTTATGTTAGCCTTATGATTAATGCTTGAATAAGTGATGAGGTTTTGAAAAATCAATCATTTAACAAGTATTCCTTTACTCAGGTCAAGGTTCAATGATGAGAGTGTCCCTACATCGAGACCAGGCCACTGATTTGAAGTGTTTGGCAGGAAAAACATCTGCACTTTTTTTCTTTTGCTTATTGCAGGCTGGATACCTATTTTCAAAGGAAGAAATTATTCCATCTGATCTTGCTGTAGCTCAGTGACTGATACTGAATGATATCTTTTTCCTCTACTGCTTTCTGCCACACGCTGTTGATTGCCAAGCCTGCTGAAAATACATTGGAAGTGCAGCCGCTTAGCCTTCATAGCAAAGTCTTAAAAAAATCACTGCACATTTATTTTTTCAAAATCTTTGACGAAAACATCATAAGATGAGCAGGGTCCTTCCACTCTTTGGTATGTTAACTACAAAAAAAAAAAAAAAAAGTCTGAAAGAGAAGCTCGGGATGGAGTTGTCTGCCCCATATGGTACTGGATGTTCAAAGGAGAGTGGTCACAGTGAAAGGAAAAGCCCAGATTGTCTGAAGAACTGCTCTGCCCCATATTGCTTTTATGATGGTTTGATGCCATGCATATTTAAGTGGGTTTTCATCTGCCAAAATGACATTGATCTCATATTTTTGTTTTTGTTTAGAGCTTGGATTTGCTCCTACTAAAATCATCGAGAGAAACACAGTGATGTCATTTTGTCAAGATGAAAATGCTTAATAGGGAACAGGGGAAGTAGGACAATCTGTCCAGATCGCTGCAATAAAAGCAAAATGCATTGTATGGAAGTTTTGAAATAGTATGCATCACAAAGTGAGACAAAATTAGGGAAGATATCTGATTTGTTAGGTAATTTATTAGCACTGTTTTAGGTGGGAATTGTATTTTATCTCAGCTGTACTCTAAACGAAGTATTGAGGGTAGAATAATAGACAGTAACAATTGCTATATGATACAACAGCTGTAAGGAAAAATGCTTCCTTCCTTTGCACTCTTGTTTCATTTTTAAGTGTGGTGGGAGGTCTCTTGGAAGCTAAAACAACTAAATTATTTGGCCACAAAGCTAAATTAAAATATTTTCCATGCAAATAATTGAATTAAACTCTATTAAGCTCTAATTTTCTTGCTGGGTCACCAAAATGACATTTGGTTTTTAGTCAAAGATGAATTCAGAATAGTGAAATGTTTGATTGTCCAATTAAATATACAAATTCTTCTAAACTACTGTCTAATTTGTCATCATAACCAAGGGGACAAACAAACATTGAGAGCCAATGTGCACAACATTGTTTTAAATCATGAGACTGGAACATTTAGTGTTTCTTAGACATATCTAGAACATTTATCTTTGGTATTTCTGCACAATAAATGTGGATAACAAGACAAGTACATTATTTGTTAATGAGAAAAATAATCTGAATATAGGCTACTTTTTAGTGTCATAAGAGCTTGTATTTTTAGATGGTGAAAGAATTAAGTGAAAATAGTACAGGTATGAGGAAAATAAGGCTCTGTCTTATATCAGCATTTTAAATGTTGCTTTTAGTCATTTTAAAACCAGCTGAAAACAATTAGCAGTGATTGGATTGGTTCTCCGAGGCCTAAAGTGGCACTCTAGGGCCATGTTAGACAGGGCAATCTCTGATTAAGAGATTAACACTCTCATTACTTCCTGGGCTGTGGCAGGAAGGAAGGTTGGAAAGACACTAATAAAAGCAGTTTAAATGAATGAAGGGAAATGACCAGATTGCTTTTGTTCTGACTGAGGATTAATTGCACTATAGACTTTGCTAGCTGGGTGACGGTAGTCATATATCTAAATATTGCAAAATGTAGAACAGCTTTTTGAAGGCTCCATATAAGCATGCATTTTATGATCAAAACAAAGACATAAACAGTTTGCATTGGTGGGGGGTTACCTTCATTTTATATTACTGAAACTTGAATAAGTTCTGGCACGTTTAGAGACAAAGACTTGACAGCAGAACCGTTAACCACAACCTGGGCCTGACCAGGCAGGTCTCTAAATCCCATTGGGCGTAGCCTCTAGCAAGTTAACAGTTAACAATGTCGCACCCAGATATCAAAGTACTAGGTCTGCTCTGAAACCTTTATCTTGATGCTGTGATGAAGGCAAATCCTGATCAGTTATGGCAGCAACAGAGAGTGAATTTGATCTCTGAGTACGGGGTTGATTACAGTGTCGACAGGACAGAGGCTGATGGACGGAAATCGATCACTGAAGGGTCACACTAATGTTTTGGCCGGTTAGCCTTACCACAGCAGAAGTTTGAAGATGTAGCTGGTGCTCCAACCTTGCAGTAGTTGCTTGATAGCCTGCATCTAAAACATGATTTTATTCAAAACACGGAACATTATTTATTTTTATTTTAGATTTTTGATGTAGGTATATTGCCATCATTATCATTATAATATTGCTTGTTACATAGATTGACATTATTCCTACATCTTACTTTTACCAATTGTACATCACAAAGTGTTGTGAAAATTCTGGCTGAGTGCAGGGTTGTTCGTCAGGGATATGTGTGTCCTGTGTGTCACTGTACAGAGCACTCCAATATCCCACCACCTAATAGATTAATTCAGTTTTGGTGCACTTAGAACATGATCTTTCAAGGAGAAGGAAAAGAATTATGTCATTTACAAGGCTAAAGAACAATAAAGTCTTAGGTTTATCTTCAAATATAGCACTCTTGAAGACTTCCTCCTTTAGGGGGCAGGGAATGATTTAAAAACAACTTTTTGTAGCTGTAATAAGACACACTCATTGAAAACATTTCCAGAGTGTTGCTTTGATTCTTTAATGCATGTTTTAGAAATCTTTCAATTTTATGTGGCAGTCAATCGAGGGTCCCTAAACGCTTGCTCTCACACAGCACCACCTATCTCCACAAATCTCCACCTCACAGCTGCAGCTTTTAGTTTGAGTTTCAACTTCACAGATCAAACCTCTGGTAGAACTGCAAGACTGCTGAACTAAATGTTAGTCCAACACTCCTAAGAATGGTCGTGAACACCATAATGGAGGAGCGTTGTTGGGATAATGAGTGTCGGAAAGAGTAGGAGTTTCTAAAAGAAACGCAGGCCAGTTTCAAGGCTTCAAGTTGCAAAATCAAACAAAAGTTTTATAACAACTGAAGTTAACATAGCTACTTGACTGTGCTATAAAATGGCATTACATGCCTGGAAAATGCATGATATGTCTTTAAAAGTTTATATCTGCTTATACTTGCAGGGTTGCCGGACACTGGTGTCTATGTCCAGTGGTCAGTGGACAAGAAGCAGGGTGCACCCTGGACAAGTCACTGCATTACTGGGTACTACAATGACAAACAGAACAAACAACTATGCACTTACTCAGTTCATGGAAATCAATTAATCTAACAGGTTTTTGAACTATGGAGAAAACATGCATGCATGCAGAAAATCGATGCAGGTACCTCAAGCTGGGATTCAAACCTAGAGCCTTTTGGCTGTGAGGCAATGCTGTTAACAACTACTAGCAAATGAGAGCTAGTTTTTCACCTTTAATTGATATTTTTTCAAACATAGCTCTGTTTTTGCCCTATAGTTTATGCTTATCAAGCTTGTCAGGAAAATATGTTCAGCTGGTTCAGACAAATGAGGATTGACAATATACAGTTTTGTGTAAGGATGTTTTTCCCTTGCATTACAAATAAATGCATTGCCATATTGGCAATAAACAAAGATCAGATGCATAATTTATGTACGAGTTCAAAGGTTGTAAGTTTGTAAAGATCTAAAAAGTCAGCTTTCTTACTCATGTCAATAAAGTGGTGTCTGGCATTTGATTCCCCTTTGTATCAGCAATAAGGTTAGGTTCCAGTGGCATAATCCCTTAACATATGCTGTAATGTGGAGAAGATTATACACATATAAAGTGTAGGCTTTTCATAAACACATTCTTCTTGGATGCCACATTTTCATTTTACATGCTAGGAAAACAGACATCTATGGTTCAGGATATGGGAAGTGTGTGTTTTACATCTAAAGTTAAAATTAGGCTGCTTTGTATGTTTGGAACCTGCAGGCTTTCCCTGCTCCACTTACTGATAGAAAGCTTTCTGTGGAATACACAATTATAAACACTGTATGTAGCCCTGTGGTCTACAGTTAAACTCAAGATTATCCACACCTCTGGAAAATTTAGGTTTGAATTTGTCTTTTAATTTGATTGTCATGTTTCTTCTGACTGGAAACGATATTGATGCTTTTGAATCTGCGGTTGACTCTAATAAGGAATATACTGATGAGCCTAAATATTAGGTTATGGTAAAGAGGCTTTCCAAAATCAAAGACTTCAAGTAGAAGATACACATTCAAAATACAAGTGGAAAATATACAGAAAGCTGTTCAGCAATTATAAAAAGGGTTTTACTACAAATTAGGATTTTTCCATTGACAGAAACACTTTAAGTAGCTTTTTTTATAAAATGTAAATGAAAACTGGTTTTGTTTTTTTTTTTACTTTATCTTTTGTGAGATATCTGTCACATTCCCTATCAAACTTAGACATTTTGATTAAATAGGAATAATTTAAAATGTAAATCTGATGGGAATGCATTTCTGAAAACCTGTAGACAGATGTCCATGACCTTTATACGTTTATCTTTGTGTTTGATCTGATTTTAGAATTCACAATTAGTAGATTCAACTTTCCTTTTTGTGGAAAATTACCCCGCCTGAAGCATAATTGTGTCCTCAAAAGGGGAAGTAAAGACTTCAAACACTGTAAATTTTATTGATCAGTGTTTTTCATGAAGTTGGTAAAATGATCCCTGATGATAACCACAAATAAGACGGTTGTAACAAATTATATCCACCATAACAAGTTAATTGAGGAATATTTCCAAAATATGCTATTTATATGCACTTTTATTTAGACTCTGTGATAAAGTCTGAGATCTGACTTTCACTTGATGGTATAATATTAACCATTATCCATTATATATATAAAAAAAAATAAAAAATACCAAATACTTTTTGCAAAAGGTCACACACATTGTTTATTGTCTGTGTTGCATTTAAAAGTCAACAATTTAAACATTAAAGGGTGTGAAGAAGACGGCTTACAGTGAACCTGTAGCTGTGCATGAAATATTTATCCTGTTTCACTGATATGAAATCTGGCTCTTTACAACAGCAGTAATATCCATCATTATGATTTGGAGGGACAGTGGGTGAGGCAAACTGTTTTATGGTTTCACTGGCCATATGCTCAGACCTTTTTAAAGACGAGACTGATGGGGTCACAAGAATCCTCGAGCATAATGTGCACTACACATTCAGCCAACTGTTGGTACAGGGCTGTGCCATCTGTTACACTTTGCTACAGTGACATTGGACCATCCTAATAGTTCACTGGTGAGAAAGCTCAGTGCCTGTCATCAGCAGGTGAGATCCGTCAGGTAAATTTTGTCTGCTCTGGAGTAAACTTTTTTTCTTGCTGTGATTGGTTTAACCTTTTCTTTCATAGACCAGACGCATTAGTTTTCCTGTATTAGTTCTTAAAAACACATGATTTAATATTATTGGCATTAAACGTTCACACCCTGCAAATTCTACATAGTACAACTTTTAAGTTTTTGTACAATATAGTGTATGCAAAATCTAAAAAAAGTATATAATATAATAGTTTAATTCTTGCCCTTGAGAAAAATCTGAATAGTTTTGTATAATTCTCAAAATTAGAAATGACCTAAACGAAACACTTCACTTAATTATTATAAGGAAACCCAAACTGAAATGGTAATCAATGTAATCAGGTAATCTGATTTATTTAAAAAAAGAAAAAGATTCTAAATCAATCCTCCTTAGACCATTACCACAGACTAGATAGAGTAGTTTCAAGAATAGGATCTTCAAAATGTTATGTAAGTTTATAAAAATCTGAAATTCATAAAGAGTTTATTGATCTCCTAGGGTGCATTCACTCCCTAAGAGGCCAATCAACTCTACTTTGCCTACTTTCAGGCCAAAGCAGTTTGTTGTGTGAATATTCAATCAAATTCTGATGCAGACCATAAGCGTGAACTCTGGTTCGTCTCAAAGACTAGATCTCAGTTCAGTTGAAGTGAACTCTGGTGCAGTTTGAATGCATATGTGGCTGCAAGCAGACCAGGGACCACTCCAAAAGCAAGAAGCAGACTATAGTAGATGGCATTCTGGGTAAATAGTACCAAAACAAACATGTGTGTCTAGTGCTAGTGGAAGAAACAGGTTATGGTCTTCTGCCAAAGTCAAAAACGAAATCCTACAGCTGCTAAAATCCGATGCCACTCCATTTTTGCTCATGTTTTGTGAAGAAAGAAGTTAAGCTCAATGTGTTGTTTAGAAATTTTTGATGCAAGGGGGTTAACAGCTTACTCACAGAGTTTGATTTGTTTTACACAGTGCAAAAGCGAAACGCACCAGCTGAAAAATGTAACAAATGTGGCAATTTTGGTCCTCAATCGAACTGAGTGTATCAGATAATCAAGTGTGAAAACACTTTCCTTAGCTCTCCAAGGAAAGTGGCTTCACAGTCCAATTTTAAATCCAAAAGAGTAAGGTGAAAAAGAGGAGGAGAAATTGAAAGTTTTGAATCACAATACAAGAGCCATGACAGTAGAGCGCTTCACTGGTTCCAAAGACAAACTATCATTTCACTCATTAAAAAGACAGGACTCTTCTTGGGTAATGCAGTACTATGTTGCCAACATCCACTGTTTTAGCTGAAAGGTCTTCCAGACTGTAAAACAGTTAGGCTGAGGTTGTTGGATGCCT
Organism: Poecilia formosa; assembly: GCF_000485575.1. NCBI lineage: Eukaryota > Metazoa > Chordata > Actinopteri > Cyprinodontiformes > Poeciliidae > Poecilia > Poecilia formosa. The sequence continues at coordinate 1,151,245 of NW_006799949.1, forward strand.
TTGTGCTCCTTCACTTTGATTCAGAACCAGTCGGATATGTCGAGGATTTTGCTGAAAAAAGCTACTCAGTGAGGCATAGGAGAAAATGTTTTTTGTTCATGTAAAAAATGTACATGTTCATGTACAAAATTAGAAAAATGCAGCATATGTATTGCAGAACACAATGAAAACAAAGACATTTAAGATGGGTTCATTGATGGATTTGTCGCTGGTATCTTAATCTGACTTAATCAGAACACAACTTACTTTCTACATGGGGAGTGGATCAGCCAATGACAAGATGTCAAAGGGTAATGCTAGACCTGATTAAAAAAAAATAGATTCAATTATTTTATTCTAAACAACATTTTTAGAGCTGTGGTATTTTAAAATGAGTCCTCAGGACCCAGTATAAAGTATATTTGTGTTTGTGTACAAAACTGAAATAAATAAATAAATAGATCTAGCAGGTTACTACAGAACTTTAACGTCCAAAAGAGCTATTACAGCCATTTGAATGAACTGTGTTGGAAGAGGGGCAGCCATAAAAATGTTATATTTTCGGTGCCCAAGAACCTAAAAAGTGTGATATTTCAAAAAGTGGCCTGGAAAGAAAAACTTAATGACGGTTCGATTTTGATGTTTGTGCTCACAAAGACCTCGTTTCACAGTCTTTCTACAACTGAGTGCTTGGTTTGAGAACATTATTTCTCTGTTTTACTCAAAGATAAATTAGCATATGAACAAAAATCTAAATGAATCAGCTTCTCAATTCTTACTAAGGCATAAGACATAACAGACCAATTCACAATAATTTCAATACAAGTAAATATTTAGAATATGTTTTTTTTAACTAGGTCTATGCGAGACGTTTGTTAGTTTGTGAAGTTATCTTACATTTCAGTTTAACCTTTTAGATGCCTAAACGCCCTCAACTAGACCATGTATCTCCAAACATCTTTCTTTAAAGATACAAACCTTATTTTCTTTTATCCTTGAAGCTGCTAATAGCCCTGACATGTTCTTTAACTACTACCCTGAATCAGTTTTTCTTTAAATCTAATTTCATTTGAGGCACTTCTCCAGCAGAATTTTTTAAAACATGTAAAGTTATTACTTATCAAAATGCTAATGTCCATCCTCCAAAAACTGTAATTTGGATTGAGTTGTTCATGTGTAAAAAACAAAACAAAACAAAACAACACAACAACAAAAAAAAACAGCCTAACTGAGAAAACAGTCTTCAGAGCAAAGGCTGAAAAAATATGTTCTTCAATGTCCCATTTACTTCTCATATCTGCAAAATATGATTATTCATGGAAGGCTGGAATATTCATTATGCATTGTATTCCCAATATGCCTGTCATATTATTAATGTTTCATAGTCTGAAAAATAAATAGAATTTTTTCTGTGACAACTTAATCTGTTTTGCAGATGGGATAGTCCAATAGTGGATTTTTATGCTACAACATGTATAGAAAAATCATTATGCACTAAAAGTGCTATTATGTATGTTTGGAATATTATATAAAAGATAAAATGTGTGAACCATCGCTGTAATCAAAGAAATCCTGAACTTATCTCTACTTCATTTCAGTGCTTTATGCACATTATTATGGAGCAGATATTTACTGTTAACACAGTTTGTGCTCATAATAAACATGTTCTTTAACAGCACTGAGTTTGTGGGATTTCAATTGGAGCTGATGTTTCAGAGAAATGTGAAGGACTTTGTATGTTGTACCGCTGAAAAGGAATTAATGGCAGCTTGTTTTGTCAGCTGTTACTGGCCAACTCCTACTCCATCTGCTGTCTTTTTCAGAAAGCTGGTCCTCCACTTGACTCCCTTCCTTTTTTCTCAGTTTTTCAAAAGAACAGATTGAGTTTTAAAGTTTTTGTCAGACAAATGCATTCTTTAAAAGAAATGTTGCACGTGAAAGCATGCAGCATAGACTATACTATGTTGGCAAAATGGTGTTTCAACCAACAAATACTTTACCAAACCTTTTGCTGGAGAGTTAGAGTGTTGGCTGCAATACAGTATAACCCAGCATTTCAAGGAAAAACTTCAATCAGCGATGCATCACCCTGCTACACATCATTTTCCTGCAAATGTTTACTGCAACAAAAGCAACTTTTTTATCTCTAACATGTAATTTGTCAACATAGAACATACTCTTATAGTCGGACAGAAATACCAAGAAACAAGGCTGAAAGGTAGAAAATATGGTGAAAATAGCAAACTAAGAGAAGAAACAGTAACAACCATGCACAGTTTAAATAATAGGCTGTGAATTTGACATTTGCTTTCAAAATATTTGAACGTCTGAATATTCTGAGTAAGAGTTTGCATATTCACTTTAACTTCCTCCCACGGTACGACTGTTAGTGTTACTCTAAAGAAATGTGAGCATGGTTGACTATCTTGGGTTTCTTTTTCCTGTGATGGACTGGTGACCTGTCCGGTATGCACTTTGTTTCTTGCCCAATGGCTGCAAGAGCAAGAGATACTATAGAAATGGGCAGCTATAGACAATGGATGGATATTGGGAATACATATTGAATTTTACCTAAAATCAGTCACCACCACAGAACAAGCCCTCTGTCTTTGTCTGTCCAGTCTCATCTTGTTGCTCTTCTCGCAATTTCATCCTCTACAAACTGCTGCACAGAAGATGAGTATCCATGATCAGCGAGTAAAATACCAGAAGGACTTTCTGCTTGAGCCTTTTCTTTGGAAAGACATGACTTCCTATTGTGCAAAAGTGTTTTGTAACATTAAGTGTACAGTTTTGTAAGGCTACATGAGTATTTTTTTTTTCTAAATAATTGTTCAAATACTAATATGCTTAATGTGACAAAACAGTAATTTATGTTCAAAGTATGATACTGAAAATGAAAGATCATAAAATGGCAAATCAAATACCACATTTATAAAACATGGAGAAAAATAACACAATAAAATTAAATTAAACGCTAATTAAATTCTTGTAACAGTAATAAATATGACAAAAATAAAAAAAGAAGCTAATCAGGAGGGTGAGCTGGTTCTTCCTCAAATGTATGTCTCCATGTCTGGCCACAATTCCAAATTTCTATATCCACCTTGTTTAGTCCTCTGTCTTCAGTTTTTTTTTATTTTCTGACTTCTACTTTATGCTCTTTATATGTTCTGTGTTTCTGTTTTTAATGAGCCTCCCCTCAAATCTTCCCAGAAAAAAGGCCTAAGCTCTCAGCAACCAGTATTGTGGATTTGTGAAGGAAAATTTTAAAATAAAAAAAATATAGGTCTGTCTCATTCAGCTTGGTTTGAAAGATAGACACAGCAATTTATTTTAACATTTCTTTTTAGTACATGGCAAGGTTTTCTCTTTCTCTTGTTAAGAGTGAAAGAAAAAAAAATACCACAAAGAAATAAACCAACATAAAAACAATGATATAGTTAAAGAATGATGATTCAGTTCTTTAACAAAGCGAAGAAAGCAAAAAAACAAACAAAAACATCAAGAAGAAAACACTTATTACATAAGGTAATGTAAAATAAATACCTATGATGAGTCAAATTCAGCTGACCTAGATGTAATTTATGAGACAGGAGAATTTTTATTTTTTTTTACATTGACATAAATCACACGTTTTCATCATTCAAGCTGTAAAATGTGCATATCTGCATACTCTTGTATAGAAAACATGCAACAATTTGAGTTTTAAAAAGATGGCCTAAGCTTAAGAAATGTTTCAAAAGAAATTGTAATGTTCTTGGATTATGTGCAGTAGAGAAACACATCTGCTGCAAAACATGGACAACAGGTGGTGCAGGAATGCAAGTTGGGTGTCTTAAATATCCCCTGAGGCTCCTGGTTGGCTTTCGGGGAAACAGACCTGACTTTGATGTGCGTGGTTTGATTCACAACTGAGCTCCTTCTGTTTGCTTCTCCTTAAACACAAAATTTGTGCTTCTTTTATTTAAGTTTATATGTCCAATTTGATTTTCAAACTTGACTGTTTTTAGTAAAAAAAGAAAAAAAAAGAAATCCTTTTGCTTCTTTTCACACAACCACAATAATTAAAAGCATACATAGGAATACTGTAGTAAAATCTAGAAATTAATAGTTTTGATCAATGAAAGTTGTGATTTATTAATTAAAAGTATGTTCAATGCCATATCTTTAATTTCAAGTATATTTATTTCAGAAATCATTACACAATGATGTTGATTCAATTAATATGTTCATATTTTGTTGCCCTTCCTTCTTTTTTCCTTCTTGCCTTTCTTTCTTCTCGTCTTTGTTCCAGATGTTTATCTTTATTCAGATGTTTATCTTTATTGTGGGAATAATCTTTATTCCCACAAAACCTGAACATAACAAATAAATGAATTGCTATTTGGTTGAATGTTCTATTCTTTCTGAAATAGTGTAGATATGACGCCATCAATTTCTGACCTACTTAAATGTTAACCTTGGATATTTTTTCCATGATCTCTGTGTATACTCTTTTTCTGCCTCTCTTTGAGCTAATAACAGATGGCTACCCTGTAGAAAAATTCACTGCAGCAATTTATAAGCAAACTATAGACATAGATAGCGGTGAATTGATTTCTAATTGGTCTTTTGTCGTGGTCGTCATGCCATTGTTCTGCATGAAAGAAGGGTCTGTTAGAAATTCATGTGCTGCTAAAAGTAGGGAAAATATATGCTGAATTTAAATATCTGATGATCAAATTAGCCATCTTAAAGTTCTATGGAACACCTGCATGGTGAAGATAAGATAAAGAACAGAAATACAGAAAAAAAAATGACAAGAGAAAGAATGCTCACAAAAGCCCAAACACTGAGGGGATCAGCAGTGAATAATGTAATGAACTTGTAACAGCTCTAAAATAATCTCTCCTTCTTGTTTCATTTCAATTCCTTGTTTCTCTCTTATTCTTTTCCTTTGTTCAGCCTTTCTTTTGACATTTCTAGAGGAACTCATTATATGTGACATCACAAAAGAATACACTTCAAAAGGATTTAACTTGAAAAAGAAAAAAAAAAAACCTACTGCCAGGTCACAAGCACGACCTGTGATTGGAAAATTAATTCTCACTTTTAAGCATTTTCTTACACAGTTACCTATTATAATTACATCTCTTGTAAAATGTCCATGTCTGCAGTTTTGAAAAAAACTAAACTGTATCTTGTCTCGGCACTTTTGGGCCACAGAACTTTGGAGGTTAAAAAGCTATTTTCATCTTCTTATTGGATTGGAAATGAAAATGGAAAGATGAAAGTTACAACCATCTTTGCTTTTCAATGTGTCTCAACTCCGTCAAGGTGATGGCAGAGTTATGGAGTCTTTCTAACTAGGCCTGTCACGATAACAAATTTTGCTGAGCGATTAATTGTCTAAAAAATTATTGCGACAAACGATAATATTGTTTCAAGACCTTATGACACTGATTTAGTAGAAATGACTAATAATGCATGCAATTTCCTGCCATAGATAGATGCACTTTATTTTCAAAAGAACACATAACACTGGAACTGATAAACTAAAACAAAACAACCAAAAACAAAAATAAAATGGATTCTCATTTTCCATTAACAAAAAACATATTTGAATAAAAAGTAAACAACATAAAGCCAAAGTGGAAATAAATACTGTATTCAACCAAAAGAGTGCAGATTATGAAGTCTGTATACTATATTGCCCTTCAGTAATCACTAGATTTAAATAGAGAAGATGGGCAAATCTGACTACCTAATGCAGTAGTTCACATTACACCATTTTCTGCCCCCATTTTCCCCTTACGATAATCTTAGATCGTTAGCCGATCTAAGATTGTCGCTGGTGATTTCGTAACCGATCATCCTGCAGTGTGATTTAGATCCTTGTGGCCGCTCCGATCTAAATCAGGGGTTTTCCCTGACCGGGAGCTTAAAGCTGAACGCAATAAGAAAGCGCAGATACTCCTCTGTGCTTTCTGAGGGGAAATTACGAGGGGAATCCCCGAAGTCCAGCGGACATTGGAGAGGATATGTGGAAACAACATTAATATTTATTCAACATTTCGTGTAAAGAATATAGAAATGACAAGGGGAGGTGTTGAAGCCAAATTGCTACCGCAGTTGATAAACCTGGTAACTTTTCAGCTGCTCTTCGTTAACGTGACATAAATAGGTTATAATGATTTTCATTCAGTCAGGACTTTACGTTGACTCTAGCCACATGCATCACAGGTAAATTCTAGTAAAGCATTGATTAATGCCTGATTTTAAAATTAGTTAACTGGACTTGTAGCCATTATTTTGGGCTACAAGTCCAAAATAATGGCTGTGTGGCTGGACACCACACAACACGATCGAACCCGATCGAACCGTTATACCTAGGATTTCTGTCGGCTAATGTGTGAAGAGATGATAGAGCCGATAATTAAAATGAGGTCGATAGGTTTAATTTATCGTGTGATTAATTGATTTATCGTTTATCGTGACAGGCCTATTTCTAACAAACACATTATGTCTTGACGGAGCAAATGACAAGCATTGTATGACATTCATACAATGAAACCTCGGGTTTCATACAATTAATTATGTGTTTTCAATTTTAGACCCTCAGAAACTTTGGTTTTAGATGCTGGCATACATGACAAGGCAAACAGTGGGGCAGCAACTAAAGGACATGATCACCTGATTATACTGAAATACTAGCATACACATAAAGAAGGATGTGATAGAGATAGCTTTAAAAAGATAATTTCTCTCTTTCAGTCACTCTTTCAGTGTTGAGAGGAACACACACATGCACACAAACAATAAGTTAGTCACTAAATACCACACCAAAGAAAAATAAAATATAGGTCAGTGCCCATAGTGTAACCCCTCCCACTCTTCACTGGAACCCTGCATGGAAATGCTGGTAAGGAAGATGGACAGATGGGTAGTTTTCTGACAATAATTCATTAAACTTGTTTTACTTTCTATATTCTTCCACCTCACACTTTTAGAGAAAAACCTTGCTCTACTGGCAGTAATGTCCATTTTTATTTACTTTTCTATAAACTCATCATGCAAACCATTTGTACACATTTGTGGATGTCAATTCTCCCCTGGATTTTAACTTGTGTGTTCATCTAAAAGTTTAGCTGAAATAATCTTTTGCATTATCTTTTACGAATCTTTCTTGTCATCATCGTCATCACTTTTCCCTTAAACATTCTGCCTCGGTAATAAGCCACGGCTCTGCATGCACTACAGTTCCAGCCATCTGGTCAGCCTGACTGTTCCTCCTCTCTGCTGTCACTCACTCCTGCCCCCTCAAGTGTCACTCAGCAGCTTGGTCGGCACTGTGCTTGCAAAGCAGCAAGGGAAAATTATCATCATAAACTCTAATTACTGAGGGTAATAGTTGACAGTTGCAGTGCAAATACTTCAAGAGTTCTCAATTAAATCTTTATTCAGTGAAGCAGTCTCAATGAAAGTGAAACCGCACCAGGAAAATGTGCTCGTGCTGGTAGAACACAGAGTGAGGCTCGAAAGACTGAGCTCCAGTCTTTGCTTCCTACAGTTCCATTAAAAATTCACTTGAGGTTTTTCAGTCTGGAATTATTTCATATCAACAAACCCCACCAGTAAATATAGCACCTGCTATCAGAACTCAAAGGCCAGCAAGCCTTAATGTTGCTTAGATCAATCATCAAATTTATTAGGGTGGAACTGAACCACTCCCAATATTTAGCAGACAGTGTGATCACGTTTTGGATATTAGCGCATAATTAAAGTACACAGGGGAACGATTGCAGCTAGATGTTTTATACTTTTGCCAACCCTTTTAAGGTGCCTTATCACATTGGAACAACCCCTTCTTACTGTTCTGTACATTATTTTCACAATCAAATACAATTGCAATTATAACTGATACACATGTTATTGTTTCTGCATCTGCTATTCCAATGGATTCTTGATTACATGCATGCTGGTATTGGATGCCAATATGTAATTTAGTTTCACGGGGATGGCAGAGTTGTTGCCAAGGCAACACTTGTAAGCTAATGTTAGTGCTACTAAACTGTCTCCAGCATTTTATTTCTGTGCTCTAAATTGGGAAATAGTTACTCATGGCAGCTTTTAACTGCTCCCCATTTAGGTTTTTGTAAGTGTGAATGGTATCACACTGCTCTTTATACGACTGCTAAGCCTTATTTTGCTCTTCCATTTGTATAGAATATATACACCTGTTGAGGTACAGTGGAGACTCGTAAACTATTGTTTGTATGTGCAGGTATTCAGATCTGCAAACACTTTAAAGTTGCTCACACTGCATACCTGTGCTGTATTTGCACTGAAACAATTATAAAAAAGCTCCAAACCCTTCATGAAGAGGAACACTGAGCTCAGTCATCAACCTTATCAGCTGTCTGGTTGTTCTTTTGTTTCTTCACAGTAACACTTTCCTGTTAAACTACTGTCTTTTCAGCAATTACAGATTTCCGTTGGCTAAACCACTCTTTTAGCAATAGATACACAAAGTAAGGATAAACTATTCTATGGTTAACAGAATCATTTAAGATAAGCATGTTTAATTAATGCAGATTAGCTGCACCATTCGTTGCTGCAGTGCCAAACAAAGACAGACCCAAATGGGACATTCTACAATACATGGGTGTACATGTCAGTGGTCTGTATTCATGCATGTGTATTCATGTGTGCATCCATCTGTGTGCAGTTCTGAATGTGTCCAGTTTCTTCTTTTCCCATCTGTCCTTTTGCCTTGACATCCAAACACTGCTCTAATATGCCGCCCAATAAGCCACTGATTATCATATCGGAACAATATTAGCTTCTTTCTCTGCTGGGTTGAGGATCAGTAATTGCTGTCAGTGCAGAGGAAATGGGAAAGGAAATTACATCTGCCCATACAAAGAGATTGTTTCCTTGTTAGTCCAAAGAGACTGTGATGACCCTTTGCATGTGTGTTAATGTACTTGTTGGAAGTTGAAAGTGTATGTGTTTGAATATGTGCATAATCACGCCAGTTTAATTTTATGTTTACGACAGACGTTTTTTTTTTTCTTAGCATAAGGAGCTTCAAACTAATCTCACAGTATCATTAGAGAGAAGATTAGGAGAAGGGCATGCTAATACTTCGTACGTCAATGTATTGGTTAGAGTAAGCACCTTAGTGCATTTTTATCAGATGTGCTTGGCTGATTTGTTGTTTTAAAAAGTACCCTTTTAAAATAACAAGCGTTAAGCAAATGGTAAGCGCATTTTTGATTTAACACACAGTTATGTATTGACAATGGTTTCTATGATTGGTCTTATGGAATATTCTACTATTAACTGTAATTTAAGATGAGCTTGAAAACATTAGTCTGTGAGTAATAACCTGTCTGATGTGTTTCACCAGATGGTCGCTCAAATGACATGAAATTACCTTCTGACAAAAAAGAACGTTATCTGTCTGTCGTGTAACAACGCAGATTTGCAAGCCCAGCAAGATAGTTAAGGTACATTAAGGTACATGCACTGCTGATTATGAGATTTGTGTGATTTGGTTCTTCTCATTTGGCACAAATGACGTTTTTCAGTGAGTCTGGCCTATGAATCATACTAATTGTAGCATAGTTTGTAATTCCAGAAATGTTCATTTGTAAAAACATTAAAGGGAGAGACATTCATATAGGTACGTCTTGAGTATGTGATCGATGGGGTTTGGTCTAGCAGTAGAGCGTAATTTCTTGCATTTGAAAGAAATTACGCTTTATTGTGTCATTTCTTGTTCCCAAGAAAAGAACAATTATAGCAAAATCTAGACTTATTTCATGTGACTGAGGTGAAACTGTTGTGTTCACAGCCAAACAGACTTTAAAAAGAAACTGGAAGAAGAGTTAAAAGGAAATAAACAACATAAAAAAAAAATCTAAGAAAGAAGTGGCAACAATATATCCAAAAGTTAATATAAACAAACTCTATTATATTATTATTCTTAAAAAAAAAAGAAAAAAAAGAAAATGTCACAAATCTGCATATTTCAGATGCATCTCTGTTTCAGAACACCTGATTCACATGATTGCATGACCTCCTCTATATGCCCTCAATGCTGCAGAAGCCTGTTAATCACCCTCTTATTCGAGTCAGGTGTGCTGCAGAAGGGAAAGACCTAAAAGATGCATGGCAGTGGTCCCTGAAGACTGTCATTGAGAAAAACTGATCTGAGGGTATATTTGGAGTGAACCACTGAAACCTCAACAAACCTAATCTTATGGTAATGAACAAATCAATTGAAGTAAATAAGTGAAAACTGCTATCATGATAAAAACAAATAATGAAATGGTCAACATGTTAATGTGCTTATATTGGTAGAAAAAGTACATAAATACAGTACTTTTCTAACACTTATTGGTAGAAAAATAATCAGGTGGGTGTTTTATTAATGCAGATCATTCTTGAGTAGGACGATCTAGGCTGTGTGCTACATACAAATTTGAATAGATAAAACAATGATATATGTAAAAATGTTTCAGATGATTGATTACTCTCCTAGTTGGATCACAAAGCTTTAAATGGATAGAACCATACCCCCAAAGTTTTCATCCATGCATATTCCCGTTTTTTGGTTACAGAGATGGATATAAATTTAATTTTAAACATTTATAGGAGACTAGTAGGCTACTGGGCTGTGGTTTCGAATGACACATTTTTGTGCATCATTTGTTGAAGAACTGTGGGATTTTTGGAGCTTGGAGGATAACTTGGCTTCAAAATGTTCTGGATTACGTTTGATGGTAGTGCAACTTTTTCTCCCATGTGCACCTTATCTTCTCTCTGTCTTCCAAACTTTGCTCTGGTGAGACCCAGCATCAGGGTGAGATTATGACTTTAGGGAGCATGTAGAGAACAGAGGAGGTAAAAACAGAGCTGAATCGCAGGGAGAGAGAAGATTGAGCCACAGTCCTCCTGCTGGCAGGTAAACATAGAGTGTATCCACAACATCAACCCCTGTCTTCCTCCAGTGTCCCACATCTCCACCTGATTCTGTCTTTTGTCTATTGCCACAGTTTTCACCCTCTCCTGCTGTTTGCACCAGAGCCCATTTTTGGGTCACTGCAGATATCACATTGTGTCACAGCACTGGAAAGATCACATCAAATTATAGAACACCTCCTGGAAAAACACAGGTAAAAGTTTATGTGTGACCACACACATACACACAAACTGTTCAGTGACTTGTGAGGACAGAAGCCCAGCCTGTGTGCGAAGAGGCAAAGCAAACAGGAAAAAAAAATGAAGGACAGTGCTGACCAATACAGTTGACCTGGGAGTAATCCTGCATGTAAATACCAATACCTCAGCATATTGCTTAATGTCAAGATGATATAAAGCTTGCAGTGCTCCACTAACATTTGTAATGCAAGATTTGGAGTTGGAAGGAAGGAGTGAATGTGTATTCTGAAATTTCTGAACTTTTACCTCAACATTAATTAAGTCATTTACTAAAGTCGGCAGGGACGGAGAGCTTGTCAAAGTGCACAGTTTTTATGGTTCTATTTGAGTCTTTTATTCTGTTTTGTTTTTTTGTTGGGTGAGTAATCATGAATGGCTGTAGCTCTGATAAGATAAAATTAGACTCGTTGTGAGATCCCAACAATTTTTTTCATTAAGTCTTATGGACCCAGGGTGTGTTGTGGTGGTGCAGGGGTTAAGCACAACCCACATATGGAGGCCTTAGTCCTCGACGCGGCTGTCACAGGTTCGATTCCCAGCCTGGTGACCTTTGCTGCATGTCTTCCCCTTTTCTCATTGCCCACTTTCCTGTCAATTAACTATCAAATAAAGGCCACTAGAGCCAAGAAAATCTTTCAAAAAAAAAAAAAAATCTTATGGACCTATATATTCAACTTGAGACTAAATTTCAACTAGACACAATTCATTCATTCACCTAAGGATTGCACTTTAAGCTGTTCTCCCTTTGGCTTATTTCAGAACAATAACAGGTTCAGGAACTGTAAGTCCTTAAGGATAGCCGATTTGACTCTGTATTTCAGGTTTCTGACTCAGTGGTGAGAGGCAGATGACTCCACTGTCTTGGTCAGCAACTCCAATTTCTCTCTCTTTCTTAAAGTCACCTTTTCCACTCCATACTCATGTTTGACACTATCAGTGGGATAAAGACTTCAGCCAGCCATTTTACAGTGGAATGGGGCAAAGTTCAATTTGTTCAGCTCTGTCTGTTACTCTGATGTCTCGGATTCACTTTATTCTCAGTGGCTGAAAGAGCTTCAGGCACCTTTTTTGGCCAGGGAAGTGTTTCAGAAGGTCCTGGGAAGCAGAAAGACATTCTAAAAAAAATGCAACTCAATAAAAAAAGTGAGTTTAACAGGAACAGAATTACAAAAGTTCAACTATGTGTGCAGTTGTGTTTAAACATTAATCTTACTATATATTTACATCGGCTGTTGAAATATAGAAGATTACATCCTTCTCCACATCTATTGGCACCCCTTGTAGAAATGCCAGAAAAGCCCAAATAAATAAATTATTTGCTGCTGTACAATTATAATTTCACACTAGAAAAATGGGAATTATCATTTAAAGCCTTTGATTAGTCTCCATGAATGCATGGGGAAATAAAATATTTAACAAAAAAAATATGGGGTTCTACAATTAATAATAATAACAGTTTTTGTTAAAGAAATATAGCTGAAACATTTTATAGGAGTGGAAATATGTTAAATCAACTTTTTAAAGTTGATTTAACATATTTGCATCATGCTATAATGCAATTATGTGCTGGAGGTGGAGTGTTTGGAAATAGCAGGATCTTCTTAAAGAGACAGATGCCCAATTTCAAGGCGCCAAATTGCAAAGTCAAATTCTAAGTCACATTTGATATACACAATGTATACCTTTAGTTGTTAGCTGTATATAACAGTCAAAGGTAATCAATACCTATTAATTGTACTTATTAATAATGCATAATGTCCTGTTTGCTATTTATGTAAGAAACATATGTGTTAATCTTCATAAGATGGGAAATGGGTGCAAGAAGCCAGTGTAAGCTTGATTCTAGTCTGACCAATAATGAAAACATTTTAAAGGACTTGCATTTTGACAAACAGAATTAGTCCCAATATTATCTTTCCACCAGGCATATTAAAGAGATGATAAAAGGGTAGAAAACAAAACAACCAATAGTGCATTGTTTAAAACTGAAGCAAGTTATCAGTGTGATGCTGCTAACATGAGGATGGATTTAGCATAGGGCTTTTAATGCATCTTTACCAATTGGAGTGTGCTTTATTTTGTCTTTTTGTACATAAAATAAAAACAGACATTGAAAATTAAAAAAAGGAAAATCATTCTATTTTTTTTATCATATTATAAACAACAACCATACAGTGGGCTTTCCATATCTTTGCCTTTCATCAGCTTCATCCAAAATGCACACATGCACACAATTTCCAACATCTCTAACAATGGGGCCACAAACACCGGTCACTGTCAGTCCCTCAGAGCGCTCAATCGAACCTCTATTGACTGCCAGGGCTAATCGAATGCCTCAGTGGCCTTCTTGTCCTTTTGGTTAATGGTGACCCTCCTGCCCTTTTCTTCCAGTCATCGTCATATCGCCAGCCTCTACTCTTTCTGTATCTTTCCATTTCACCTCTTCTTTCCTCTAATGCTTCAGGTCCATTCAATGGCATTGATTCATTGACCCTCGGCCTTCTTCTGGTGAAAGATGTACTGAGGAAGCATTCCTACTTCAAACACATACCAACTGCTGCAAGTAGCAAACAAATAAAAACAGTACCATTTTTCCTCAAACCTGTAACCTTTCTTTTTAATCCCCTAGCTTTATGCATGAACAAATATTTTGGAACATTTGAACAAAAATTCATGTACAAATCTGACTAGTATTGTTGCAATGGTATTCTCCACCACTTAGCTGTAAAGTTGGGCTGCAACAATTAAAAGTTAAAATACACATTTCTCGTCAAAACATATTCCTAAACTCTACAGTCTATTAGAATTAAAAAGAAGAAAACGGGAATTAGCAATGGTGTACATGTACAGGGTATCTGGAAAGTATACACAGAGCTTCACATTTCCACATTTTATGCTAAGCATCAGTCTCTTTCCTCAACATTTTCCACACATATAATCCATTATGACAATGTGGAAAATGTTTTTCAGTGTTTTGCAAATTTATTAAAATCAATAAATCACATTTATACACCCTTTACATCCAGCTTTGGCAGCAATTACAGCTTCAAGTCTTTTTGAATAGATCACCACTCTTTAGGAAGTTTTGCAGATTCTTTGCAGTTTTTCATCAAGTTGGATGGCAACTTTCTGTAAGCCATTTTCAATGTGATTCAGGACTGGACTCTGGGTTTGCCATTTAGGACATTCACAGAGTGGTTCTGGAGCCATTGAGATCTTGGTCATGTGTTTTGGGTTGATGTCTGTCTGAAAATGAACCTTCACCCCAATCTGAGGTCAAGAGCATCCAGGATGTCTCTGGCCTTGGTGCACTCATCTTTCCCTCTATCTGGACAAGTCTGGCAATTCCTGCTGCTGCCCAATTTAATCTTTGTATATTTATTTTTAACATATAGTAATCTAGGGGAAAAACATGTGTCACGCTTCATACAAATGTCAAAAATGCTCAAAGCATTGGAGAGAATCTGTCCATTTTCATTTATTGCTGCTCCCAGGAGACAGCTCCTCTCTCCTCTTTCTCTCCTCAGGTTGCATGTGAGAATTGAGATATTCTTCCATTGTCTGGCCTGAGATTGATTTGTGGTCACATGGAGGAGAACAGAAGAAAACAAAATAGAAAGATAAGATGAGGCTTATTACGAGTTTGTCAATTGGTACAGGACATTCTGGTGGAATATGAATATCACATGCAATTTACCCATTAAAAATTGAATCCAGTTGAAAAGGAAAGTAATCAGGTGTTTGCCAGGTAAAGGTTTATATCACAGAGTTTGTTGTATGGATGCCTCCCTGCATCCACAAATAAACACAATGATGGTTACCAATTTAGGCCATTAATAATTAAATATTCGATTAACAAGAATATTCAAAACTTTAAAAAAATCTTTAATGAGTACAGCTGCAGAAAACATTACAGTCATAAGTGTCAAAAGGAATTTAAAAATGGTGAAGATTTGGATGACTTAGCAGACAATGATGGTCGTTGTTGAGAACTTTTCAGTGACAGCTGCAATGTAACAACGTATTTATCCCTGAAGGTATCCTTGATCCAGTTTTTGTATGAAATACACAACAATAAATTGTCCATGATGTATTTTTTTAATTGTTAGAAACAGCACAAGAGACGGTGAAAAGATCACTTGTTGATTCATTTATGGTACACGTTGTGTTCTGAATCCTCTTTATGTTATTCCTAGTGCAGTCATTTTTTTCTTATCCTTGGAACTAATGCATGTGTTGAGAGCCAAGCAATCTGTTGGAGTTCCTCATGGATGGCAGCAAAAATATGACAGCTCTACTGCAACAAAAATAATCTTTTCAGTCAATGTCTGCTTAAAATTATCTTTTTTTTTCTTTAGTAAAGTATTTTAAATTAGTTTTATATTTAAATACTTTTCAATATTTATCCAGTAAAACTAAAAAGTTTAAATCAAAACAAAAAATATTAAGAAAAAGGACTGATGCTTGGTGTTAAGTCTGTATCACTTCTAATGTTCCTTTATAAGAAAGGGCAGGGTGATTTTACTTACAATATTACAATTTACTTAAGAAAACTCCCTTAAACAGACTTAAACACACTGTGATGATTTTATTCTCTAGCCCATCTGAACTAAATTACAAAGGGTTGGTGAACAGTGTGCTGACAAAATCCAGAGATCTAGTCCAATCAACACCCCAATCTGGCCACCTTGTGTGATATCTGAAGTGTGATAACTCTACACATCCACTGAGAGAAGTGTAGTTTTCACAAGGAGTAGCAGCTAAGGTCTCTCAGGATGCTTTGCTTCATGTCACGTCTATTCAGCCCCATCTATTTGATACCGTCATTCCCTTAAGTATATACTTCTACTTTCATTTTTCACCATCTTCTCTGCCGTTTTGTTGTTACCCTACCCTTTTCCTCCTCTGCTGTCAGTAATCATTCTTAAAAAAAAAAAAAAAAACATTTTTCCTCAGCATATCAATTTCAGCTCTTCATCCTACATGTCTGACAGACCTGGAGTGTTTAGACAAATTTTTAAAATGCATGACTCGTGATCTCCGGATGGTAAACAGATCAAATCTGGAATTTACACCTGGGTCTTCTACTCTGTCACCTGGTTTCCCCTCTCCCATCAGTCACTCTTATCATCTCATATGTTGAAAGATACACTATGGGAAGCAAGTACCTAAATCAATATTCGTATCACGCCAAAATCCCAGAAGGGGACGTCACTGTACAGAGCATCAAATTGCAAATAAGATAGAGCTTGGCAGAAAAGCGAATATGTATCAGCCTTCATGGACATCTGAGTCATGTTCTGTAATCTTGACACAGGCGAGACAAGACGTGGCTTGGTGTGGTTAATGGGTCGGTGGTCGTCTGTGCAAACAAGCCAATAGATAAATACGCCATGAGGACAGGATGAAGGAGGACAAAGATGAAAGCTAGAGGGAGTCAAGAGAGAGGGGTCGAAGAGTGGTGAGGCCCCAAGACTGGAGATGATGAACCACTACAAAGGCAAAGAGAAATCAAAATGGAAATGAGGCCCCACCAAAGAGCACTTTGGTCTCCCACTAGACCTGTTTGAAAGCTAGGCAAGAGTGAAAGGATGGCAAGATGAGGAGGAAGAGAAAAAGAAAAAGCCCAAACTTAGAGATGAAAAAGTTTTTGTAAAACGTGTAGAGAGCTGGCTAATATTTTTAATCAACTTAATATTGTTTACCAAATAATACATACAGTACATATACAATTTTTCCAAAAATATCCATAGCCTTGCAAATTTTTGTTTTAAATTATTTTCATTTAATCACTTTTTTTTTTTTTGCATACAAATTAGATTTCTTAAAATCTCTGGTCTTAAAACAGGAAAAACCAGTTATCAATTTTATAAAAATATTATGTTTCCACAAGAAAATGGCATGTCAAAATATCCTTATTGGCATCACTACAATCAAACCCTTCTTATTATTGCTGAGCAGCATTTTGCTTGTTTCCTTGTTTCCTTTTCTTCTTGATGGCGCCATTCCCAGGTGTTTGTAGCCCTTTGCTCTCTACACAGATTCTCTATCTTTATGTTAGGAATCTGGCTGGGCCACTTCAGTTAAAAATATTTCAAGTCAGAAGAAAAATGCATGGTGACACAGTTGTCTTGCAGGAAAAGGGTCTGAGTTCAACGGCATAGGTGAAGAGTAAGATTACACAACAGTATGCAATAAATACAGACACCTCTCTTCAATCTATACGAGATTATTAACAAAAACAAACAAAGAATCTAAATACTTAATATTTAGCTATTGACAAACAACTGTTTTATATTTTATTTCAATTTGTGCCTCAGGGTTAAGATTAATAGCCTAACACTCATGACAAACTGTCCCAAGGCAAACAGATCTGACTTTAAGATATAGCATTTTATGTTTTTTTTAAACACAACTACAAAACTCATGTAGGACTTGGACAACTGACATTTATTAGTAAAAGTTCTGCATCTATTCAGATATCATTTCGAAGTTAATTAAGACTAATTAAGCTAACATAATTAGAGCTAAAGATGACATAGTGAGCAATTTATTCAGCCATCCCATGAAGAATAACAGTTATATTATTTATTTACTTTTAACTTTAATGTAGTGAGAAGCAAACATGTTATGTAATAACTTCTGAAATGGCAAATGGCAGAAATGATAAAAAGTTATTTTGGAAAAGGAAAGCAAAAATAAATGGAGGGCAGGGAGTGAAATGGACACAGAAAGAGAGTGTTCGATCTACAAAAAGATACAAATGCCAGTTTTCAGCTGCTAAGCAGTGAGAAATACTGTGGAGACAAAGGTGAGCAGTGAAAAAACTGCATTTGAAGAACGAAAGAGGAAATGAGACATTGATGGAGACAGACAGGAGGTAGAACTGTTACAAGACACACAGGCAGGATGCCAATATGATGTCTTCATCTACTTGTCAATGTCATGTCAAGCGTATGGCTTCAAATGACCAGCATAGGCAGGGGGCAGGTGAGAAACCTCGTCCAGAGTATCAATCTCCTCCTCTGCCCTTCCCACCATCTACATGTTCTTCCAACCTTTATTATCCAGCTGCTGCTCTTTATGGCCTCCCTATTCTTTCTTTCTTTTGTACTTTTCTTTTCAAAATATTTTTTCAAATGTCTCTCTCTTTATTATATATATATATATATATATATATATATATATATATATTACAGCACATTCTACAGCACAGCCAAGTTTAAAAGAAAAAAAATGAAGTGCTGTGTTGAAAAAAACCTAGTGTTGTAAGTCATGCATTTTCTGTGGCATATCATCAGAAACCCAATGGAATATGACACGGTTTATTTCTATGGACTGCTGCTATATGTGTTTACTTCAATTCCATCACTGAAGTGGGACCACTGAGAAACGTTTTCCTCGGCACATGCAAAAACATTCTAAACAAGGTTGAAGTCTATATTCTCTGGTGAGATTTCTTGTAACATGAAGGGCTTTGTGCTTCCTCAAAAAGTCTCTTACAGTTTGAGTCAAATGAATCCTGGTGCTATCTTGAAATATCTCCATCACATCTGGGAAGAAGAAAATATTTTTAAAAGGCAAAACTTGGGGGATGCCATTTGACTTTACCTTCTGTGCAGGTAATGTTGCTCACTCTGGACCTGATCAGTGATCCCTCTATAGTAAGTGGGGCTTAGGGGTGTCAACAGCCACCCATGTAAATTTTCACTGGCTCCCCCAGGGCAAGCAGTCTTATAACTATAAGTACCTTCCTCCCCCCATCACCTCACTGAAAACATCCTATCAGCACCCTTGGTTTTGGGCATTTCTCAGACTAGAATATATTATGGAATATATTGTGAAATATTTCCATGCATAAGAATTAAACATGAGAGTCTATTGCAACCATGGACCTGACATGACATGAGAGTGAAACTTGATCTCCAAGTTTGAAGCAACCACAAAACTTTATGTTACTTACAGATTAGCACTGTATTCAGATTTAGATGTTATTCCAAAGTTCAATGTTGCGTGAAAACTCCTGAGTTAAAAGACTTTTTTGGATTGCCTTACTGATTATTAATATCTACAAAGGGTGAACTGTTCCACATTTTTTTGTCATCATTTGCATGCATCCATCATACGGCAAATTGCCGAAATGACAAAAAAAAAAAAGTGTAACAGCGCATGTGTGGTCAAAATGACCCCTTCTCTTAAGACTTTTAATTTTTATTTGATAGAATAAATATGTGTTGTTCCTACCACATAAATGGTAGGAACAACATTTATGTGGTATAGGAGCCACATAAATGTGGCTTAAATATAGGAGCCACAGCAAATAGACATAGTTGTTGTTTTTTTGTTGCAAGCCACCAGTCTCAGCAAGAATAGAAAGTTATTCTTTTTTATTCCATGTCTTAATAATGAGAGATGGTATGATTACAAAGATAATAAACAGAAAATGTTAATCCTACAAGAACATTTGTAAGATCTAACACTCCTGAGTCACATACCTGTTTGATATGCCTTGCCACCGTTACTCTCTCTCGGTCTCCCACCCCTGTCCTTTTTGTAATTTCTAATGGAGAATGGAGCTTTGTACATCAAGACTTAACATCCAATCTGTCCCTTAATCCATCTGCATTAAAGAGCCCTTTAAACACTTCTGCCCTTATTGGTTTTCCTCTCGACCAAGGAAATTTTAAGACCTTACCAATGAAATTGCGTATGTCTGTAAATCACTAACATAAATTAGAATTTAATAAAATTAGCTATCCTACCCTTCGGTTTTTGCTTGGTCTCCTTCAGCTACAAAACTTGAATATTCTGGAAATTATTTCTCCGAGTGTTGACTGCCATTTACTATGATTATGTTCTGCACCTGCCTCTACTGTCCCTACAGCCAATTCCAAGACAGAATCTATTGATCTTTTCCTTGTTCCTAGAGTGTATCATGACCTTGCTCTTGTAATTTCTAAACATTGTGTATTGTCTTTCGGCTCCACACAGGCCATATGATTGTGCCATCAATCTTCCGCCTGGGGCACCCTTACTTCACAGTCTGCTCTAAAATTCCTCCAAACCTGTAACAGGAGCCATGGAGAGGTATATTAAAGAGATCTTGGTGGCAACCTTTATTTGGTTCTCTTCTCCTTTGTAACAGCTCTACACTGCACTCAGAGATTGTTATTTTAGGGGGTAACTTTCTCAGTTAAATATACATTCCCTCCATTACTAATCAACTCCAATTCAAACTTTGAATCTTTGCAATATTATTCAACATGACACACAAGTCATGTTGAATAACATACAATAAAATGAATGTGGTATATATCTCTACTATTCTTTTATGTGGCAGAGCATACATAAATTTTTTGGTGGTGTGTTTCTATGTTCCATAGAAAGCTAAAGGCACATATTTTCATTACTATATAACAAAACAAGGTTCTGTTACAGCCCTGAACTCAAATTCCAACAGGTTTTAAACACCAAAGACCTATACCTTTAAAGATTTAACCAGAAAAGTCTGCGGTTACTGAACTTGTCCCTTTGAAGAAAAATCATTTTGCTGTGTGCAGTTGAAGCCAAAATGTTTCCTATATATCCAGGTTACTTTTATTAAATATCAAGTTAGATTTGTATGGTCCAGTCCTGCAAAATATTCCAAGATGAACTACTCTTCCACTTGTAGAAGTTCCTGCTCTCATTACAATAAATACAATGTGCAATATATTTAGTCATTATAAGCTAAATTTGTTAAGATATATTATAAATCTGTCCAAACAAAGGTCACATGTAGGGTTCCTAAGGTCTCCATATTTCACTCATTATTTGTGTAATAAATTAGTTTATGCTGCAAAATACTATTCTATACATAAGTTGATGATGTGATCTGTGTTTTTGGCCCAAGAAATGCAAGGTTAGAGCTACAACCATATTTAGTTGCAACTGAAGTATGCAGTTCTATGATGATTTTATTAATTTAACATAACTATGGAACAGTCGTGCTAAAATCAATGGTTCTGTTGACAGTAATTGTGCAGCAATTTATTATTATTGACAGTCCTGCGGTTCTACATCCCACTATGTTTTACAGTAGTTGTGCCACACAAAGTGACAGTTTGTCGGTGTAGTTTGATAGAATGATTTTTGCAATCATTCTTTAAATGTTGTCCTCAATATATAAGAAAAATTGGGGAAGCTTATTCCACTGGCATTAATATTGGTATGGTTGTAAACACAGCTGCCCTAAAGGAAATGTTCTTCTCACTCTTCAAGCTTCTGCTGAAAGATGGAGAGGATATGAATGGCATGCTTAAGAACACATTTGCATAGTGATCCTAATAATCTGATTTACCTCTGGCTGCTACTGTGTTTCTTTTTATAAAGTGGTTATAAAACCTAAGTGTTTATTCTAACTCTCCCCTGGGCCAGGTTTAGTCTTCATGGAATTTCAATAGACCTACTTGAGTATGCTTGAAAAATAAAAAAAAGCAACACTTTTTTGTATAATGCTTACACTGGTGTATGCAAAATAGAGCCGGTTATTGTACTCTGATTCTTTCTGGTATTTTCTGGGCTTTCTAGGTTTGCTACAAGCAGTGTTGTGGTCAAGACCACCTAATCCAAGACCAAGACAAGACCAAGACCAGAGTGTATCGAGACCAAAATGAGACCAAGACTTTTAGGGTCCAAGACCAAGTCAAGACCAAGAAAGAGGGAAGTCGAGACCGAGTCAAGACCAAGACCAGCGGCCTGCGCTACATGACACGATAAAATGTAAAATGTGATCAAAATTGCTTCTCAAATTATTCTGAAAGATCCATATTCCCATAAAAACACCTAGATATAAAATACTCAATACATATTACCAATATTAAATATTCCATTTCTGTGCTACAATCCGCGGTGGTCTCTTGCCATCCCTAAAAAGATAATGCCCTGGGCGTTTGCCCATATTGCTCATGTCAGAAACCACCACCCTCTGCACCATTAAACATAGCAAGTGAGGCAATGCCCGGATGGTAAATAACGCTCAACTATGAACACTGACCAAGGAGCAACAAGCAAGAAGTAACCAAGCACAAGGCGCTCACCGTGACTGTTCTCACCCTCTCTCCTGCTACATGAACCCAGGCAGTCTGACACCATGGCACACATTACAGCTGCCACTTTGAACGAAAACAGTCAAACAGCAATGTGCATGCTCTGCATGCTCTTTCGTTCTTGTGTTTTAGTTATTTGTTAATTTTAAAAAAATCAATGTACATAAATAAATAAAATAATGATAGCTACTGCAGTGTACGCAGAGCATTACAAGAACAAAGAGCTGTGTTCTGTCAGGTCAGATTGTCATACACTTAGCACGAACTCACAGCTATATCTGTCAGACACCATAAGACTTCATTTAATCAGCAACATAGAATCATGACGTAGATCGTCATACACTTTGTTATTAACAGTTGTATGGCATCCTGACTTAGTGGTTAAGTAAGTTAATGAGTTTTATTCGGGCTGTTGTAGCTGACTCCAGCTGCAGCCAGAGCCTGCTTTAAATACACTTTGAAACTACAACGGATGTATATCTATATAGTTATCATTGTAAACAATTTAATGACTTATTTTTGTCATAACTTGTTGCATATGGTGAACTGATAACTCCTCTGACGGTCGGATTTCTTAATGCGCATGCGCAGGCAAGGTACTCACTGAATGTATGCTATTCTGACAGCGTATGGTAATCTGATAGAACAACGGCTTTCAGTGACACTCCAGTCCTATCTTCTAAGTAAAGAGCCGTTCAGAAAAATCAGACTGTTTCTGAATGTCACATCTCTATATTGCAGACTTTTGGACACAGCATTGTCCCATACATGCAACAAGTCAGTCAACACCTCCGCACAATAATTCAGCACAGTGAGTAACTTTTTTTTCATCACAAATGCTTATGTGTCTCTGTACAGCTAGCTTTGCTAACATCATGTCAACGGAGCTAACCTTTCTTTGAGCTACTTTTCTAAGTGACGAAAAAAGTGTTGTCCCCACCGTCTGTGAAAGCGAAGCATTGCTGAGTTAGCAGTGGCCATCGCATTTCTTATGATTTATGCAGCGCTATTCTATTACTGACGGTTAGACAGACATCTTCTGCTGCTGAGAGAAAACCACTGCGCATGTCTCAGAGCGCCGCGTGCGAGTGAAAGGTGGGGAGGGGGGAGGGAAGTAACAGAAACACGTTATTGCTTGGATTTTAATTGGTGCGTTTTGCGTCCACTGAAAACAACGATGTTAACAAATAAACTGGACAGTATGCTGTACGTATAGTGATATTTTCACAGTTGCGGTCTTGACTGGTCTTGAAATAAAATGCTGAGTCCTCAGCGCCCGAGACCGAGACAAGACCGAGACCAAACGTGTTCGAGTCTGAGACGAGACCGAGACCATCAATAAATGGTCTCGAGACCGGTCTTGAGACCAAGACCAATCTCAAGTACTACAACCTGGCTACAAGACAACAAAATCCTTTAATACAGTTTCAGTGTATTACTCAGAAGTACAATCAATTTCTGTTTTTAATCTGACAGCATTAGAATAACATGCAATCATTGCAGACTAATTAAGTGAAGATTTCTTGTTATGTGATCGTTAAAGTGAATGGAGTTAAATCAAAACTTATTAAATGATTCATTGTCAATGACAGTATAGTGTTATTTGTCAGGGTTTCCATTGGCAACAACCAGAGTGGAAAGCACTCTGTTTTGAAGTAGGTGATGGATGGAGATTAAAAAAAAGTGACATCAAAGAAAAACCGTGTTATGGTACAAACACACACACACACACACACACACACACACACACAGACGGATTTTCTCTCTCCACAAAAAGTACATTCTTGAATTTAAAAATTTTACCTTTTTCAAAATCCGCACTGGGCTGTGATTTTTGCAGTCAGACAAGGGTGGTCTTACATCTGTCCTCTCATTCCCATCCAGCACACATCCTGTAAAACAGAATAGCTGAGCTCATATTTCTACCATTAAATCCTTTTCAGTTATAAGTTAAAGTATGAATTTCACAATTGTGTTTGAGAAGGCTAAGAAATGGGGTCTTTGTGGATGTGGTGTATGGACAACAAAGCTCTGCTCTGCAGGAAAAAAATATATATTTCTAATAAGCAGTAAATTTACTCTGATGTTTTACTTTGCGGTATTAAAAATATTTACCATGGTTTTACAGACTGTGTTATAGAAATAGAGACAGAGCTTTCGGTGGTGAGATAAAATATGCATGCATCATAAGGAGCATTACTGTGTTTGTTTATGTTTATAGCCCTGCTGCTCAGGCATGTTTTACTGACTGCACCTCTATGTTTGACAAGTGAACTCTAAAAATGAGTCCTGAGCTTTACTAACCTGTTCAGTTCAGAACCTTCATAGTGATGCATATAAATTATCTACTTAGCACATTTGTTATGGAGTCAAATGATTTCTTTGAGTTTAACTCTACTGGTTTGCTTTGCTATTTTTTTTTTAAGAAAGTTGTCTCATTAGTGTTGTATTTTGTATTCCAGGTAATTGTACTGAAGTTTTATAAAATTAATATGTCTGAGAAGACGGTGCTCAACTTCAAAGTTTCCATTCTCGTTCCAGTTTATTTAAGCACTGCTTTTGATTGAGATCGGTCCTGTGCACTGAAAGCTTTGATGAAAGGGAAGCTACATACCTAACATGGAAGGGCTCAGATGACTAAGATGATAGAGTGAGGATGCAAAGAATGTGTTTTCACATACAGGATGTGAAGTAGCATCGTGCACTTCACATCAAAGCTGTTTCCTTAAGGTCAGTACCTTAAGGAAACAGCTTTGCATTGCTTTTTCCTTATATTTGTCTTTTTGATCATAGTGTGTATTATCAACAGCTGAATCTACAGTATAAAGTATTGTTTTTTTTACTGGCTCAATAACACTGTCTTTGAATCATACTGGATGAGCTGGAGGGGTTTTATCGAGTCTACAAATCCATGCTTGCCATGCTTGCAAAATCCTACATCCTGATGCTGTGCTGAATGACTGAGTGATAATCTAAAACAGTATGATGAAAGTATATAGTAAACTACATCCACCCATTGGCCAGTCCATTGGTTATCATAATCTTGAATACAGGCTGGTGGACAGAAATTCCTGACCAAGGAGTCCCACCATTTTTCTTGGCAGGTCCCCCTGCTATTACTACAAATATATGAGACACATGCTCCTCCTCTCACACAACTTCACTGACATCAACATAAGAATGAAAACAATTTCTTGTTCTAAATGTCATGTTCAATAAATTAGGAGCAACTTGATAATAAAAAACAATTTATTTTACAAAATGTCATGTTCATTAAATTAGAGCCAACATGATAAAAACAATTTGTTAAAAACAATATTGCTAAATAAAGCAGGGTTTGTGTGTATTTAATCTACATAAAATGTTTTACTGACTTACTACTCAATGATGTGAGCTATGAAATGACTGACCTGTTTAACAATAATCTAATATATTGAATGAGTCTATTGTTAAAAAAAGGTAAACCAAAGATTTGCTTCACCCCTTCTGTCTCATGTATTCTAAAAATAGGCAAATTTTGAGAATATTTGTCATGTTTTTCATACCCAATCCACTGCACTGTAACTAATTGTTTAATTGAGGTATTGCACCTTTTCCATTTTACAACATCATGTTGAATCTGCATGCCTGTCACCAACAAATAACTGTCAACCTTAAGAAGAAATAGCAGCTGTGGCTCCATCACAGGTTCTAAAAGATACACATTGCTCCAGGGGCTTGGTTGTAAACAAATGCCAGGTGTGTAGTTTCTGGAAAATCACATGAAATATGGTAAGTGGCACATTAACCAACTGTGATTTTAATATGTACCAATAAATTTGGGGTAAAATAAAAACAGCTAATTTATTTTCTGTATTCTGACTTACGCTAAATTGGTTTTTTTAAAGCAAAGGTTACAAAAGGCCTACATGTCAACACCATGTTAAAGAGTTGTATTGAAGGGATGCGTTCATTGTAGCTATGATTGTTACACTGTTGAGCCTATGCCAGCAATCAACCTATTACACTGATAAATGCTGTTAAAAAAATCATATCTTCTTACAGGTGTAAAATCACAGCATTAAAATTTAATACAGTAAGTGTCCGATAGGAGTAGCTGGTATTATTTTTGGAAAAAAGCAGTCTCATCTCTTAAACATGGGAAGCAGATTATTCAAATGAAATTACTTTCCCCATTGAATCTATCAGGTGTTCAGTGGAAATAAAATGTCTACACACCTCTGTTAAACTGTCAGGCTATTGTGATATACATAACACAGCAATGATAAATTATTGCTAAATATTTTCTACCTTTGGTGTGATAAAAACCTGTGCAAACCTTAAAATAACAATTGCACATTTTGATTTCTGCATTCCATCTTCTTTGGTTAGAGTCCGCCAGCATCCCGCATCAGAACTTGTCAATATTTGCCTACTCCGCCTTGTAACCACTCTCCAAATCTATGAGATTGTGAAGATGTTGCCCACAGCCTTCTTCGAGTGACCACAAAGATATTTTTTCATATTTGATCAGATTTGGTTCCAAACACTGCTCAGGCCAATCCAAAATGTTATTTTTCTTGTGTTGAAGATATTCTCTTGTTGATTCTGATGTGTGCTGGCACTCACTGTTAGCCCAAAAAATAAGATCCCTTTTTTATCTTCAGCTGTCCAAAAGACATCTGAAGTGTTTGGGATTGAAACAGACCGCTATTTAAATCTGGTCATGATTTCATCCACCTTTCATCCACTAAAAGTCTTCTTCATCTTAGGAGAAGATCATGATGCTGCTGCCAGCGTCACATTTCATAGTGGGTATAAAGTTCTTTTGGCCATGTTCAATGCTTTTCTATGTGCCAGACCTAGTTTTTGAAGTTGTGCTCTAAAAGTTCAAGTTTGGACTCAACAGAGAATTGCAAAAGATTTTAGGAAACTTAGCCAGATAATGCTTTTATTCCAGAAACTGTGTTTGCCCCCTATGTCGAAGATTAGATAAAGGAAAAATACAGAACAATGTCACATGTAGAAGACAACCAGTACTAACAGAAATTTAATTTTGGGATTATCAGAAAAATTCAAAGTATTTGCAATTCCCCACCTTACAGCCTGCATTTGTGTAAATGCATAGGAACGACATAACTACTTGGCAAATTGTGCATGTTACAGCTGATGCCATTCTCCTACATATGTCAGTGTGTTCAGTCCATTGGCCAAAGTATCAGCTCTGCGGTTTGGGCTGGGCAGCGGGCATTGTGCCCTTCATGCTCATGGCAGATGGAGCCAGAGGAGATGTTAGCCTATTAGAAGAAACAGGGAGAGGAAGAACTTGGGAGAACAGGGGAATAAAAAATGAGCAAGCGGGTAGGAGGAAAATAGATGAGAGGAGAGAAGACAAAGGCCACAACTGATGAAGAGAAAGAAAGATTAGGACAAAGTGTAAGTTGATTACTGAATCTACATACAAAATTAGATCCGAACAAACAGCGTGAGGGTGCATAAAGCAAAAGAATGGTTTTGTTAAAATTGAATCATATCTCAAATATGGTTTTAAAATGATCACATGAGATGTGCATTATATTCAAAGACAGGAACAAGCTCTGGTTTGTAGCTGGAGCCACCTCTGCGGTTGACTGATTACTCTGCCGTCATGCTTTGCCTCCCGCTGCCAGGCGAATGGAATGACTGAAAATAATTACTTTCTGTTTAGTCTAATAAGCAAAAACTTAATACAGATTGAGGCAGAGTCAACTAATGTGGACCTCAAGCAAGGACACAAACAAGCGCGTTAACCAATACAGCCGGATTTGGGTGTTTTGAATAATAAAAAGGTTGGGACCATTTCCAAGGAATCAGGCCTTTATGACAGCTCTGCCGTAGCAGCAAACTTTTTAGCCTACTGGTGATGACAAATCAATATATCCGGTCCGACTTTCTTTTAACACATCTATGATTAATATTGTGAATCAGCTGTTTTAAAAAGAGAGAGCAACTACTACAATGCAAATACAAAACTACACTTCATCTCAACAGTACCTTCCACAATTATTGACACCTTTGTTAAAGAAGTTGAAACCAATTGATCATTGAACAAAATTGTAGACTGAAATAACTAGAAAAAAAAATCACGAATAAATATTTATTTCTTCAGCCTCCAAATAGTGGTCAGCAGGAACAGGAAAGTTTCCTGTAAGAATGAAAGTTGCTATATGTGTCTTGCTAAATGTCCCATAACTGTGGACAGCTAAGGGAAGTAGAGGTTCCTCGATTTGAAGGCACCTGCCACTAATTCCTGTAATTTACTATCAGCCTAATCTCAGTCAAGAGTCACACCACACGCCACACTTAAAACCTTCCTGACTAAATAAAATCGTTAAAATAATATTTCTTCTTGAATTGATCATTTTTTCTTCTTCAGATCACCTTTTTCTGTAAGGTGATCTGAGTAACTAATGTATTTTAAAGAAAACATAGATCATTCACCGTAGAATAAATTATAGTATTGCCTCAGTAAAGCAGCTTGATGACAATGTATTTTAGTAAAAACATATGAAATACAAAGATTTAAAATACATCAGAAGGAACCCTTATGTCCACAAAACAAACAAACGAAAAGTCTCTCTTCCATTGTCATTCCACACTACAATAACTTTAGGTGTTGGCACTGTTCTTTTTTCTTTGTTTGCCATTCCCAGGCTTATTCTTCTATGTTACAAGCCCTTTGGTCTTTATTTACAAATGGACCATGTACGTTCTCATCGTCTCCACTCACTGTTTCAGTCCAGATCAGTGTCTTGGTGCCATGACCTGTTTACTCTCAGTGCCTCTCTAACCTGCCACAGCTCACCTAGTCAGAGGAGAAAGCCACTGAACACTCTTGCCTCAAGGTTAGGTCATCACCCACTGCTTCAGCTAGAATAAATGTCACAGAACAATAGCCACCATTTCCACATAGGAAGCAATATATTGTCAGTGGAGATGAGGGTTTCTTTTTCAAAAAGAAACCTTGCTTCTCAGAGCCACTTTTTTAAATTAATCTTAGAGAACAAATTTTTATAAAAGGCTTCATTAAGCAGGATGCAATTGTTAAATGCCACTTTGAACAAGTAAAACACAGAGCAAAGTCTTAAAAAGAGGTTGCAAATAGTGATTTCTGGTGCACCGGTTAGCGCTGATAAAGTTACCAGTCATTTTAAAACAAACATCAGGAAAAAGAACAAGCTGTTTTACTGCTGATTTGAACTTTACATTAGACAACAGTTAGTCAAACCTTTATTGCTTTATTCTTCTTTGTTGAATTAAATGGTTCTGGATTATGTTTGCAGTTGTAACAATTTTGTGTAAGTTGATATTGTCGGTCTTTATAACTCCCGCTGTAGCCCCTGATGCATAAGACTGGTTACACTTTGAAAACTAAGATTTATTGGAAAATATGTGTGATTGAACTGAAGTTACTTGTTTGTAAAATGCCTTGAGACGACATTTGTTGTGAATTGGTGTTATATAAATGAGTACAATTGAACTTAATTTGATGAAATACTAGAGACTAAGCAAGAAGGATTTTTGTCATTCAGCCATTCAGTTTGTAGATTGGAAAGACAAAATGAAGTCAATTCCTGTAAAAGACATTTTTGCAAAACACCGACAATATCATTGGCCCTTTGGATAATCTTACACTGTTATCATATTAGTCACAATGAAAAAAAATCCTATCAATGCGGGGCTGTTACCTCTTAACCCTATCATGCCTGCCAATTTTTCAGATTTTCTGAAAGCGTAAAAAAAAAAAAAAAAAAGGTAGGACATTTTTTATTTTATTTTATCTTTTTTTCTTTTCAGGTGATCAATTGTAATTTTCTCCTAATACAAAGAATACATCAGTAGTATTGTTCTTTAGGGGTTATCTGATGTCACAATATATATATTTTTTACCTGCAAGAGTCGTCTACAGTAGAAGGAGGGACCAGGTCGGCATACTTTTTTTGTCTGTCGGCCATATTGGATTTAACAAAAATTAATTTCTTGCATTTGCAGCTGATGGCCAGTAGTTGATAGTATATTTTATGACACATTAGTGTCCACTTCAATGGTTTGTGTTCATTTATAACATAAAAATCCACAAGAAGCACAATAAAATGGCTTTTAGAAAGCTGGCCACTGTAGTGACCACTATGCATGAAAGGGTTAATATGTTAATCTTTCCATTTATTAGTTATATCATAATATTCTGGCATACATGCTCAAAATTTGTTAGGGGATTAATTAGATGGGTTCTGTAGAGGGGAAGAGCCTGCGGTATAGCTTGTAGTTAAGTTTAATTTCAGGTGAGTGTTCATGTGATTCACTCTGCTGATGGTGTGGGCTTATCACTGCCCTTTGTCTGCAAGGCTCAGCTTTGATGGGGGCATGTTTAAAATCTGGCAAACCAGTTTGTCACCTGGTACCTCAAGTCCCTCGTCGACCTCAAGGTCATCAAGCTTGCCATGTCGTATCGAAAAGCTGGAAGGGAGTGTGTGAGAAGCGTCCCTGAACAGTTGTGATGGTCCGCCATAGAGTAGCAGACGACTGACCGTCTTTTTGCTGGCAGCAGGTTTTAATCTTGTCTCACAGAAAAATTAACATCTTCCTTGAAGTGGCTGACATCACAACCTTATCTGCTGTACAGAAAAAAAACAAGCATATTAATAAGCAACTTTTTTACATTTTTACTTTGGTCAGGCACTGTATATTGTTCAATAATGGGCCTATGGGCAAGCTTAGAAAGGGAGATTGACAGCCTGATCTTCCAACCCATACCTGATCACGTTGTGTATATTTCAACAACATTCTTATGAAATAATGAATGGAATGGAAGCACTAACCCTAATCTAACCTCACCATTCCTGACCAATCACCTAATCCCAACTGTGTGTCTCATGTTTTGTCATCATCTCTATGTCTACGCTAAGTTTGTTTCCTATATTATATTTGTGAGCTAAAGGATTTCAGAGAGCTTGTAGATGGGATTTTTTGATGTGTTCTGCACGTGGATATCTGAAGGAGACTAGATGTCATTCATAACTGCAGTCTTGTATTATGTGGATCATTAAGAGTTCTTTGAAATCTCGGCTCACTGACAGAATGTTGTGATGTGCTGTCGCTGACTGCTAGACAAACAGCAGACAGTACAAAAGGCAGAATAATAATAATGACATGCTACATGATAATCCTCTGATCACAAATACCTGAAGACTTGAAACAGCAATATCTTTTCATTCCAATACATTTTTTATTTCCCAAAGTATGGTTGTTTATTAAACTTAAAAAAATTAGCAACAATATTGATATAGTATTACAAAATACATACACTCCTTATAGTTTTTTTCCATTGTTTATAATGCTACATGACACATTTTAATATATCTCACTGGGTTTTTACGTGATGCACCAACACAGAGTTATGGGGAAGCTTTGGAACGGAACGAGATTAATGTTTCATAAACTATGTATTTTTTATTTTTTTTATTTTTTAGAAACATCTAAATACATCTAAACATTTAAATGAGCTGATCAACAAAATAGATCATTACCATTTTGTGGTCCGTTAGTACAGCTAATTCCCATTGTAAAACCCAGACGTCCTGAAGGGAACACCTTTTGTTGTTTAGGTCAGTTTTCACATTCTGAAATTAGAACATCCTGAACTGAACAGCAAGCAGCAAATAACACAAACAGTTGATAAAAAATATTAAAAGATACAAATCCCAAAGGTTGCTTTATTTATTTATTTTGTGAAATTAACACTAAAGGCCTGTAAGGACTTAATCTTTGATTAGTTAGTAGAGGCTAATTTGCCTCCATTATCAAGGAAGTGTAGGATCAACTTGCAATTAGCCGTTAATGCCAGCTATAAGGATAAAACAGGAGGACTGTGCAGAAGGGAATTTGTTCTTGTTCACGGGTTAAACCTTCGCAGATGTTTTTCAAATATCTAAGATGTACTTCTGCTCCTTTTTTAACCACAGTTTTTGGTCTCCTGTGTCCACTCTAATGGAAATTTTATTTACCACTCCTTTTACATATCAGACAACAGAAAAACAGAAGCATTTAACCATCCATAGGGAAGTATCTGGAAATCTGAAGGGTAAAAACATACTCATTTGTTTATGTTATTCATTTTTGTATTTTACTTTTTAAAGATAATATTGTATCTATTAACTTGGAATCGAATTCTTCCTCAAAATTATGTTTGCATGGCTCTTTCATTTATTCAGTTTTTTTAGTGAAAGGATTAAATGTCTGAAAGAGTCTACAGATCTATATAGAGAAGCCTGGTAAAAAAAAAACGGGCCCCTAGTGCTACACTTTGCTTCGTACAAAGGGTCTGGGCTCTTGGCTGTTGAGAAACAATTGCTTCCTGGAGGCATGGACTACGTTGAGGTTTTAATTTTACCCAATCGCTAACATTGACTGTGATCTATGTAGTCCACCAGTTTGATGCTAACAAGCTTACCAGAAATTGCCAGCGCTGTAAACAACCGTCCTCAACTGCGATGAGAGAAGTGCGGAGTCGAATGAGGCGGCTGTTGCTGTTAATTCAATATTTGGAAGCGTGGCCAACACCATCTGAATGGCTTCCTTCACTTCCTCCGTTGTCATTGCTAAAACTTCAAGTAGACTGCAATTCTAAAAGAGCAGAAAATCAACGTCATCCTTCACAACTTCTCCTTCTGTTCGCTGATTGGCTCAGTCAAAGGTCGACCAGAGAGAATTGGAGTTAAGGGGAGAGAGACTGTGCTGGAAGCAAAAACATTTTTTTCGAGCAGAATTGTACAGGAAGGCAACGACCAGACTAACAGAGTTAGAGAGGAAGAAAATAAAATAATAAAGAATGCTTAAATTATTGATTGCAACATGACACGACTACTGTTCCTCTGGGCAAACCTCATCAATATTTTCCATACAATTTAACTCACCACTGCTAGGATCCGTCTAGACTCAAAGCAACCTTTTAAATTATGTTTTGCACTCAGTCATTCACATAATGCACACATCTGCATGCATTTTTCCATGCAGTCCAACATCCACAATGCATTATTAAAGATATGGTCATCACTATTCTTGGAGCAGCTAAGAACACCTTCCTTATTCTATTTTTTTTTTCAGCTCAGCTACTAAACTCTCTGAAAACTGTTCCACATTACAAAAAAAACAAAACAAAAAAAACACAAAAAAAAACACGAGTTGGACTGATACCCTCGTCACTGCCGGTGAGCATAAATTCAAGGGGACAAAGCAGTTTATTTCAGGTCCAAGAGGCTGTCAGCAATTCTTTGGGCTTGTCTGTATGTTTCCTCTCCATTATGTGCACTGCCAGTTGAACCAGAATCAGAAGGCAAATCCCAGCAGTTGACAGCAACAAAAAACCTACATTGTTTTGGAAACATGTGATGCAGAAGCTTTTGTACGAGCTGTGCGGATTGTGGGTTGTGGTTGCACCCCAGGTACGTTCTGCAGCCAGGTTATGCCTTAGGCTTGCTAGCTGAAATATTGGACAAGTTCCTAGACTTTTTTATGTCTGCACAGGGGTATATGCACAGCTTAGCACCATGTAATATTCTCTAATGTCAGTCTATCAAAAGCGGGAATAGGGGATTTGCTCCTTTCTCCACAACAGTACAGCCTCTATAAAAATCCATAATCTGGCATTTGTAACACAATACGAACCTTGTTTGGAGACATTTTAGTACATTATCCAAAACAAAAAGACAGTGCATTTAAATGATGGACAACAAAAGATGTCTTATTCACGATGAAATGTTTAAATGTTAGTCCACGCTTGTGGTGGTGATTTTTCTACTTAGTTTTGAAGGTAATCATGCTATGATGTCATTCCAAATAAGTGAAATAAAATCTGGATCTATTACTTTATTGCTTAGGTACATTCTTTAAGATTTTGGTCTAAACCAGTGGTTCCCAAACTTTTTCTCCTGGGCCCCCCCAGTGGTTTCCAACCCCCCCCCCCCTCCTCTCTTCCCCTATGAATTACAAATCAAATAGCTGTCTGGTTGAACGATGTGTGTGAAGCTTAAGGTTCTGTATTGATGTTAGCTAGTCGTCTTTTAGCTAACATTACCTGCATCCAACAGCTTTACTCAACTCAGTCGGTTAGTTTGGGGGGAAAACTATGAAAAGTTATTTACGTTTTGCTGGTTTGCTGCCATGATTCTAACAAACCTGCGTAGCTCTGCACAGCAGCACCAGGTCTCCTTCACTGTCGCACAGGTGTAAACCCAGCGCGAGCGTCATAGCGCTCATGTTGCATTTAAATGCGGCTCGGAAAAACAGTTTACGACATGTTAACAACGGATTAAACAGTTTTAACTGCTGATAAAAGTGACAGAGGACACAGATATGGGAAGTCTGGAAGCCACTACTGTATCAAATTGACAAAGGAATAACAGAGAGTTGGCCATTCTAAGGTAAAAACCCAGTGCATACAGCGTTCATGTTTTTTTTTTGTTTTTTTTTTCCATTGTTTTCATCCAGATGACTTCCCGCGTCCCCCCTGCAATGGCACAGTTTGGGAACCTCTGGTCTAAACAATGGCCTTTTGAGGGCATTACAGTGAGACAAATGTGGTATCACAGTTTTCAGTGAATTTTTTTCTGCCTTGATTTTTACAACATATTTCTCAACTATTTCTTCAAAATAGGGTTACAGAATATAATGCATATTTTATGGGTAAGAGAGCATACCTCAAATTAACTGTATATCTCGAATGATAAAAAGGCATGGTGCCATGAAATAATGATGACCTACATTAGCACGCCAGATTTGGCACATGGCTGAAAATCTAGTGGTTATGTCTCACCTGAGAAGAATATATTTAAAAGAGTTCATCAAATACTCCCTGGGGTGGGGTGACCTCGATATTCTGATGAATAGTTCTGAAGACAGAAACACATCATCCACATCTCATAAAAATTTAATAAATGCATAAATATTGAGAAGTAAATAAATATTTTCACCATATAGGTTCTCTTCACAATGTAAGATTCTTATAAAAAGTTAATGAAGCTCCAAGAAATGGGTCTATTAGTATCTGCTGGCCAAACACCGAATGCCTACTTGTCAATAGTTAACTCTTTGTCAGCTATTTCAGCATACAAAAAATTAAACATTTATTTCAAGATGTCTCACGTCAGTATCCAACAGAGTCATAACATCAGTGTCTGCTTTTTGGGAGGAAACAAATAAATGAAAATCACAGAGTGCAAAAACTCTACTTTGTTTAGCCAACACATCACAAGTAGTGATCATAAAGGCTTGAATCTTTAGCAAGGAATTTTGTGGTGCAATGCCCTTCTGACTAAAAGTTCCTGGTTAAATTCCACCAAAGGAACCGCACATGAAAAGGTAGCCGGTAAACTCATACTGAATTAATATATATTTTCATTTGGATATCAGAAAACTGTAGCTCAGTGATCAAAACACGTTATGTATATCCAATTACAAAAATAAAAGTCAAAACAAAAGCAAAAGGTCAATTAAATCAAAAATTAGAACTGTTGTAAATTTGTTGTAAACCATTTGACCAGTATTCAAACCATCAGGCAGAAATAGTTTGGAGGTACACAAAAAAATAAACAATAAAAAATGAACAGACAAAACCAACTCAAAACCATAAAGATAAACCTGAAGCTGATGTGTTAATTCAGTGTTCCTCCCATTTTTTTTCTTGACACCTGACTCTTTCATTCCAGAATGAAGTCTTTTTTTGGTCTTTAAAGATCATGACACTCCAATCAATAAGAAAATATACCATAGCTTTACTAGCTTCTGAAAGAGACAAAACAAACAAATTCAACAAGCACAGCACTGTAGACTGTGGATAAACAGACATCTGGTCCAAACAGTGGCCCTCTTCGCCAGCGCAGTGTGTGTGTGGTTTTGTCAAGTTGACATTAATTAGGAAAAGCGCTTGGTACCTCAAGCCATAGTTGTCATACACCTCCTCTCACCTTCCCCTCGTCTGTAAAAATAACTCTCACTTACAACTGCATGACTACATGCTTTCATGAAATATTTTAATCTCATTTATTGGGTAGCTTTTGAAATGAAAGCACTTTAATCATGGTGGGGGGAGGGGCTGATAGTTGCTGTTGCTTTGCTTTGACAGATGGATGTATATGAGCTTGAGGGAGAGCAGAGTCAGTAAGAACAGTGTGCACTGCTCATCCCCAATTTAAATGCCAGCCTATTTCAGACCCTGAGGTACAGAAGTGATATTATGATCACTATAAATCTTTCATTTATAGCCGTAAAGCACTAAATGCTGGCTAGGACATTGTGTTTTTTAAATAAATCCATTTTTCCTTCAGGTATCTAAAAAATCTTCACATACTAACATATGTGGTCATATACAGGCAAAGGTATGGATTTAAATGACTTAAGCCTGGCTGAGGGTGCTTCAAACATGCGTATCCTCAGTCATGTAAACAAATCTACGAAACATGTCAAAGAAGCAAACAACCACAGCACATCCTAAGAAAAACATCAATCAATCAATCAATCAATCAATCAATCAATCAATCAATCAATCAATCAATCAGCCAGTTATTGTTGCTAGGCAACACTGACTGGTAAGCCACTTTGCACAGGCGTGTATACTGTAGACTTTGGTACCTCAGCAGATGACAAGTACGATGTATTTACTGAAGTGGGAAAAGCATTCAAGAAGTGGAACTGGGCCCCAAACCAGTTCGAGTTCCCAATAGAGACCCACAGTTCATCTTTCAGCTGGGGCTTTTTGCTTCACATGTTCTCCTCATGCATTTGTTGGCTGCTACTGTTTCTTCACAGTCCAAACACACACGCATGTTTGGTTAATTGGAAACTCAAAATTGTGAAAATGAGAAATACACAATCTCCTGTACCTTTCTATGAATAATGTTAACATCTGATTTTCAAAAATAATACAAAAGAATAAATTTGTCTATTTGAGCATAATATTTTCTTCATTTTATTCTGCACTTGTATTTCTAACCCCAATTAGCAGTAATTCAATAGCGACAGCAACAAGAAACACTACACAAACCTTCTTCATATTAATAAATACAAGTTGCAAGAAAATGTGTTTAAGACTTAGATAACTTTGGGAAACATTTTCAGTTTCTGCAAAGCAGTTTGGCTCTTCATGTTCATTCAGCATCATCAGATGAGCTCTAGGAGTTGTTTTGCATCAGATTAACTGGCTTTGCATCACAGCCTCAAGCATATTTACTTGGACTTTTCACAGAGCTGCTTTTGAATGTTAGGCACCAGCACTGTCAGATCTCAAAGCAACATGTTTAGTCCCAGAGAAAAGGGGTGGAAGTCATGGTGGCTGCAATACTAACATCTGTCATGTTGCCTTTTTGGCATGTTTTTATTTTTCTCTGGATCAGTGGTCACATGGAACTGCTCTTGTAAATACAGCATGACTAAGCAGCAAGTAATGAATTTTTCTCTGGTTTCTATGCAACAGGTTACTCTTCAACCTAAGCGTCCAATGTGGCATGATAGACAGTTGCATGTCTCCTCCCAGTCCATCTTTCTACATGTGGTACATTGATAGGGATCTCCCCAAACCCCTTCATCTCCTCTGCTGGCAATCCAGGACTGACTATGTTGGCTTTTGTCAGGCTGTTCTCTCTAGATATTTAGGTATTCATCGCACTTATTCATGTCTCCATTGGGCCTCGTAGCTGTGGCCTGCCTCCAGACGGCACCCCTGAGAAGAGAAAAAAAAAATGAGGTGTGGGGTAAGAAACCACAGACAGTTCAGGGCTTATCGCCTCTGCGCACCCGACTGCTAGCAGCTCCCTGGATGCAATGAATATCTTCCACTTAATGTGTGTTTATCAAGCAGCAGAAAGGCTTCTTTGCATGACAGAAGAGGACTGACTTTGTTTCAGGACTTGTTGATCTAATTTCAAGAAGAAATTATTTTTACAATTAAAAATAAGTACATGGGTAGATGAGCTTTACCCAATTGGGCAAAGTGCATTTACATATTCCATATAATACGTAAACATCACGATAAATATGTGTGCGTGTGTATTTGCTACTACAGTTTGCCTCCAAAAACAATGATGTACAGTGGTGTGTTGTGGCATATGAAATTAATCAATTTTTGACACACTTTCTCACATTCTTTAAGCTTACTCTTTAGCTTTCGTTGAATATATGAAATAGTTTCCGTAAAAGTTCAAACCTCAACCAACTATCAAGTCTGAGAAATCTTCAATTCAAAGCTTCACAACTGTTGATTATTTCCCTACTGAAGATAATTTGCTGACACACTTCTGATGAGGATTTCTGATTCTGGCAACAAGATCTGCTCTGCAGTCAGTGTTGTATTTCATATTCCTACTACTGTTTTGTTTTTTAAACACTACTATCTACTGCCTGCTCTGTTGTTTATATGCCCTTTAGAAAAAAGATTTTTACCCACAAGCATGGCTGGTTTTTCGGCATCAGTAAAAGGGGCAACAACAGTGACAATAAGCCTGCTCAGGATTCACAAACCCGTGAAGCTGTTCTACAGCATTCCCATCTCAACTGCCAGTGCTGTCACCGTCAGCGTTTACAGCATCCTCTAAAAACAGCATTCCGCATAAATTAAAAAAGCACAAAACATTTTTATTTGATGAATAAGGGAAAAACAATCAATCGTTTTATACTTAAGGTTTTGGAAAAATCCAGTGATTTCATCAAGTAGATGAAATCACTGGTGGTATGGGATAAGAAGAGTTATGGCTGATACTTTACTCTTCAAAGAAAACATGGTTTAAACTCCAATATTATATCACTGGAATGTGTTGGCTGCTGATAGACCCAACCAGTTTTACATGTGTTCTTTCATCCCCAA
Source organism: Poecilia formosa (assembly GCF_000485575.1). Lineage (NCBI taxonomy): Eukaryota > Metazoa > Chordata > Actinopteri > Cyprinodontiformes > Poeciliidae > Poecilia > Poecilia formosa. The sequence continues at coordinate 1,190,392 of NW_006799949.1, forward strand.
ATACTTCTTTTGGTTTAAAGTGGTTCACACAAAAGTTGCTGTTGTAATGGTTGAAAAGACAAATAAATAAAAATTTTCCATCTGACGTGCCTGCTGGAGCCGGTCTAAACAGTGATTTTTTATTTATTTTTTTTTTCTTTTTGTCCACTGGTAAAATGTTTACTTCAGGAATTCAAATGAGAAAAAGGGGGAAAAAAAAGTTTGCTAGATCTTTTAGAGCTAAAATTATGGATAAACCTGAATTTCAAAAACAATGTTGTGTTAACAGCAAAGTCATTGTCAGAACTGCACCACCACAACCCTTCAAACGCAATGCAGCATTCATAAGAAATGTTCACCTTCACAGGTGGGGATTTACAGTGAATCATCTTCTTTGTGAAAACCAAGACAATGCAAGGTGGCAGACAATGCAAGTTGGAACTTGTTTTATGCTTTAACACCTCAAATGATCTCAACTCATTGCTTTTATCTGGTAGCTTTAAATTCTGGCTGAAATATTCCTAAATAAATCTGTTAGAGGCAGAGAAATGAGAACAACACCCAGCGACAATCTCTCACCTGCATGTAGTTTAAATTGGGTCCTCTGAGATTCACGTTCTTACTAATATCCCATGTTAGACTTTAGCTCTACAGGCTGTGCTGAATAGCACTGTGGCTTCTAATGAAAACTGATTATAAGCTTCAGGTTATTGGCTTGAGTCAGTCTGTAGGTTTGTCAATATAACGTTGTCATCGGCCTTGCCTTGTGTTCTAAAACCCTCTGAAGCCTCCCATGTTTTTATTTTTATTTGATATGAGGCAATATCAGTCATGAGCAAAAAGGAAGTCAGCAAACAAAAGGGCACATCTGATCTGTGTATTTTTGAATAAGGATGGAGAAATATTTTTCTTCTTGCAAACTGATGGTCAGACAGTGTAAATTTTGCTTGCTCTCTGGGATCCATCCACCCTTTGAAGGAGTTTAGGTGAATTGGTTGCTTTCAGTCTTGAGCACCATCTTAAGATTTTAAGGCTAAGGAAACTGTATTGCTTTTTAAAAATCCCACTTCTTGCCTGCCTTTTGAGGACTTCCTCTTAGATTTCTCCAGTTCGGAGAACTGAAATATTCAAGGATGTTGTGAAAAAAAAAAGAAGAAGCCAAAACCTCTGTCTGTTTTCCAATCAGTCTGGCCTGCACAATTCAGTTAATTGAAACTGTTGAAATTGTTAATTATGTCCAAACAGCTACAAAAAGCAATATTTAAATGTAAAAGGAAACATGCTTATTTGCAACACAACAGAGCAGAGAGTTATTTTTTTCCCAGCATAAACTCTTCAATGAGGCAAATCTTTGGCATGAAGTGAGCCACTTAGCTCCATTCTACCCTTCTGCAGGATCAGCCTCTTTTATGATCAATATTTGTCTACCCTTGAAGAATGTTAGAAGAACATTACTTCAGCTATAGAAAACAAATTGTAGCTTTTAAGCTCATATCAGCACTGCTCCAGCTCATTGTTCTGGTATTTGCCCTTCATGTTTCAGTTTACTTGTTTTAAAGTACTATTTCGTTCTTCATCGTGACTTTAAGATTTGCTCCAAGTGCTGGTGAAATAACATCTTGTTTGCATTTCACTTGTAGAAAACCTGTGGTAGATTTTTTAATTTTTTAATTTTTTTGAAATTGGAGATGGGTCTAGTCAAGGCTGGGAAAATTATGAAGAGCTACAAATACAAGTCAGTGTTGGGCCTGTCAGTCTCATAACGCTAAAGGCAAAGAGAAATGTGTGTCGACTTTTTATATCCAATAAATATGCTCACATAAATAATAATCACACGAGATTTTAATGGTTTCCAATGAAAAAGGTGCAGGGAATTTTTAGCTAAAGCTGGTATCGACAGAGCAATAAAGAGACAGAAAAAGAAGAGGTTAGGTTTTTAAACTTCTATTTTTCCAAAACTTCAAACTTGAAAATCTCGAAGCTGTCTCTTCAGATTTACACCCACAAGCAAGCAAGACGACAAATGTTCTGCTGCCATTAGTAAACCAGATTAGGACTCTGGGTTTACCACCACTCATTGGGGTTTCAAAAAAAACAAAAAACAAAAAAAAAAACACTCTGATCTGTCTGTGCAGAGATAAAAACAAACAAATGCAAATTCAAATCCACCTCCTTCCTTCATTTTCTCTCTTCCTGCCTCTTTCCTTCTATTTCCCCTCCTTCACAGGCTCTGTTTCTTTTGCAATTTCCATCTGTTCAAATGAAATATACTTGGCATCTGGAAAATGCCCCTCAGCAGTGAGGGACAATATATCTTACAAATATCAGATGTCCAGTTGTGGACCATGTAATATTTACAAGGGGACTGTGGCAGTGATGTGATGTGTTGTCAATGTTTACCATGAACAAGTGCCCCTCCAAAGTTCTCTAACACCTGCCAACTATGAGACAGGTGAGGTGTTTGGCCAATCCAGACACTCATTTACATGTTACCCAGCAGTCACAGTTGACCTAATCACATCTGGCATGCTTGTCTAATTAATTAATCATGTGTAAGTGGGGCCAACCTCAGGCTTTGATTACAGCTCCCATATTGTTTTAAAGATCTGTTGTTTGTTTAGTGACATGAGGGCAGACAAAGGACCAGATGGAAAGACATTTTGAGTGAGAACACGGAGACTGTCCAAAAACAGTAACAAAGAAAAATGTTATGAAAAATAAAACATCATGTGAATAAAAAATACAAAAAAATCTATAAATGTTGTTAGTTTTTTTTTTTTTTTAAAGAATTGTATCTTGGCCCACACAAAATGAAATGCTAAAATTTCGCATGTAAACTCTATTTTGTGCTCAAGAAAGAACAACAGATGTGAATTAGATGGGTGTAAATGCATTGTTTTATAGAGCTGGTTTCCAAACCACAAACCTAAGTAATAAGTCGATTGCCTCCTATTAATTCTCACCAGATTCCTTGCTAACATCGTATTTAACAAAGCAGAGGCCAGTGATGTCATGTTTGCTTTACATGGTGAAAAGCCTCTCAGAAGAAGGTACTTAAAATCAGCATTTTTTTCTCTCTCTAACAGTAATCATTTTGGCAACTGCACTGAGGAAACTGTCGAAGCAAAGAGCTAATCTTCCGCTGCTGGTGCCTCAAGCTATCCTGGTCTGTCAATACGCCTGCATGGAGTTAATACCAGAATATGAATAGCTTCTGTATGAGTAGTTTAAGATGCCACTGCAGGCTGACTGCTTTCAAAGACAAGCAGATTTTACTGAGATTTAACAAGATCGGTGTAACAGAAAGATAACTTTTGTGAGATGTATTTAATGGAAGTACACCAAAACACTTGGCATCGTGAGACTATGAAGAAATATTTAAAATAAAAATCTAAACATGAGTAGTTTCTCTCATCTAAAGTGGTCCCTTATTTCAAGGATGACTTTTCCACACCTCCTAAAAACATTTTACAAAATAAAGTAAAGTACCTGCATGTATCTGTTTTCAGCTAAGATATCTCAAGAGGGAAGTGAACTTCTAACCCTGGCAGTGTCATCAGCATGCTTAACTCGCTGAGCTTTAACACTTCTTCCAAGAATATCCTTTGCACTTTAATCCTCCTATTTGACAGCATGTCTTTTGTGACAGGGGCAGTCAAAACATGTCTGGAGTGGGCCCAGTGGCAAAGTAGATGTCCACTGAGTGTTGTAAGGTCAGCAGTGTTTGCAAGCAAAACAAAAAGGCTTGAAGAGAGGTTAGAGGCTTCAGATGTGGCTTCAGTCCAGGCTCTCTGTCCTTCTTTAGCGTTTTAACTTGACCCACCCTCAAGGGGATCTGTCTCTCTTTATCGCTGTTGTCTGTCTGCTTTTCACTGCACCTATGTGGGATACTTAACGATTTTCTGCCTTACAACAATCAGACAATCCTATGCTTCTGTAATCCTCCCTGTACCCTACAGAAACTTCCAGACACACAAAAAAGGGAAGACAACAACATGCATCAGACCAAAAGTACACTTCTTCTCTAATATTATGGAACCCAACACACATGCATGAAGCTACTTTCAAGTGACATCCTTATTGTCAAGATAAAATGAAGTATCGGTCACAGACAAACACTATTCAAGGAGTCAAGGAGCATCAACATCTACAGAAACATTGATAAACGAGATAAATGATTCATTAATCAAAGATTTCACTTTGACGTTGAAGGGTTTCTTACGTTTGTCATTTTTTTTGTTTTCAGAAAAGCTGAAATATGTTGACCGTGATTGATTTGTAAAAGTCACAAATAGGGTACGACATTTACGAAGGTAAATACTTTTCATAGACACAGTGATAATGAAAAGAAGTAGCGAATATGATTTTCAGACTGAAGTTTTTTACTTTTGTTGAGAGACTGTCTCGTTTTTTTAGGATAGCCTTTGTTCACCTACAGACGTTCAGATTATTGAACTCTATGATAGATTAAAAAGACATGCCTTTCTTGAAAATGTCCTTTGTGGGAAACCTCCTTTGACATATTTTGTGGAAAAGGTTTAATGTTCTTTAACTTCACCTTTTTACATATACTCTTTGAATATGTCTTGGAGCTAAGTACAAGACAATTTCAACATTGTAAACGTATTAGCCTACTTCTTTCCCTGCCTGACCTCCCACTGCCCATCATATTGGTCTGTGTCTCCGAATCAGACATCAATAGAAGAGGAAAAGAGATGAAGAGAGGGAGAAATTGGATAGGGATGTGCCGAGTGGTGTGTGTGCGAGTGTGTGTGTGTTGTGTGTGTGTGTGTAAAAGGAGAATGGTGGGGTGCACCTTAGGGAACTGTCTGTCACAGCCTTGCCATGTTGATAGACATGTCAATTGTGACTGAGTGGGAGGTATTGAGCAAGAGAGGGAGGAGAACATCAAAGATGAGAAAACCGATTTGAAGCAAAACGAAAATGAGAAAAGGGCAGATGTCTAACATGTTTCTTCATCTTGTATTATAAATCAGAGCTGCATGGATTAAATTCTGTGTTGGAGCTGAAATCATTTTGCCGACATGAAAACTGATTGCACATAAAATAATAATAATAATAAAAAAAGCTAAACAAAGTTCTCCACAACGTGTTGTTACCAATGCCATTTAAAGATAGATAGATCTATAGATTTTGACCTGATTCATTGTTCACAAAGCCTTCTACCAACCACTTTAATAAAATGCTTGTGGAATTTTTGCCATTTCTAGAAGAGTGTATGGTCTTAACATAAGACTTCACATCAGCCTAACACCAAAAGAAATTATCTAAAATGACATAATGAGTGAATGAAATTGTCGTGGTCCAGCCGATCCAAAAATATTCTAAACAGAAGTAAATAAATGCCTGAAAGGTTCCAAAGACTTCAAAAGTCAATCTACTGAAATGTAAAGCCTTTTTTAGGTTCTAGCAGCCTTTATTGAATAGTACATAAGCAGGAAATGAGGAGGAGACAGTAGGGAAAACGGGCAGCAAATGGCCCAAGATCAGGAGTTGAACCTAGAACAGCCACTACAGCCCGCACATGTTGTTTACACTCTACCAAGTGAGCATCCCTAAAGTGGAAAACTTTTTATCGATGCTTCATAAATACACCTTTAAAACTGATAAAAACTGTTTAGTTAAGCAGTTTATTTTGGATATTTATTATACATTTACTAATCTTTCTCTAAATTTGAATTAGCTGAACAACAACCTCAGTAAAGTAAACGTCATAATCACTTTAATGATCTCTAGTGGCATGTTTGAGTGTTACTTAAAAGAGTTGTGCAATTTTCTCTATTCCGAAGAATTCATTGTGCCAAGGGAATTTGGATAGTTTGCACCTATATGCATCAGGTCTCAGTTTTGCTCTTCTTCGCCACCAACACAGCTTATGTTAACTCAATAAAACATAAGAAAATTATTTTTTTTTTCTTTGATATTCTAAATATGAGAAACTTTTAGGTTCTAGCATTCATCATGATGCAGGGACAGGGTCTTCCTGGGCGAATCATGTGGGAATGGAGTTTCAATTATCTTGGAGATGTTAAAGATATTGGAATGATGCATCCGTTTAATTTAGGGGTAAAAAGCTGTGTGAAATAAACAGCTCTGGTCTTGAATAATACAAAGATAGCCATGTTTAAGCAATACATAATTCACACATAATTTCAGGATTAAGACATACACATTTAAGTTGACACCAATCTTTGTGGATTTGTCACAAGGGGTTCTTTCACACTGTGACAATGACAAAGGTGAAGTGATATCCTCCTTGTTGTTTTGAGTTGCATTACATATTTTAATTACCTTTACATTGCATGTTCACTGTAATAATATTTTGTCTCCTTCAAAACAAACTCATTTGCTGTTCCACAACCTGTCTTCATCAGCATACGTGTACACAAATTACAAGTTTATATTAGCACAACATGAGTTTCGTGTTGAAAGGTGATTCACACTGAGGCCTGTTTCAGGATTGGTTAGCTGACAAGTTTGATGATTGAAACTTGGCCTCTCAGGGTAACATGTGGAATGTCCTTGAGAAGGAATTCTGAACACCACATGTTCATGATGCATTATTTGCAAGTGCACATATTTGGGTACAAGGCTTCATCAAACTGAGTGACACCTCTGAGATGGTTCAAGCAATAAACTCAAGCTGCACATGCAATCTGCCTTACTCTCAACATGCTATATATCAAAGGAGCACTTTCCATCAGGGCGGTTTATTTAATCTGTAGGATTCCTATCTCTCCTTCTGTCATATCTGTGTCACCACTGCTGGTGCTGCCCACTCTGCACTGCATGCTGTCTGCCTTTTTCAGCCCTCTCCTCCATCCCAGCCTCCACCTGTTGGCTCTGGGGAAGAAATTCGCTCATCAATTCAACATCGTGTCGAGAACACCTGTTCAAAGGCAGTGATGGGATCAGAGCCTGAGCGACAAACTTCAGTTACATTTTTATCTAAAATGTAAACTGTGTACTTTACGACCTCTCCAGTCTTTGTAGTTTCATACTAGTAAAACTACTTGTTTTGTATGTGCAGTTTCAAGTAAAGAGCAGGAGTAAGCCAATGACAAAAAACTCCCATTCTAGTATTTTTTTTTTTTTTTCAAATTAGAAAAAATAAAAAACTAGAAATAACTGCATATTGCATTTAAACTACATGTACTTTGCAGTGCAGCAGTCTTCTGTGTCTCTATGGCACATCAGTCACTGGCTGTTACCACTGCTGCCTCCTGGAGAGTGAGCATGAATTTAAAAGCTGCTTCTAGTCCTCTGGGCGATAAAACAGCACTATTTGTCTGCGGTGCATTACACTCTGCAACAAAGGCATTTTGTATGCTTTGCACCCTATGCTTCTCCCTCTCGTCTCCCACCATTGCTTCCACTCTCACTATATTACACTTAAATACTTTTGACATTGGGTATCATACAGATAAAATCAAGAGGGTTGCTGCTCCCTCTCAATGCCTGTCACGGTTCTCTTAACATATGATTTCAGATTTTGTGGGGAAGTGCTGCGCAAAGAATTCAACAAACTTTATTGTGAGAAATAACAGCTTTTTAGAGCTATTTTCTTTTCTAAACAAGCCATTGCACATATTTTGGCTTAGAAAGAAAACCTACATGATGTCGGCCTGTTGTCTATAATTTGTCTGCACTGTAATTAAAAGCAGTCTGAAAACAATAATTTCAGGCATTCCACACTCTCCTTTGTTTTTTTTTTGTCTTCTTCTCTTTCATTTACTCCATGTTTTTGTCCATTCATACTTCTTTCATAGCCCTTTCCTCTGAATTCATCAACTGTTGAAGATTAAAGAAAGAGACTGCCAAGCTCCCAGGTTCAAATTAGATCCACGCTTCCTTAACAGAACACAGAAATTGGTAGAATGAAATTTAAAGGTCAGGTTATGAAGACCTGTCTCTCTCGACTAAAGGTAATGGTCTCAAACCCTACTTTTCCCTTCAGTTTTCTCTTCTCCATACATTTTTTTGCTGTTTATCAGATATTTTGTGACAATTCTTCAACTTCAAAGACCTTTCTTTGTGATCCTGGAAGAAAGGTCTTTTTAAAATGTCACCTTTGGCAAGTGCTTGATCATAAAACATCCAACATTCTTGTGTTGGATGAAAACCAACACAAGAAAATTCTTACACCAATTGCCTTTAAAATTCTACAATATGACATATATGGAATGGATCATAACATATTCTTTAAGAATGTCAGTTGGTACATACCTTACCACTAATTGACCCCCAGGTAAAATCACAAAATGAGAAGGAAGGAGAAAGACATCTGCAAATTAGCTAAACCTCTAATTTGTTTACCTGTGTGCCTTCCAAAGCCTCCCTGGAAGTGCATCCTCTCTCATGAAATACAAGGACAATTCAAGCAGAAATATATTGGGTTCTAACCCAATATATATTTTGGGTTAGAACAAATATTTTAGTTGATTTCTTTTTTTTTTCTTTTTTTTATGTTTTAATGATCTTGCAAACACTGGCGGCGATAGAAATAACTGAAAATACTTTGATATTGGATATTTATTATCAAAATGGTAAACGTTAGTGCCCTTATGAAGATTTTTTTTAAAAATCAGTATTTGTTATTGTGGGTTGTTAGCAGTAAGCTTATTTACTTGAGCTAAAGACAGTTTTTCTTTTTTTCTTTTTTTTTTTTACTGTGGGATTCTATTACTGCAGTAAAATATAACTTTAGTTTGTCTTTACACATCAGTACCAGGGTTGCTGATAAACCTCTCATAAAGTGCCAACTCTCAACAGTAAGAGCCACAAAATCTGCTAAGTGACGTATCAAGTTTCTCTCTGAATTTTTAATACTGTTTGAAAAAAGCTGAAGTGTTTGATTTAAACAGCCGTCTTTATGCTTGTTTGTCTGTAACACCAAAGTTACAATGCAAAGTGCCTTGCTGATGGCAAAATGACCAACAGCTTAACTAGTTTTTTCAGATGATTTAATATTTATTATCAAAATTAGAGCATTTTCATTTTCTTTTTTTCATTAACTGTGTAAAATTATTATCTGGCTGCCCCTAACAAGTAAATACATACAAAATGATCTCATTGTGATTGCTATTGGGTTACACTGAGAGCTGCCTTAGAGAGCTGAAGTCATCAAGCATTGAATGAAAAGCTTTTAATCTGTTGATGCAATATATGCCTTCAAAACGGCAACTTCATTGAATTACACTGGAGGACCTCCAATTAGAAATGCAAATTAAAACTCTGTGGGACACCAATTTTCATAAAACTTCACAAGGAGCTGCACTGTATGAAGAATTAGGAATCACAGTCCAAGAATCTCCTTTACCATATCACTGGTTGTAAGTGACTATGTTCACTCTACAGTGAGAATATTGTTCATATCAACATATATATATA
>NW_006799949.1:1199819-1254825 GCF_000485575.1 Poecilia formosa
CACACACACACACACACACACTCACTAATGTTGAGTCCTTGAATTGTTGTTAAGCCCTTTGCCATATGACGGTAGTTTGCAGCTGATCACACTACCAGCTAGCCACTTTTTAAGTTTGGCAGTTTAATGAAGAAGCTACAAATTGCTTCATTGGAGGAGCACAAAACAAACAAACAAAAAACGATGCTAGACTTCTTTAATTGACGAGTAAGTTACAAGTAAGTTTTATAGCCCCAATAATTATGTTTCTCCCTTTCAGTATTTTAATAAGCAAAAAAGAAAAAAAAAGTATGGGTGGGGGAGGTTGTCTGAGAGTGGGAGGTTAAGTAAACAAACAGCAGCAACAAAAACTGAAATAGAAAATTCATCTAAATTTAGTATTCAGAAATCATTTTGCAAATGTCTGAAGCTTCTAACTAACAAATACAGGTGCACAATTAAAGCATCACAATGAGTTGTTGCAATTATCTTTGATTACCCCCTCCCCCAGCTGATGAAGTAATCATGAAATACAAACTTTTCAAAGTGCCACTCTTAAAGATGGACTTCTTTTTTGACTTGTGCATACACACATATGCACACACCCACGCATAGACGCATAGACGCATACACGCATACACGCATACACGCATACATACATACATACATACATACATACATACATACATACATACATACATACAAATTTGTTGTTTGATTACTGATGTGCTATGCAGGCAAAAATGACTCCTTAAAATTAGAAACAGCTGTGGGAGAGTATAAAAGAGGAGAAGAAGTACAGAGTAAATAAAGGGAAACTGAAAACAGACAGCACATAACTCTAAAGTAACTAAAAATTCAGACACTTGAAATCATAAAGAAACTACAAATAGATCAAAATTACAAATGTAAACTTAAAGTCTGACAGAAGATGACAAAGCAAATCAGGCCAGAAAATATTCAGGATGGAATACAAATAATTAAACAGTGAGTATTTATCAGGACCATATAATTTGTTACTGCTACAACTATGTTACAGGTTTCTATGGAAACGTTTTATTTCTGTTCAACGTCATGGGCATTTGTGATCTCTGTTTTGTTTTTACAGTTCTTATCTTATCTTTTCCTTCTTCAGCTGGCAAATGATTTATTTTTCTGGTGTTATACATTAAAATTGATTATAGTTACCTGCCAGCCTCCAGCTACTTCATTTCCTACATCCTGCATGAAAACAAAACACAGTTTAAATGCCAGTAATAATTTTTGCTACTTGATTATTGATTAATTCAGATTTCTACCACAATTTTTCTACGAAACTTCAGAATTTCATGACTGCAGTGTTTTCATTTGGAAATACCCCAAGAACCTCTTTACAGTTTTTACTTTGAAATATATAAAATATTATTCTTACTTACCTGAATTAAATCAAAATGGTACAAACGAAGAGAAATCAATTACAATTAACCTATGTTTTCCCTCTTGCGCCATTCAAATTTACAGTCATTTGGGTTTTTATCTCCTATTCTACAAGCTTTAACTGCCACATTTTATGTAAACAGTAAAAATAACCTCAGTTTTGCAATTGCAAATCTTGTCAAAGGTCGGTATAATCAGCGTGAGCCCATTCTGAATGGGTAAGTGTCAACACAGCTAATGAAATTGTAACAGAAGTGATTCATCACTGTCATGGCATCATTATTGCAATAATTTAACTGAACATGGGTCATCAAAACAAGCCCTTGCTAACTAGAAATCATTCATCTTTTCTCTGTCAGTCTCTCAGCTGTTAATTTAAAGTGAGAGGATGTTTATTTGTGAGCATCATCAGCCTTTGCATAACTATTTGTGATTGGATGCTTGATTAATTAATTACTGTGCTGAGGGACTGGATTGTTTACTGGATTGATTGACTGATGGGTCAAAGGTAGGATGCTTTGTTTAGAGTTATGAATTGTGGCAACTGATAAAAACCATGTAAAAGAAAGGAATCCTGAATGAAATGTAATAACTTTATATATTTGAACGCATAAATATGCAATACATCAGCAATAAAAAAGAGGTTCAGTTGAATTTTTGGGTTGCTGAGAGGGAAGACAGACATATGAGATTCGTTCTGAGATGCTGGAAGGTTTGAATATTGGGAGGCTATTTTGGTTGATAGGCCTCTTCAATGACGCATGAAACAATAGTACAGTACCTGTGGAATGACAGACAGGGCTGGGGGTCTGACTTTTACAGAAAGAGGGATCAAAGAGTGTGTTCCAACTATCGAGGGATTACATTTATTCTATGCTAGACTCAACCATCTATCTTGAGATGGTTTGTGCATTTGATCAGGAGGAATCTTGGGTAATTCCCTTTTGAAGGTTTCCTGGGCATGGGCACTATTTTGCTTCTGGCTTGTGAGTGGCTGGGAAGTCCTTGGGAGAGTGTCAATGAGCGATATCTGGATTTTCCATCTGGATCTGGATCTCAAATAAGCAGAGGGAAATGGATGGGTAGGAGAAAACAATACTTTTTACTCTGCTCTGTTCGTGTAGATAAAGCTACACTATTTAACATTTATACATTTTTTTTTACATATTTGTTAAAACTGTCACTATATTTTAAGATTTAAGTGTGCAATTAGATACTTGAATACCTAATCTGTTTCATTTACTTTTCTATTTTTCTATTTTTTTTTCCATATATATCTTTATTTCCATCACTGTGTTGTACTTTATTACCAAATTTTGAGAAGTATTGTACAAATAAATAAACAAAAAAAAAATAAACTTGTTATAATAATTGCATACAATAAATGTTGTATTGTACACACCTAGATTGCCACTACTCAAAAGAAATGTTTTCAGCAGAAAAAATATAAAGAAAGAAATTGAAGCATATTGTTGTATTCAATTGGAGATTATTGGATCAAGATAAAGAAAGTGGGATTCCACAAGCAAATAACCACAGCAATACATTAGTATACACATTAGCATACACCGACAAGGATTAGCCAATGCATCACTTTGTAGAACATGTAACAAAAGGAGTAGCAAGTTTTTCATTGAACAGTAGTGAAGCCCAACTTCACCTGCCAAAACTTATTCTCCCACTACAATAAAGAATAGCAGGGTCACTCTGACATAGATGCTCAGAGTGTTAGCTGTGTCTCAATTATGGTTGTTGCTGGTTAGCCTTGGACATGACTTTGAAAAGATTCACTTTTTGATCTTTTGTGTCATTTAAATTGTATTTCAGTTGCATTGTTTTGCTTCAAAATGAGTCTGGACACGACACAAACAAAAACAGTTTTATATACATAGATATTTTAAAGCTGATAAAGGCCCTCAGCTTTACAAGACTCCTGTGTATGAACTACTGTGTTTGTGTAAAACTGTTGCTATTCATAAGTCTCTGTAAAAATCGCTTTGGTGGACACATTCTATGTCTGCTGGAGACTGGTTTTTATTCTGACAGCCTCCACAGCATGTCACTTGATTTTTCAGTCCTCCCAAAACAAAACAACAGCATGCGTATTTCTTTCTCCTATAATGCCTCCCCCAGATAGACAACATGGCCCCAACACCTAGTCTGCCTTCATGTATGCAGCACCCTGTTGGCTGGCTCTGTGCCATTTTTTAGCTACTAAATGTCAGTGCAAAAGGGAATGCAGTGGTTTATGACCACCTGGATGGTGAACAAAGAAATAAAAAAGGGCTGGGAGAGATGGAAGAAGTAGAAAAAAATAAAAAACATTAAATTAATCCTCTAAAAACCTTTTAGCAATATTGCCCTCCCACAGCGCTTGGTAGAACACACAGAGACTACTTCCAATCATTTAATTCCAGCTGAAATTTAATTTAGTCCAAGAGCTATTCATTTTGTTAAATGAATGTGCCGCCTACCCACAAAACACTGCCACTCCAACATGCATACATATACAGTATAAACACTGTTGTGTGCATTCATCTCATCACATGACTCCGGAGCAATTCTGCATCCATATTAATTCTTTTACCATATCTGTTTAACACTAAAATGGCAGAGAGGTTTCACGAACATCTATAAAAACTCACTTTTCAGACAGAAAAAAAACAACAACAAAAAAACAACTACATACTCTTGCACAAAATACAGGTTTTCTAATAAGAACTAAATATCATGACTCAAATTATTTTGATTTGACAATGCCAATTTACCACAAAAATATTATCTTAAATTTGATTCAATTAAAATTCAGTCACATCTTGTCAATCAGGCAGCAACAACAAAAACACTTAATTTGAATTTGGTGGAAGTATAAAAAAAAAATCACATCATCTGAGTCTGATATAAACTGAAATATGGTTTAATACAGTCCAGCTTAGTCCAATTTAATAAATTTTATATATATATGTGTGTGTGTGTGTGTGTGTGTGTGTGTGTGCGTGTGTGTGTGTGTGTGTGTTGTAGAATAAGAAACAGGAAGGACAGCCATTTGTCTCAAGTGGTTTGTTGGAGTAAGAGAATGAGATGACACTTTTTCCCCAAACATAACCCAATTATATTTATAGCCCATATTGTTAGCTGAAAAATACAGGGACCTGTTGAACCAAGATATGTAGCTAAACATAATATAAGTGGTAAGGTTTGACAGCACTCATGACAAACGCAGGGGATTTGGCATTAACTTTGCAGTCACACAACATTTTTGTGGGATACTGTAACAACAATTATTACTGATGCAAAGACTATGAGGACACATATTCTATTCTGAAAGTATACAGGATTATAAGAAAATACAAATCAGAGAAAATTATTTTTGTTTTGCAGAAATGTCAAGACATTTGTACAGTGTGGCATTCATAAAGACTAAACACGAGAATGGGCTAACTTACTAACTGTTCATCATTTAAACCATTTTTTTCTGTGTTAGGTTCTCAGCACTTTATTTAGACAGTGTGTCTAAAAGCAGAAGTTAATTTGCTTCGTGGTATTTTTTTCAGTTTTAATCAATAAGAACTCAGAACCTGAATTGCCAAAAATTGTTGCATCATTCTGTATACATTTCTGTTCTCTTTTTCAATCAGATAAAGAATCTCCAATACAACATGATCAACGGGTTGATGAGTTGGCACTTTCACTTGGAGAGTAACAGCAAACAGGAATTACTGATTGAACAAAATCAGTTTATAGAAGTCATAGACTAAAATTATGAAACGTATCAAGACAACTGTCTGAATTACTTATATGTAGATTTCACTCATAAGTTGCACAAGTCCTCTTTTACCTGTATTTACAGACTGTGGCAGCATAATAAATAGCTTGCCAAGTTGAGGGCATTATTTGTGTCCCATCTGTATGAAGAACATTGTGTATTGATTATGTTACTCATCTTCTTTCTAACCCCATGGTCTCAGTGGTGTCTAAGTCTATGGGAAGGTCATCTATTCTTCTATAGAATGGCTTCCTACTCAACTATTCAGTGCTGTCCTAGTTCATTGCTTACCCCAGGGCTCCCACCTTTCTATTGCTGTTATGATTTAAGACAGGGCCGTGATGGCTGTGGGCAATTTGCCCCACTGGCCTCCACAGTTTGTCAGAGCCTGTCTCCGTAACGTTTGAAACGTGTCATAATTATTGTGACAGCACAGGAAAGTGCATGAGTTGGTACATGCGAGAGAACAGTCAGCTAGACTGAGATTAGTGTATTTTGAGTTATTTTTGCATATGGGTTTAGGGAACTGTTGTTATTTTGAGTGTGGTGATGTGCTTCACAAAAAAAAGTGAGACAGAATGTTCTTATTGGAGGTCAGATGGAAAGTGGTGTTTGTGTAATACACGCTGACACCTCTGAGACCTTAGCTTGAGAATACAAGCTATGTTGACCGAGGACAAATCAAGTCAGTTGTATTTGCATCACAGAGTGGAGCATGTTTCACACAAAGTGCTCTACTGTGGCCACAGGTGCAAACAGAAACAGAATCTGACTGATGCCGCTGTGACAAATGATATGCTGTGCTGTTTAGCTGGACTTTTGAATGTTCTCACACCACGTGCAAGCTCAACTGATTCAGGTAAAAAGCAGCCCACATTTTTTCTAGATAGTAGTATTCCTTAACCTGGTGAAAACCAGTGCCTGGTTCTACACTATTTGCTTCGTATAGAGAGTCTGGGTTCTTGGCTGTTTGCTTCCTGGACACGTGGACTGTGCTGAAGTTTTCAATTTTGACCAACTGCTAACGTTCGTCTGTGACATAATGCACCAGTTCAATGTGAAAAAGCTTACTAGAAGTTGCCTCCACTGTAAACAGCCATCCTCCACTGTGAAGAGAGAAGAACCGAGGCAAACGAGGCAGCTGTAAATGTTAATTCAATATCTGGAAGGGTGGCCAACAAGAGTGAACCGTTTTGTTTCACGTCCTCCCCTGCCTTTGCTAAAACAGACTACTATTATAAAAAGCACAGAAAAACTGTGTCGTTATTTACAACTTCTCCTTCTGTTCATTTATCAAACTGCATACAATCCAAGTCAAAGGGAGAAAGGTCAGAATGTGTTGTAAGCAAGAATTGTTTTTCGAGTTGCATAGGAAAGCAATGGTCACGTTAATTCAGTGCAGATGTATGTATTCTTTATGATCCATTACTGATCAACATCAACATACAGCCTCTGTGTGCTGTGTCCCAAATCTAGCAAAAGCCTGTTGATCCTGTGATTATATTCCACAGTTATCTCAGACTATCAGTATCTTGTGGTCTGCTTTTGGAGTGAACATGCCTGGACTACCAGATCTGTGCATGTTGGCAGTTGTTGTGAAAGTCTTTCATGTGCACACTAGGAATGGCTGATTTCAAATTATTGTGGACCTATTTGAACCTCTCACCAGAATCTAAAGCAGAATCAACCCTCTTTTTGAGGGTCAGACAGCTCTTTTGATCTCACACTAATGTCCACTCTCACTTAAATACTAAGGAATGCACAAAACTAAATGTCTGCTTTTTTTTTCTTGTTTTTTAACAGGGCTAGCTAACCTCCTAAAAATGCTGAGTAATTATGTTTTAATATGGCTGTTCTGATATTTTCCTAGGTAATTTTTTACATTTTAAGTTGGAATAAATGTGGGATGTGCTAAATATTTCTTGCCAGAAAAACATTTTACAATAAGACGTTTTCAAAGGTATTTTTCTTTGGTTGTATTGGTTTGGTAATATTATTTAAATGTTTAATTATTGTTAAAATAATTCATAAAAATACAGAGGCTTTTATTGGATTTCTTAGTTTGAATGTGTCTTTCTTAGATGAAATCATTGACTGATCTATTGGAACCAACAATGTTGTGTTTTCTCTTTCACCACATGCTAGCTAAGGTTTACTGATTACTGCAAAGTGAACTACTCAATGCAACAAGCTTGGCTTCCTTGCCAGTTTTAACAACTGGCACTAAGTGATCAACTCAGTTTGATTGCAATGGGGATAATTTATACTGAATTGGACCGGCAAGTTTTCTCTATGCATTCTGTAAAAACACATTCTCAGTTCCTCATTTACAGTACACATTCATAACCCGGTTACCCTTAGCTATGGTGACTTTTGGTTGATAATACCATCTGGGAAATAATTTAAACTAGTCATAATGACAATTGATAATCTTTTAGGTGAACGTGCTAAATTATACTAGTCTTAGGAGATCAGCTGCCTGCATATACTGCTTTTCTATCCCTGTTTTTTTCTTCTTTTTTTAACCCTGTCAACTCAGCGGTTTTTAATTAAGTTAATATTTATTATTTCAAAATTTTCAACATTTATTGCTGGATTAAAGACATTTAGAAGTTGTTTCCGACTGCTACTATTCATCCCATTTATATATCTTTGACAGTTTGCTTGAATTTTAGTCTGTAGAAACACCATTTATCTCAAGCTCCTCCTTAACAAAGATCTTAAATGGAGTGCCAGTGCCAGTTATTCCAGATCACTTAGAGGACACTTTCAGGAGTGTCTACTGCAGGCCAATCACATCCTATGCTCAATTTCTACGCACTGACTTTGAAAGATTAGATTTTTTCAAATCAATGTAAAACATCTAGCTTTGGGCATTCTGCCATGTCTTTGTAAGTCTTTCAGAGCTACTTAGATATTGTTTCAATGTTCTTATGACAGGCTTTGGCTGTGTTTTCCAAGCCTTCTCTTCAGTGGAGTTCATTTGAGGTTGGTCCCAAAAATAGCCCATGTTTTTTTTTTTTTTGTTTGTTTTTTTGGCCACACTGCCAACTCCTCCTTTTGTTGTGGGACCCAAGCTTTAGGCTTTGTCTAATCTTGTCCAAACCATATCATGACCCGTGACAAAACTGTTAAATGGTTTAATAGAGTGTTTTTTTGCAGAATGGAGTCTGATCATAACATTTTTAATACTACCAAAATCTTACTGTAACTAAAAATACAGGGATACCATGCAAAAGATTACTCACTGTTGCGTTCGCTGATAAGGATATCTCCAAAGCCATGAGTAGATGTGTGTGTATGCGATATGTTGTTGTCAGCTGATGTTTATTTATGTATATCCGATGCACTATTCTTGTTTTTAATTTTAAGCTGTATTCTTTAGCTTTCCCCTTCTCAAATTTACATGCCAAGAAACTGCGGATATTAATAATCTTAAAGCCAGAACTATGCCATTTTGTAATGCATAGTTTTGTATAACTATTATGTGTTACTCTTACTAAGGCACAATGCATCTTATTACTTCACTGAACACAACTATTCTTTTTTCCAATTCAAATTAATTAATCTGAAAATTTGAGAACTGTTACTTTTTCAATATGAAAGAATGTGACTTTGGTAAGTGACCATTCAGAACATAATTATGCTTTTCCCTCCAACAATCAATTGTTTAAATGTTTCAAAAAGGTGATGTAGTTTAACCGTTATTGGTGGCTTTGACTTATTTAAGTGGAAGTAAGAATGCCAGAAAAAGGATAGGACAGAGTAGTAACAGCAAATAAATGATAGAGAAAATGTAGAAAATACCTCAGTGTGTAGTGTATGAATCTCTGAAGGTATGTGAGATAAAAGAAAAATGAAAATAAATGAAGGTCATTGAGCAGAAGACCATTATGAATATTTTAAACTTTGCTGTGCATTGCACACCCATACAACAATTGAATTAAGAAGCAGTGGCAGCAGACAATTAAACACTGTTATGACACATCTATGGCTGGCCAGGCCACAACACGTTTGCCTACTGAATATCTTTTTAGTACATTCGGTGGGCAAACATTTTTCTGGAATAGCAGTTTTACATGGTGTACCGGGCAGTGGAAATAGATTTTTCAATTGACAACTTTGCACCTTTGTGGGGTAAAAAATAGAGCTGATGTTACCACACCACACACTGCTGATGTGCTTGCTGCTGGCTCCAACAAAGATATATCAACCGAGTATCTGCACATCACTCTCCACTTAAAGGACTTGGTGAGGTCTGCAACGGGAAGTTAGAAGTGCAAATCATGCACCGCTTTATAAGAGCTCTTTAGCTTGAAAAACAGTCACCTGTAGTTGTTGCAACAGCAACAAGCACATATGTATCTCTTTCTGCCAGTTTCAATAGAAGTAAGCACATGACATTGTTTCCTCTATTTTCTAAACTTGGCATTTAAGTGCATTTGAATGCATAGTCCCAAATTCATCTCATGGTGTGTCCATGAGATGACACACCATGTCATCTCATGATGGGTCATCTTCACAACATGAAGATGACCCATCCCCATTAGTCTTTAAGCTGTACTGTTTTTACATATTTAAAATATATCATGTTAAGACTTAGAAGGTGGTGACTGTAACTTTAGGGAAACATAATACCAAACCAACAACTAAAAAGATACTGTCTGAAATATTATCAAAAAACCTTCCTAACATAGTTGAACAGGACAAAACTTGGGTCAAACTAAACAGTGGTCAATCCCTAGAAACATCTTAAAATCATTCACAACACTGAAGATGTTCAAAGGGACTCTAAAATGAAGGTGTGGCTGATTAGGATCGGCAGAGGATGAATAAAGGGTGGTCAGCAGCAACGATGATCAGCATCGGCCTATCTTCTGGCTCCACCAGTCAGAAACAGGAACTTACACAGTCAAATTTAGATATTTTACGAAATAGCACCGTATGATAGTTCTTGTATATTAATTATTCAGTGATTTGCAGTGAGGTTCATGACTGGTGAGGCAGTCAGATATTGTGCAAATATATAAAACCCAAAATACAGGTTCATATTTGAATTTTAATCTGAAATGAAATATTTCAGTTGTGCAGTTGGTAGCACTGTTGCCTTGCAGCAAGAAAGTCCTGGGTTCGAGGTACTCCAATAATAGAGTAATATTGTAGATGGTGAAGTTATTATACAATTCCTTTTCTGTTATATTGTTGGTCTGTAATATTTGAGCTAGTTTATGTCACAACTTTTCAGTTATTATCAAAATTCTGTTCTGACATCTGAAATATTTCAAAATGTCCATTTGCTAGCTGTCAGGATTAATTAATTTGTCTAAATAGTCAAATGTATTCCATGCATTGTATTTTACTCGTGACACAAAGGGATTTCAAAAAGTGTGTGCAAGTATGCGTGCGCTTATACAAGTTATGAATTTTAGACGGCTCTTTTGTTACTCAGCCTCTGCATTAATTCCTCAGTAGCATGGACAGGCCAGTCAACTCTCATTTTGTTTAAAAGGTATGCTAGGAGGGAATGTTTAACCTTGTCATCGAGGCCTATGAAATGCCAAATACAAGAGCCTTGCAGTGTTGGCAATGGATAGCTCAACCATTATTGTTTTCGTTGGTAAGGCTGCAGTGAAATTGGCCTGACATTGCATCTAAACCTCATATGTTAAAACACTTGCTCAAAGGCAGAGGTTGTCAAACACATTCCATTATATAATTCAAGTGTAACTTATTAAATTTACCACACAGTGTAGATTTTTAGCTATTTATTTATATTTTTATGGACATTTTTAGGTTTGCACAAAAGTTTCAGGAGATGAGTTCACTGTAATGTACTCATTTAAACCCTTATTTATTAAAAGTACTTATTGTGGTGACACGAATTCAATAGAAAACCTCACTAAAACCTCACTTTAAGTATAAAAGTGAGGGCAAAAGAGGATATGAAGAGGAAAAAAATTCTCCCCTCAAAACAATCCCAAACAATGATTGCTAATTATGAACAATTATAGATAAAAATAGCTCTTAAAAAGTTTCAAATAGCCTTGGTTTGATTGTATTTAAAAAATAATAATTGTATTGGTTGTTGAGGCACACAAGATATGTAGACATCCTTCAGAGACATAAAAAGAAGTACCAGATGAGCCTGAATCAATACGTCAAATTAGTCAAAACATATTGAAATGACCCAGAATCTACAATTTAAACAATACTAAAATAGGACTGCTGGTTACTGATCACCCAACAGAAAGATGTCAACAAAAAAGGATAAGCCAAGTGTCACAGTTTTAAGGTTACATAGGTAACAAGGAAAATATCCAGATGTCAACTTTTCTAAATTCATCATTTAAACCTTAGAGGAATTAAGTGATAATTTTTTGAATAACAACAAAAAAAAAAGATTTTTTTCAACAAATTCAGTTTTTTTGCTCATCTTAAGTTGTTCTACTACAAATGTTGATCAATATTAGAGAATATCCTAGTTCTAATATCAAAAAGTGACAGACATTTCATTTTAGATGGGTACTCTTTATATCAAACATAGATACATTTTTAAACTCCTGAGAGAAAAGAGAATCATTTGTTTGATTTTTAAAAATGTTCTTTTTTTTTCTTTTGTGGCATGCTGTGAAAGCAGTCAAGCAAGAAGAGCTCTTTAAAATTTTATGGTTAAGTCATCAGTAGGAGGAAAGTGGTTTATGGGGTCACGAGTTTGAGTACGATCTTGCCTATTAAAGTGGTAAACAACACAGGCAGTTAAAATAGCTACTTCTTGTAAAATGGAGATTATTGTATATAATTTTAGTGAGTGAACAACAACGTATTAAATATAACCTGAGCTATGATCTTTTATAGTTTGAGCTCAAAAAAGTAAGGTTTTAGTGAAACACAAAGAATGACTTAAATGAGTCACAGCCTCTGAAAGAGGTACATTATGAAACCTTTTAATTAAGTCTAAATTACATTTTCCCAGAGAAATACATCTGAAACAGAGACAACATTCCAGTTGCAAGGGGTTCATCCTTTTCATACTTAGATGTGAAAAGGCTGGCCAAAATTAATGCAACCCCCTTGATATTATTACAACCCTTTAATAAAATGATTATGACACCAACAAACAACGGAAGACAGCAAAATTGTGATTGAAAACAAGTAAAAACACTCACAGAACAAACTTTCAAAATTCTTCCATAACTTGTTACAATAAAATTGTATGCATTTATGATTGCATTGGGCATATGGACCTCAAGTTCAAGAAATAAAAAAAAATAAAAAAAGATCTGGAACAATAAAACATGTTCATCAACAAATAAAAAGAAACACCATGGCAAGCATGCATTTAGTATTCTACAATTATTCACCTTGAGAAAATAAAAGTCCTTTTTACTGTCTTGTAGTTGATGATGTCAGTTTGATGAGAAAGAGAGGAGCTATGGAGGCTGTTCTGCCCATGCCAGTGTGACATCCTTGTCTCAAGTGGACCAACACAATTAATCCCAGGGACAGTGGAGACTCGCTGACAGGCTGAGATAAGGTATCTGCCAGTGCACAGTGCTCCACCTGACCTGTTGCACATGAGCCTAATTTAGCCGTTATGGCATATATAATGTGTGCCTGAACTGTGACAGACTGACTGCTGTTTCATAGGCTCTCCTTTTAGTCTTGATGCCCTTGCAGGGTCAATGTCTACACTAAAGTGGCCATGTTTAATTTTGTTCATTTTATTTTGGTGAAGCAAATGGGCTATGTGTAGTTGAATGAGTCTGTCTGAGGACATGATAATGAAGCTGTAAGATTTTCTGCTCAATTTTTAAGGTATTTTAGTTAATCACTCATGTAATCTTAAGGTGCAAAAAAAAAAATAATAAAAAAAATAACACTTTGGGTGTTATCGCAGATCCACTGTATCTTAATGCAATTGTAGTTCGACTATGTCTCTTTTGTGTGAGTTGATCTTAACACGCAAAACTTTTTTTAAAAAGAAGGCTTATTGCTGCAACAGGTAAAGTATAATGTTACTGTGTAGATCAACAGAGCAGTTTAGAAAAAAGACAACTTCCATCGGGATAGCTTCTGAAAATGTGCTCAAACTACTGCTAAACTACTACTACTACTTGCAAACTACCATCACTTTCTATGTAAAATACTCATCATATTTTGACAGTAATTCAATGTTTTACATTCAATAATTGTAAAGATTTTTGTTTTATACAATGCATAAGTGTTATAAGGAGCTCAAATAACTGAGGGGAGAAGTCTGGGCTTCACTGCTTGGGCTGCTGCTCCTGTAACATGACCCCCATAGGAAGAAGATAATGGATTGATGAATGGATAGATAATGCATAACTAAAATAATATGTTCCTCTTACATGAGTAACATATATTTTATTTATCACTGATGCATTTATTTATTTTGCTCACACTGTGTTCCCTAAATAATTTTCTCCTGCTGTACATCGCCTTATAACAAAAAATTTATTTTATTTTATTTTTTGTCAGTAAAAAGAAGTATTTTTTCATTTACTTATTAACTTATCTCATTAAAAACAATTAAAGTACTCCTGACAAAAATATTGGCTATCCAAAATAAACAAGCAATATGTTATATTGCAGGGTTTATTTTTGTCGTTATGCTGCAGTAAAATACATTTTTGTACTTTGGGCATTTTATTGAAATGCAATTAAATAATGAGTAAAAACCTAAAACATTTTGTATCAAATTCGAGCTAAATTAACGGCGCTACAACAGCTTTGAATAGAACATTTGAAATGGTACAACATGTCCCTAGGATCCTGGGGAATATGAAAAGTCTACAATTTCCCTGCAATGTTTTGGGGATTTATTTAGCTATTTGGTTTATGCATTTTGCGGCTGGTTGTTTGAATCAGAATCCCATCCATATCACACTGATTTACCCCCACTCATTCACAAACAAAACCAAAAAAGGAGATTTGTTTACCTTTCAGGTTTCATCTTCGCTGCACAATGAATATATATCATTATTTACCAATGTTTTTTAGCTGGGGGGCACTTTATTCTGCAAGATATACCAACTGTATTCACTATTCACGTTTCTGTGTGATGCGAGGGATACAGCTGTGAGGGAGGAAAGGAATGAAAGAATTGTAAAAAAAAAAACAAAAAAACAACAGAGAACATCTCTATCTGAACAAACTCGCAGGCATGTGCCAAAGACAACATCTTTTGCATATGTGAAGGTATATTAATACACATCTAGTGTATTAACATACACATAAATGCACATTTTGCTGTATGTTCTAATGATAGATAAATAAAATGGAAGAGACTGGCCAGTGTAAAGCTTAGGAGTACTTTTTTTATATATAACTTTTTCTTCATTTGCACCTAAAGGAAAGCCAGAATGGCAGTTCTTAATATTCAACTTTATGATTAAAAATTCAAAATGCATCAAACTAGATAAAGAACACTCAAGTATGTGCAGAGCATAAATACAAGTCGAATATACATTTTCATAAAAACCCTATGTTTGTGATGGTAATTAATTGATGATTTGAAATTCAGTCCAGAGTGAGTAAATGCAAGCATGATGCAACCTTCTCACTGAGTAAAAGTCTATCCAAAATTGATTTAAAAATGACTGATTTGTAGACAGAGACATTTGCATACAAATATGTGCAGAAAGGCTTAAAATTTCTTATAATGTGACTGGACAGTGCTTCATATTTGCTCACCCATCACCCATAGTGAGCAGACTGATAAGGCATAGCAGGCTTGTACTCAGTGAAAATGTCGTATAATGGATTCACTTACTCACCCGAGAACCAATTTAAAGCATTAGTTAAGACAACACATATTGCATCTTCTTAGACAAAAAGAAAAGAAATCAGAGGAAAGCATTTCAAACTTTACAGACAGACTTTGAGATAGTGCTGATCACCAAAATACTGTGTTGCTCAAAGCTAGAAACTGTAAAGTATTTCAGATTAGTTCAGTCTTGCAGTCAACAAACACCCAGTTCTAATATTTCTATAACTGCAATGAAACCAGTTTGTCTGAGCTGAGATATCATTAGTAAAAGTTTTTATCGCCAAGTGACAGATGCTGCAGATAAGGATGCTAAACTGATCACTTCGCTGCTTCATATGAATCCTTTTAAGATAAACTGCAAGTGCATGTGTGTGTTTGTGTGTGTGTATTGCAAGGGCAGCAGTGTAGAACTGTTTTAAATGCCAGTGCAGCTAGTCATAAAAAGCAAGTTATATCAGAGGGGATCCCTTTTATTGTGTCTTTACATCTATTTTTGTCATGCTTACATGTAGGCAGGTTCTTAGGTGCAATTTAAATTGCAACATTTGATATGTGGTCACAGAAGAAAGTTCACAAAACTGTCTGTCTTACCTGAAGGGAAAAAAACCCCCACAAAAACACTTTTATATCAAAACATTTTAGATGAGTGTTTTAGATACTCCTGCCAAGGTTCGGCTTTTATCTTTACAGTTTGTCATTTCTAGTTGCTTAACAAGGTGAGACACAAATTTCTCTTTTATGTTGAAGCATCGTTGCTTCTTTAGAACACTGTTTCTGATGTTTTATTGTCCATGGGCCACATCTTGCAGGAAATGAAACCTTTGACCTTTTCAAAGGGGTCTAATTGTTCTTGAGAAAGTTTCATTTGGTGCACAGGTTAAGCAGAATCCGTTTTTTAAAGACATAATGCATTACATCCATTTTCTCCAGCTGAGCAGAGGTTTAGATGTTTAGAATTTTGCAAGCAACACACATTGTAACATATTGACACTTTATCCTGTCTCTACCTCATTTTCAGGTGACCGTGGATTATAATCAACCTGTCTTTTAAATAGGTGGATGTTATGACTGAGTAAAGTCTCTTTATAGAAACTGAAAGTAAAAATTTCTATGCCACAGTTTTGTGGGATTGCAACAAAAGCTTGCAGTTATTTTACTACTGCATTAAAAGTTCAAACACATAAACGTGTATGAACAAAATGGGCTTTTCTGTTGTCTTTGAAAAATCTTATGAATACAGTTACATTGTATCCTCATGTTATTGGTATCTATATTTAGTATCACCTTATTGAAAATAATCTTTGTTGGTAGAGCAAGGTTTAACTATATCGCTAAGAATTAAGATTAATAGCTGCATTTAGTATTGGTAAAGTCATACTTATTTTTTTTTATTGGCACTAGTTACTTTTCACACTGTTTAGATTTTCAATATAGATTAAACATAGGCAGGATGTATCAGGGATAGGCTGTCAGATTGTAATAACCTAACATGCCTTAACGTTAGTTTGTCACATTTAATGCTAGGTTGTTGCATTTATGTAAAATCAACCTTCAACCCTTGAATCCTTTGCAGGTGCCTAAGCATTTGCTCTCATAAAGCACCGCCTATTTCCACAAATCTCCTCCTCTCCAGTCAAGTTCCACCTCACAGAGCGCCCCTCCCAAGTGATTTATAAATAATTTTTATATAAAATGAAGGCAAAATAGTTACTTAACTGTGTTACAGAATGTCGCTACATGTTTGATAACTATTCTAACTGTTGTCAATTTTGTCAAGTTGTTTATGCTGATATTTTTTAACTCCCCACACACCTTAACTTTATTTCATTTGTTAATAAACACTAAATTCTTTTACTCTAAACAATTCTATGCTGTTTAAAAATAAAACTTTAGTTTCTCCTTGGGCATATATTCAATGTTAATGGAGCTATTTGGACAAACTTACAATAGGCACATTCATTTCTTTGACAGTATCTATGTAAATTACAAGCCACCATTTTCTGTTGTTGCACAAACTTCCACAAGACTGCAGATTTTAACCTTAGTTTTTCAGCATTCATTTTTTTGTGTTTAATTTTGCCAAGGCATATTCCAAATGAAGAATATAAGCACACAAGTGCCTATTCTGATATCTCATAGCCCAGCTACAAAAAGCGAATCAAGCTCTTTTTAAAGTAATGCCACAAGGACTCCATTGAATGATAATGTGCTTTACGTCATTTTGTCCTCGCCTTTATCTTGAGCTTTTTAAGGAATAGGCAACACAAAAGTCATTAGGGACACAATAAGTCCCCATATAATTAGATAGACAGAGATTGGATGTTTTGTGCACCATGGGGCAGACCCACTTATGACATAATCACTCATCCCACCGATGAGGAGCATTTTGTATGCTGGCCATAAATTGAGATAATTACAATTAGCCAAAACTGAGTGGTTGCCTGTGTCTGATCTGACCAAAACCGAGAGCGTAATTTGCTTGTGGTGGAGAGGATTGGCTCCTACTCAGTCTTATTACAGAACCTACCCTTTTATTTTTAGACATCATAGAACGTAGAAACTAGAGTCTTGGCTTGTGAGTCTGGAAAATCTTGAATAAAAAGTTTATTCTGAATGTGGTCAAAACTCCAATTAAAAATTTACTTTCAACAAAGCAGCTGCAAAATTTATCAACTAAGAGATATGATAGATATAGAGACAAAATTGTTTGATTTTCTAACTATCCTTTCCTTATACTTTACCTGACATCTAAAGCCATTGTTCATAGTACCTTCAACAAACATAGTTGTAATTGTTAGACATGTCCAGAAAACTTCTAAGTGGAGGCATTCAGATTAGACGTCCAAACCATGCTAACCCATGTATCATTTGTGGTTTACATTTTTAACTGTCTGTCAGCCAAAAATGAAAAATAAAAAAGTGATTTTTTTTTTTTCGCCCCCAGATTTAAAAAGTTTGTCTCAGCCTCATATAATATGAAATGAAAAAACAGGCCACTGGACCGATTTTAATTTTAATGATTCATTCCTTGGGTTTACATGACTGGGAAATTGTTCTGTGTGAAAAAGGGTGTACAATCTACTGACACCAGACGTTACAGCAAACATACAGCAAACATGAGATACTTTGGCTTTTACAACATTGAAACAAAAGCTAAAAAATGAAGTACCCTACCATATCCTTCACAAAAATATTTAATATCATAAGTACTTTGAATGTACAACTTCAATCATTACTGAGGTGAATGAATGAAAAAGGAGCCTCTAAAGTTATCCTTTTTAAGCACAAAAGTATCCTAAGCAGTATTAATGCCACATTATGTTTCTCAGTCCACTCTGTGCTTCAGATAATCCAGTGAATCTTTGTGTTTTGACCTCAGTCTCATCTGATCCCTTAGGATTCTTCCAAACCTACCTTCTTACCTATGCAACCAACAGATTTTCAGTCATCTGGCCATTTGATGGCCTTGTCGTCACGGAGCTATACAATTAATGGCAATGTTCGCAGAATCGACTGTTCAAATCTGCATATAAACTTAATTTTTCACACAAACTCTCTTTTGCAGTCTCTGACAAATGACTTTTTCTCTTCAGACCATGCCACAAGCAGAGAATCGTCTGGTGCTAATTTCCCAGCATGAAAGGATGTGCATCTCCTGCAGTGCACAGAAAATTTCTGCATGTTATACTTGTGTTGATAAAGTCCTAAATCAAATTTGTGTATGTGTCCAACACTGCTCTGGCTGCATGCAGATGTATCAAGTAGACCCAAGCAATAAAATATTAAAACCAAATTGGATTTCCAGAAAACTGTGACTGGCCACCCTATGATGGATGCAAATTTCAGCCACTGCTGCATCACTGAAAATTAGGCCTGATCCATCACTCAGTGAGGTGCGGTCAGGGGAGGCAGATGAGGCAGATCACCTGTCATCATGGGAAACTGTTGTGATCCGTGTTTTTCTGTGTAGTTGTTTAGTCTTGTTTCCCTGTTGATTGTTCCCAGTTGTCTAGTTCCCTGATTACCCTCTGTGTATTTATGCCCACCTGTTGTCTGTCTTTGTCGGACTACCAGCCCTTGTTGGTAGTTCGTCTAACGTTGTAGGTGTCAGTCATTTGTTTTCACAGTTGAACTGGTTCAGTCCTGAGTCAACTTAGCTCTCGTGTTTTCAGTCTGTTGTCAGTAGCTACCAGTGTACTGTACCGCTCACTGTGCCGCCTGCTTCGGACTGTATTGAGCTGCATTCTTCATTAAACATCCATCTCCACTTCTACCTGGGTCTGCTCAGCGTTCTCTCTCACCATCTCCACCCCCCAATCATGACAAAACTAGTTTATAATGACAAGATAATTTATATTGCTATTTTCACCCTGTGTTTTTTACGATAAAGTATTAGTTTTTTTGTTTAGATTAATCTATTTTGATTATTTTTTCTTCAAAATCACTGCATTTTCATAATTCCATGTACCCCACAAGCCACTGGCAGCATTTAGGCTAACATTAGCATTGTGGCTAATGTTAGCTTAAACACTAATTTTAACATACTGAATTGAGTAAGTTCATGTTACTCAACATGTATGTGACTCTCCATATGCTATTGAGTACATTGTAGCTTACCTTAGCATTGATGCTAATTTTTAGCATCAGAACGCTGAGTTCCTCCCGACGGGCATACTTTGGAAGGCCCCGTTTAAATTTCTTCAGAAATGTTTTAGTTTTTATCTAAAATCTAAATCAATGTACATAAATGGCCATCTATTCTTCTTGCTAAGTCAGGATCAGTACATATTCCAAATAACAAATTGGGACATGAACAAATCTTTAACCAAAGAAACTCCCTGTCAAGGTTGGTGTCTTTCAGCATCTTGGCAACTTTGCTTAAGACAAAAAAAAAAACTGCTCATGACAAACGTCTTCCTTAAAACAGCTAAGTTTCTGTCATATTTGAACCTAATAAAACTAGCAAATTTAAAATCGTGTATATTTCTTTACATGGCAGCGTTTTCAAGCCAAAATCTGATGCTACTCTAGAGTGTTTTTGATCCACTTGGAAGTTGCAATCTGCCCAAGGCCAAGCAGGCTGAAAGCATAAGGGCCAGTGGGTACTACATTTAGTTCTCTTCCAAGAGACCGCATGTCCTAATGGATTCAGGATGTGTCTGGTCCAGGATGCTGAGTATTAAGAACTCTCTCTCTATCTTTACAAACACAACCTCACCTTTGTACTTGGCCCAAGGATGCTCCTACAGTGGGTCAATGTAAAAGTGCCATTCAACCTGAAAGAGAAGACAAAGAGGGTCATGAGAAGGGCGATTATAGTTGTCTCTGCAGGAATACTATTGCATGTAGGCCTGTGTGGAAAATGTAATATTTCACATTATTTTTGAAACTTTTCTTCCTTTCAAAGTCCTTACAATACAATAATACATTGAACTGAAAGCTGCATGACAATATACAAAGCTGCAACTCTAGCAAGTTTTTTTAAGGTCAGCCATCCACAATTTTTTCTGTAAATATACTAGTTATGTTCAAAATATGATGAAAATATATCAGCTTTGACCTTCAGGAGAAAAAAAAACATCTACCTTTTCTTCTGGTGGTGTGTTTGTCATGACAGTTCTGATCAGATGTTAACATGCAGTCCACATCTACGTGAATGTCACAATATTACCAGGCCCTTAATGATTGACTTAAGATAAAGTAAAAAACATAAAACAGTGTCATTTTTCATCATAAGGACTATAGATAGATAAAGAGAGAGACAAACAGATCGTTTACCTCTCTCTCTCTTTTTGTCTCTCTCTTTATTCTACTATTTAATACATGTATATTTGAGTCTGTGTATCATATCGACAATGTGTGGTTCTTGCTCTAAATAATAATTGCCATTTTTGTTCTTATAACACTAACTGACTGTGTAAAAAAAACAAAAACAAAAACAAAACAGGCATCAATAAAACCCTGCAACTGCCACTATATGCATGAAGTATCAACAACAATGTAAGTTAACTCAACACCTGTCATCTATCACGGGTCACACAGATTTACTTAATTTGTTTTATTTTTATATATAAAGGAAAATGTATGCATTTCAAAATGACCAGCCAATATTGACAAAAGATTAGCTAAATAAAACCATTTTGTAAAAATAGACAAGCAAAGCTTGAAGGAAAGTTTCAGTGATTATTACATGTGTTAGTTAAGTTGTCTGAAACTAGATAGGCCTGTTTGCAAGCCTAAAACGAGGAATTAAAAGACAAAGAAATAAATTTCTTTTTTTCTGAATCTGCAAATAAATGCAGTAGAAGAGCTTGCTGCAACAAAGAGGATTCTTATAGTCGTCTCAGAGTATTTGACCGTTCAGCAGCTCACCAAGGTCACCATGCTGATAGCTGCTTAAACATCACGTCATAGTCTTTCATTCTCCTCAACCAATTAATGCCACTTTCATTTCCCGCTACATTTTTTTGTAGATCTTGTTATTGTGCTGCATACCAATACTTCATGTCCCATTGCCTTAGCACAATCAGATCAGGGGACATAAAAACCTTTTTGGTGCTCAAACCAGACTGCATTTCATAGGGACTGCAGCCATATTGATCAAAGCATTTAGATATGTGCAGGTCCTCTACCCCAGTGCATCGTCATGTTGGAGCCAAAGGAGTCTAACAACAAACATCTCTGCTGCTACTGCCTGTCTGTCTGTCTGGGGGGAGATATTTTTAGAGCAACCAAGGCTCTTTGAAGAGGAAGAGGGCAAAAGGCCAGCCTATTGCCCTCATCTAGCACTCCTTACAATCCATTTCTGTACTTACAATTCGCATGTTCATTTTTTTCTTCTTGCGACCGTACCGTCAGAAAAAGCTGACTTGTGATTTTTGACTTGTTGCACTAATTAGTTTTATTATTCACTGATCCCTTAATTTGTGTTTTATTACAGAGCAAACATTCATCCAGCACAAATAATAACAGAAAATGGTTACATCTAAATTACCCATCTGAACTGAAGTGGTGAACATGGTTGAGTAATCGGATATTTTCAATAACTGATAAAGCTGAAACATACTGCAGGTTCAAAGTAATGGCAAGAGACTGTATGGGGAAACAGGGACAATGTGAATGATGCCTCTAGTCATTTTAATAACTACGACTTATGATTAAATTCCCATTTCTCAGCTGATTGACGCTTAAAAAGGCATTCATCATTTTCTAGGGTGAATATCACCCATTAAACACTGAATACAGTCTCTCAAAAGACTTCCCAAACACAGATTTCACATCAATTCATGCAGTCATTGTGTATTTGTTAAGATAAGCCATGTCCTAATTTAACACATGAATCAGTACACCGCTTTAAACAGAAATATAACACATAACACAAGTAATGGTCCAAGCTTGTGACAGACTAGATGAAATAAAGTAGCATGACAAATGTAAGGCTTAAAACTGATTTGAAATATCATTACATATAAAATCTACTAATGCTTTATAGTTTAAGAGCAATTTTTTAGTTTTTCTGAATAAATAATAAAAACAAAAACCCTACAATATCTTCAAAGCTGTTTAGCTGGCTATGGACAAAGCAATGGAACTCTATTTTCTTCACATAACTATTTTGCACAGTTTGACTTCTGCACTGTGCACTCAATATATGCTAATTAGGTACTGACAAAGTGTTATTTTTAAGTCTTCAACTTATTCTGGATGCAGTGTTTTCCCTTTAAATTTCACTAAAAGTGACAGAGGTGATCTTTCAGCTGATGGTATCCATCATTATGTGGATTTCAATCAACCCTATTGTAAAAGTATTAACAACTTTACAGGTGTTGACCCAAAAGGCATCCTGGTTTAAGCAAGACTGGTTTAGCCTTAAATTATGATGGTGAACATCATTTAACCAATGTTAAAACCAATGGTGGTTAATTGTAATGGCATGTTACCAATTAAGGCACCACCGAATGGCTCCCACAGGAGATTCAAGGATTCTTGAAAATGCATGAAAGAATCAAATCAACTCTTCATGTATGTTTTGGATGATTATAACATGAGATAAAGCTAAAAAGATCCTCAAATTTACATAATACTCCCTCTTTAAGAGACTGAATATAGGATGGTTGTTGGTTGCAGTCAAGTTGATTGGAGTGTTAATAACAATATTATAGGTCAGTAGAGAAAAGCCCTTGTTATGCAGAACAACATATATCAGCTATGTCATGTATTCAGAACACACATACTTGCTATGAACATAATATTAATCCTCAAATTCAGTAATTTCACATTTGTTTTTGATTTAAGCTGTAGAAACTTAATACAATAGATTCATGCAGCTCACAGAGGCAGCATTGCTAAGCCACATTGAGTTTTCTCAAACCATTATTGTGTATTAACACTCTGAGTGAGGTGTAAAAATGGATAGATGTGTGAAAAACACTACCTGCCTATCATGCCTTTACTTTAATTGACAGATCAACTATGAGTGCACCCACACAATCACCAGCTGCTTCCCGGTGATGCCATTCAAATTAGATGGGTATTAAAGAATCCCTCAGCTGAAACTACATAAATTATATATAATGAAATGCAATTAACATTTTTACTCTGACAATTAAATACATTAAAGAGCCAGGCTTGTGGAAAGAGACTGGCAAAGAGGGACAGTGGGCGGAGGGGGCCCTTTTGTATAAAACGGCTAGCTTTAACGTTCGCTAACACACTCCGAGCGTCTGCTCAAATGTTTACACACCAATTAGCGCCAGTGGACAGCCTCTCAATCAAGCCAAATGCCAGGTTTGCATTGAATATTAAGTGGCTTATAATGGAGTGAGAAGTGATTGAGCATTATCTTTTCAGCTGTTATGGGATCAATTGCTACATAAGCTATATAAAATCTACATAAGATCGCAAAATTATGTTTTCCTGCTGTGTTGGTAAAAACAAGTAAATAAATGCTTTTTTAAAAGTAAAAATTTAATTAACATTTTGGTGATCAGTAATGGTTTATTAATTCATTAAAAAAATATTTTGATACAGTGTAGCAAAAGTGCAGTGACATTATTAAAAATTAAAGGCAGTATTTTTAAAGTGAGTAGTTACATGGGCTTAATCTTAGATACTGATCACTTAACACTTTCTTTCAAGATGAATTCAATTTTCAGAAATCATGAAAACAAAGAAGTCTAAAACACATTGTGGATCTTTTATATATATATATAAAAAAGAAGGCTGGCAGGTAAACAATGCAAAACATCCTGCTTTATAAAAGCTGCAGGAAAAAGTGTGACCCGAAGTGAAAACAGACATGCAAGAGTTGCCGAGCTATGATCATTTTATCCTTCATTCAAGTCAGAGCAAACCTGTGGTGTGGTTCACCCCCCATAGTAGCCTTTGGCTATCTTGCTGCATCAGGTCAGCTACATCATCCTGATTACATCTGCTAAAAGCTACCAGTTTGTTTAGTGTTGACATCAGCAAAGCAGCGATGGCCCAAGATACTGATGCTTCAGGAGCCTTTACGCTTATCTTGGCTCCTCCGCAGGAAAATGGAAGAAGGGACAAACATCGGGGTTAAACTGAGGATACCGAGGTACATTCAGTCTATAAAATGAACATTTAGCCTGTAGACTGTCACCAGAGCTCACAATGAGTGTAAAAAAAAAATTCATTATGAAGATAATCAAACAAAAAGAATAAAGATTGATCTTAAGCAAATATTTAAAAGTTTCAACAGTCTCAGTGTTCTGAATATTTAACTATGGCAAAGTTTAGGAGTTCAAATAGCAAAAGCCCGAGTACCTCTGGATTTGAGCTTGGATCTAGGAACATCTTAGAGAAACCGGTTGGTTGATCACAGTGCTTTTACTGGAGTGTCGATATATAGAAGGTCACAGAGATATGATGGCGCTAAGCCTTTTAAAACTTTAAAAGCAATTAATAAAATCCTGAAATCAATCTTAATGCAAACAGGAAGCCAATGGACAGAAGCCAGAGATATGGGTTCATGTACATGTTCATAACAAAACAGCCAAGTGGTAATAACAGACAACACCATAGCATTTATTTGTTTGTTTAATTTAAAACCATTATCAAGAATAACGGCCAGATTCCTGACAGCAGACCTGCTATGAAACTCATGGGCCAAAATTGTTGAGGGTTACACATTTGCCCAATCTAATGACATCAGCCCTTGTTTCCCATGATCTCTGTGTATTCTAGCCATTTCTCCTATTACCAAACAGCTCTTTGTCAGATCCTTCTGTTATTTTACCAGCCTGTATCAGATCAAATACAATAGCACTATTGTGGTTTGATAAACAGTTTTTATCTATCCATTTTATGAGTAAGTTGCAGACAACATCCTCATGTTGTTGCACCCAGTAAGCAGTTCTGCTTGCAAGTGACCACATGCTAAGTTTCAGAGGTTTTAATGGAGTCCTTTGATTGTTGAAATGAGGTGGTGGCCTCTGTGTTCAGAGATCAGCATAATGTTAATAACTCGCCTGCAGAACTGTCCACTTCTGCAGGCCACTTCTGTCCACTAATAAGTTACAGTTATTCCTAAACTGTAACTTTCCAGCCAATTAGTTTGAGACATCATAGTGGGAAATGTGTGATCTGGTGTGTTCAAAGTCATAAATATTTGTCATTTTATTTTCAGTAAATCTTTTTTTTTTTTTTTTTAGAATATAACAATTATATTATTTAGTTTAGGAACACGGGCCTAAATTACATTGTCAAACAAAAATTTGACAATTTGGACTTTTACACACAGATCTACTCTTTCCAAGGATTTTATCACATTACCACCTTCTGTGCTTTCAAATAGGTCCAATTACTAAATATAATAATCTTCACATAAGCCATTAAGCTACTGGACCTAATGGCTTTTATATATATATATATATATGTGCTTTCAAATAGGTCCAATTACTAAATATAATAATCTTCACATAAGCCATTAAGCTACTGGACCTAATGGCTTATATATATATAAATATATATAAATGTGTGTAACTATGTTGAACAGTACTGTGAAATTGACATTGTGTATGTGATGTTTAAGTTGATATACTACGCTGTATCTGTAATTATGTGTCTAAATTCTGAACTCACACTGCAGTGGACGACGGCAGCACTGCTTTATTTTGAAGGTTTGTCCAAAATGCCATATAAAGTCAGACGTTTCTCACATCTCCCTGCCCACTCCATTCCTCCTTATTTCCCTTTCTCAATGCTTCACCCAACCTCCAACCCCATGGAGCAAAGAGGAGGTTTGTTGATGGATGTTGAAGGCTGCTTTGGTCCCACAGCAATTAACTCTTCTCCTGCAAGAAGCAGTTTGTCAAATTGATGGAATCACCCCAACTCTGCTGCCTGTCACACAATCCAGGAGGGGCTTCAGACAAATGCCTCATTTATGTGTTTGCTTTACAGTTTTGCTTGTGGTAAAGAGCGAACACAAGTAGAGAGCTATACCAAGAGCATTGGAAGTCATTGAGTGCTCCATTGATGGTTAGGGAACCAAAGCAAATGGCTGTTCAGCAAAGTGGCTCTGTGGAAGAACAGAGAATACAGATAGGAAATCTCTAATTTTACTAATATCACAGTGAGTGTGTTCCTTCAGTTTATTACTCCATTGACAATAAAGATGGGAGGGAAAAGAAATTCAGTTGCCTAATGAATTTTATTTATTGATGCTTTGATAATTGCTAAGATTATTTCAAAGGCAAGCGTTTCATGCGTGCATAAAATAACAGATCATTTTGAAAAGTCCAAATAACTGTCTCAGTTCAAAGTAAGCCTAATCATAAAAGGGAATTAAATCTAAAAAAAAAAACTAAAAAAAAAATCTGCCATGAATAAGCAAGAGATAAATCAAATCAAAGAAGTATTTGAGCTGAATTTAGTTGATCAATCCATACCATTAGACTGAAAACATAACATGACACAACTCAGAAAGTGAATAAATTCATTATTTGTGTTTCATGTTTCCTGTCTTGAGATATCAGGCATACCATATGCAGAAAATGTGCATATTTGAGGGCCAGGGTGTATTGCAACACTCAGTGGATAAGCACATCAAAGAGCTGGTAGTCACTGTAGCCACATGCAGACAGTCTCCAGTGACCTCTGCAGAACACATATATTCAAGCTACAGAGGTAAATAGGCAGCAATGCAGTGCAGCAGGAATTCTCAGGCCAAATGGACACAGAGGGAGTCCAGGAGAAAGAAACCCCCACTAGAACCCACATCAAACCCCACAGTCAGCCACACACATCCGTTAGGAACACAGGATCCGTGAGATCCATAAGATCCACAAGCCACTAACTAGGAACCGTTGACCCTACAAAGCACGCTCTAATGTATTACGTTGTTGCATGTGTATTCAGTCTGTGTGTCCATGAGCCTTTGTGAGGTTTCAGGAAGGAACTAGACTTATTCGAGCTTCAAGTAGCAGAAATTCCAGGAAGAAAAAAAGGCATTGAGGAAAAGGAATATAAAGTGCAAAAGAACTTCAGAACTTTCACTCACCTAATTCTAAGTGATGCTGTATGGGATGCAAGATTTCATCAGGCTGAAACATTTAAATATTTTACCAGTTACTGTCTCTTTGAATCTAGTGTGTTGTACTTTTATATCTTATGTGCTATTTTGGGCTCTTAAATTTTCTTACTTTGGTACTAACTCTTAGCTTAGCTTTACACATGTGTGTATTGATTTGCTCTTGAGCATGAAGCTATTTGAGGTCATGTTTGACTGGCAATTAAGCAGCCATGCCTTCTAACCCTTCTTCTTTTACTTTATCTCCTTCACTTTAGTACCTGTCATGCTCTGGTACAACTGCACTCCCTTTCTCCATTGTGCCACCTTTTTCTGAGTGACATTAGATTAAAAAATCATCCTCATACTCCTGATTTTCCATAGTTGTTAAGAACTAGTGTCTACAAAACAAAATAAAAAAATAAAAAGAGTCAACTATCCTAATAAAATTATGTGCCTTCCATTTGTCTTTAAATCTTCACACAACCTTCAGTTTTAATTACAGCCGTGACTTTACACCTCTCTCCATGAACTTCAGATTTTTATCGGACATTTATTTTTATTACATTGCTTGACAAATGAGTATACCCTGAGAAACTCATTAAATATAGATTCATATCAGAGACTTTTCAAAAGAACACATGCTTAGCTCCATGACTGAGCATTAACTTAAAAATTAAGATAGGATCCATTAAAGGTAGTAAGAATGACACCAATAATGCTTCTGCAGAAACTACACCAGCCAATTTAAAACTTCCCATAGTTAAAAGTATATTACTTTTGCACCTTGTTTCCTTTTGCCAGTATTGACTTTGTGTCCTGGTTCTTCGAGTCATTTCCCCCTCTGCAGCTGCCTGGACTTAACTCACACTTCAGAGCTAGATAAGTGTTCTTTGCTCCACTGCATTTCATAACAACATACAGACACCCAACCCAACGGTGTGTGTATATCTTCTGAACACATACGTAGAGGCCGACTCTAAGCTTATATCGGACTGCGGACATTCTTTTAAGCTTTCCAAGCTGTACTGGAAGAATTGATGCTCTGCATTAGGGAAGGTAGAAAAGCAGTTTATAGATGCTGTTTGTTCGTAAGCTGCAGCCTGTCTTCAAACAGGCACTGAAGTTCAACGCTTTTCCAAAAGTTTCTGACATGTGTAACTTTTTTGTAACTTTTTTACATGTACGTATTATGTATGAAATCAGCTGTAATTAAAGGTTATGCAAAGCGACATTGTATCAGTGCACTGATCAAGCTTGGGTCCTCTACCAGAAGTCAAGGAGCTTGATAGTTATTTGCATTGTCTACCAAGGATCACAATGTCTAGTTGGTTATCCATTACCCTTTTGTCTGTATTGTATCTGGAAGCACCACAGTTATACATGGTTATTTTCTCATATAATTATAATTTTGTAGAATAAAACATATTCTTCTTAGTCTGTTTAAAATAATATAAGTAACCAGTCAATTCCAGTCTGAAAATACACATTCTAAGCAGCCTAATTTAAAGTTAGCACAAATTAATTCAATCTGCTAAAAAAAAGATAGAGAATGAACAAACATAAATGTTTCCAAAAAACAATGTTTCTTTTCTTTGCTACATCTTATAGTGTGCCCGTTGCCCTATTGTGTTTAAACCGAGAAAATTGAACATAGGTTAAGAGACAATACTTAAAAAATGGCTTGGTCTCTTTCAGTCCTCATCGACAAATGAAATGGCTGGTAATGTACTCATCTTTTTGCCAAGACAACATCTTAAACCACGTTGCCGTTTACAGAGGTTCTATACAAGTCCAAATGAAGGATCGAGCGAAACAGTAATTTTTGATATGGAGGTGGAAATTGTATGTTGCTTGTCAAGATAATTACGTGTGTATCATAATGCATGAGCCAACAGTGATTACAGCTAAGCATTCTCTTGATTGCTTTGTGGTTGCCAGCTCGTTTTATACCCAGGTCGGTCACTAGAATCAGACACGAGACATAAAAACACTCATTAACCTTCTATTTTTTATGCTCCAGACTGAAGTTAACTAAAGCCCACATTACCGTCTCATAATTACATTGTTGTACTTGTGGGTGTATTTTTGTCGTGCATGGTATTTTTTTTTTGTGCTGTCAATGCTTGTCGTACATCATCAGTATGCTCGGTATGCCTCAAATTAATCTAAGATCTGATGTTTATGTTATTAGAGGGCTTTCTTTAGGTGCGTCTTTAATTTATACCATGTCCAACCTACTGGCTCAGTGGTGTGTCTGCGTTTGCTTGAGCCTCAAACAATCATCAAATCAATCACATTGACCCATGGTTGCAATCCTGCGTTGAGCCAGTCACTTAATGACATTTTTTTCAGCTTGAAGTGATCATATTTAGACAGTAATGTCACTTTCACAACAATAATTACAAGAATGCTTATACATGCAAGCTCCATGTAGAAGGAGCCTAGGCTGGGACTTGAACCTGAAACCTCCGTACTGCAAGGCAATATTAAAAATATTAATATTACACTCTTTGGTGCTTTTGTTTTTCACACATTACAGAATAGCTAGATGATTCTCTGCCAATGCAAAACATTCACTTTCAAATGCCAAATATTTGAGTTTGTATCCAGTGAACAAGCTGCTTTAGAGCCTCTGACTGTAATCATCCACTCAGAAGATTAGCTGTTTTTAATCGGCAAAGCCAGTTGCTTCAAAGGTCAAACTGAGAAGATTTTATCTATCACACAAAGTTCAGCTGAGGCTTAGATATGATCCTCTTGATTAGGCATTATCATTGTCCAAAAAATTGATTTCCTAATCAAAGAGTGGTCTCAAATTTAATTCCTAAAGGGTCGATTGACCAAAAACCGTTGATTAGGAAATCAACTTTTTGGAGAGGTGAGGAGCGATATGACAAAGTTGTACCAAGCCGTACAGCTGCAACCGCTGCCTAAGAACTGTTCGACCAGAGAGGCCAGGAGAGAGATGGTTTCAGGAAAAATAATGCAAACGAATTGCAAAAAATTTTGAAAAATTCACACAGAAACAAACCTAAATAACCTACCGTATTTTCCGTACTATAAGGCGCACTTAAAAACCTTCAATTTCCTCAAAAGCTGACAGTGCGCCTTATAATCCGGTGCGCCTTATATGTGGACCAATACTGAGCCACAACAAGTCTAGCAACTACGGTAAGCAGCTGTCAACTTAATTTTCGCCCATAGAAGAAGAAGCGTGCAGTGCATGCTGGGATAGTTGTCAGAACGTTGGTTTGTTAATATAGTTTGACTGACCTATCTACCAACCGTCTAGAATCAGGTCGTCTGCAGGTCATTTAGCACCACGTTCTCCACGAACATGCTGTGCGCGAACGGAGAAGGGTGACCATCATCCGGCCACGCCCGGGCCCAGTCGCGGAAAACTCCCCTCGCAGACCGGAATCGGACCGTTTTGTTGACATTCTTGATCTCAACAAAGTGGCTTTAGACATTCATTCGGGGTACTTCGACTAGGGTTACCAAGGGACCAGCCCCTATACATTTAAAGCTGGGGGGGCGGGGGAAGAAAGACAGAGACTGCGGCGGCAGCATGTCGGTTGGTCTGTGTTACCCAGAAAGCAGTTGGGCACAATATCGCAACACCAATACCGTGAGTGAAACAATGACTGGGGCAGCCTACTGTATAATCTACTCGTGGGACTACTTTATTATTATACATCCAGATCTGTAGAGTAAGGCACTAATTTAATAATCAAATTAGCTTCACCATAAAGAAATTAGATTCTTTACATGCTTTTCTTAGTGATACTGCTACCATATTGTTTTATGTTGACAAAGGCTGTGCTGCCTGCTTTGTTGTTTTTATGTACCTATGAATACATTTCAATCCAATCAAGCTATTTTGCGAATATGAACATAGCTAATGTCTGGTTTTGATACATGTTTTATTGCACTGAAATAAAAACAAGAAATAACAAAAGTGTTAAAAAAATAAAAGCAACACAAGAGACTAAATCTTATAAACGCTGTAATTTTTCTACATATTATATTGCTTTCTTCTTTCCTTAAAGCACTTCTTTAATCTTTTAAACTGATGAACATTATTACTTCATGCCTTAGGGACTGAAACAAAAAGCTGTTGACCAAGCACCTGCATATAATAGGCTGGAAGCACATCATTTTTAACATGTACTCTGTGTCTTACTATTGGCAGTTTTGTCTCACAGTTAATTACACCACAACCACAGAAGATGAAAGTTACACATTTAAACATGGCATCCTTTTCTTCAATTAAATGCATCCACACAAGAACAAGCTAAGCAGCCTGGGTATTGGGCTACACAAGCACAATGCCTGTCAGCACCCAATTAGAGCCTAAGGGGGCAA
Organism: Poecilia formosa; assembly: GCF_000485575.1. Taxonomy (NCBI): domain Eukaryota; kingdom Metazoa; phylum Chordata; class Actinopteri; order Cyprinodontiformes; family Poeciliidae; genus Poecilia; species Poecilia formosa. The sequence continues at coordinate 1,231,677 of NW_006799949.1, forward strand.
ATGAACACAAAAGCCAAGAAACTCCAATTAACAATGACACATTGATTTGGTGGCAGGCGTATCATTGTCTTAAAATTAGAATTAATCAACACGGAAACATCCAGTTGATGGTTATGCCACAGAAGTGCCGTGGCTTCAGGGAACCAGATCTGAGCTGTAAGCTGATGGGTTAGCCTCACTGTTTTTTTTGTTTTTTGTTTTTTGTTTTTTTAATCTGCATCAACTGAACATAAGACACAAAAGAATATCTCTGTTATGCTTTAGCATTAATTAAGTGCTAATGTATTTTCCTACAAATCGTACGTAACTGTAATATAAATACAAATACATGTGTGAATATGCATGTGGGTGTGTCTGTAGATATGTTGATTAGAAACATCTTAGAATTGCAAGGCCTGTAAAGTGAGGTTTCGGTATCGGAATAATAAAGCTGTTCAAATACATTAGTGTTTTCCTAATCACTTTCCTCATGTTTCATTGCTTCAAGAGATATCTGGATCACACCACAGCAGGATTTATGACTTTCCTCTCTTTTCTTGTCTAGATTTTTGTATCCCTGAATTGTAGATTTTCCATCTAAAATGTCTCCTTTGTGCTTCTCCTAAACAACTTCCACTGCCTTATTGTGTTATGTATCTAACTTTACTCACTGGCTTTTTTTATTTTTTTTTATTTTTTTTTTTTTTTATTTACTGAACCTGTTTTAGTTGATAAATGTCAACATTAATGTACTTATTTTCTGATATTTCATTGCATATGCTTGAAGATAATTTAGCAATATTGAATTTTGTAAGAAACCTACTTTCCTGTTTTGTAAAATAGGAAAAAAATGCTATCTAAACTGCTTTAATGAGAACTGCATTTACTGCAGAAATCCGGTTTAAATTTATACCTTCTGTCAGCCTACAGCTAGAATTACAGGAAATCTGAATGGCATGGCCATGAGAATAAATAAACAGTAAAGCAAGACTCTTGTGAAGAGATGTACCCTTTTGGTGTTAATAGAAATCAGTAAGTTAATATTATTTATGGTGGAATCTTCCTTATGAAGCAATTGGTAGGGCTACTGATTTGAAGCAAGATAGTTCGAGGTTCATATCTGGGCTGGGGCTTTTCTGAGTACCTGCTCTGTGTGTGCATGTGTGGGTTCTACGTGGGTACTCCACCCCCCTACCACAGTTCAGAAACCTTCCTGTTAGGTTAATTAGCTGCTCTAAATACGCCTTAGTGTGAGAGTGAGCATGCATGGTTTTCTGTCTTGTGTCTCCATGTTGCCTGTGAAAGATTTTTGACTTATTCAGGGTTTACCTCACCCAGTGGCTGCTTGGGATTTGCACTCAATATCAAAAATGGATCAAATGAATGGACCCCACTAAGGACAAGGGTGTACAGAAAATGGATGGATGGATGAATGGAATCAAGAGGTTTAGGCAGTTCTTCCAAACATGTGTAAGAGTAGAGTAAGAATTATCAGTGACTTAAATCACAACACAAAGTTTAGGTCTTGATGTGATGATGATAAAATATGCATATACTCTATGTCATTGAATGTGCATTGTCTTACAGATTTTCTCTAGCCTTCTTTCAGATGTTTACAATAAACTAACATTAAATGCTAAACCATTTGACTTTATGTATTTTGGAAATTTACAGAATTGAGAAATACTAAGTGGTGATAAAAAAAATAACTAATTTGTTGCAGTTACCAGGAAGAACATGTAACTAAATCGGTAACTTATTAAAATATTGGTCATTGCAGTTGTGCTGCGTCTATGTTCATTACCGTGCATTTTATTTTCCTTTGTACGTGTCTCTTCTGGACATTTGCGCCTTATCTGCATTTTAAAGTAGCACAACTCACTACTCACCCAGGAAGAAACAAGTCGACAGCCAGACTGCTTCCTTTGATCCTAAGTATACACATATTTTTTTGAGATACCTCGTCTGTGCCAGCCCACTTAGGGCATTAGCGTACTCACTGAAATACATTTTGCTCTGTTTTGAACTGGAGAAACTCACTTCCTGACAGCCACCTGAATTTTACGCGTCATCTGGGTCACGTGTCTGTAACCCAGCGATACACAACAAAATGGTTTCAAACAGATGTGTAATTTTCCAGCCACACATCTTTGACCCTGAGTCAGACGCAGAAGGAATCTTGGGTCATATATAAAGTGGGACTACATAAGATCCTGAGCCCATACTGATTTTCAGATTCTGCTCAAAAGCATTATTTGTGACTAAAAATCGTAAAATTAAAAGGTTTCTACCAATTTTGTGATTGGGAGTGACCTGCTATCAGAATTATGCCAGGATATTGTTAATACCTTCAAAAATGTGTGGCTTCTCTTCGACTTCCTGTGGGACATAAAATAATATCGATGTGTTGTGTATGAATTCAGCCTGCATTTTGAACGTGTTAGTGTTGAAGAAAATACAAAATACACAGTTCATTACATTACATTCATTACATTTCCAAGAAATGTGATGAAATTATTCAGATGCATCAATAAAAGCTCAAAATGCATATGACATTAATACAAGTAATAAATAGTTGTAAACTTCTGAAAAAAAAACAAAAAAAAAACAAACTTATAATCATTGTCTTTCTGTCTTTGCAGTGGCTTTTATTTGATTGAAATATTTGTCCCTTTTTCTGCAAAAACATACAAGCATCAGCCGCTTATATGTCCCCTTCATGCTATGTGATGGAGTGTAGGTGGCTTCTGTGCAGGTGGTGATTGATTGATTCATGTTTTTCATCAAAGCTTACCAAAGCAGCAATAGCTCACTGCTGAAATTGTTTAGTACAAACCTGTATGAGTCAGCTGATGCTGATACAGCTTTCTGCCTAGTGCCTTTGACATTTTCCTTACATCTCAAACATTGGGTGTTACAATAAAAGTGGTCTCTGAAGCAGTGGGACTGACCATCTTTGTATGAGGCACAGTCAAATATTGTAGCCATAATGTTTTAATTTACAACACTTTCTGATTCTTTATTTAGTAGTACGATATACAACCGGCGTATTGTATTTGTACATCGTGCTAGTTTTCTACACACAACATAATGACCTGAAAATGTATTAAAAAGACAAAATCAAAAATAGAAGCAATACAAATTCTGTGGAAGGTATGACAGAGATGTGTTTAGCATTTGTTTCATCTCAAAAATCATCTCAAAAATCAAACACAATATGAAGGAAATTAAGAAGAAAAACATAATCTAAATATGCTTGGCTCGATCGGTGCAGCCCTTTACTTTTGGGTGATTGTCCGACACATGTGAAACTGATCTTATCCACCGATGTTATGTTCGTTTAAATAGCCACAAAGCTTCAGCGTTTGAGCATGTTTTACACTATATGGAAACCTAAAATTCAAGACACTTTATTGATGGCTTATATTTGGCTTATATTTTCTTAGTTTTTCCTCAAATGACCTCAAAACCTTGCAATTTTGCTGAGTCCGATATTTTTGGTAAGAGGCTCAAAACATGTCTGTAGACGCCATTAAAAAAGATGAAAGACTAAAAGAAATGATTTGTTTGGTTTAGTTAACTAAGTAGTTTGGACAGCAATGCTCTAAAATTTTCATTTATGTTTAGAGAGCACGACCTCGTGCAATTAAAACAAGTTTGTATTGCTTCACAGGCATTTTTCAGTGTTTTTCAATAAAATAAGATTGGAACATTGGAGATGTGTTGTGACCTAATAATACTCGACAGTGTCAGATATAAAAAAAAAACATAACTAACGATATCGACCAAAATTGTTAAGGGCAAGTCATGCTTTTTGAAGACTGATGATGAGCCAGAAAATAAAATCAGTGCACCCCTAGCTAATTATCCGTCAGCAGACTCTTCTGTTTTGTTGGTGCACAGAAAGAAAAAGCCTGTTCAAAGTGAGCCTTGGGTGTAATCAGCCGGTATCTACCAAAGGAAAGTAGATCGAGTGAAGGTGTACAGGAATGGCAAATCTGTCAAACACTCAGTGTAAGGCTATCTACATTTTGTGTATTAATTGAAAGACCTTAAAATTGAATCTCACCTCTACTTGAGGTCGATGCAGTGAAGCCAATCCAGAATTACAATATTTAGAAATCTGATCTATCACTGACATATGCACATTTCACCGTCTGTTTCCTTTGAGAATATTTTTTTTTGTTAACCTATAATGCAAAACATAAAACCAATCAAATCAACATGAGCCCTTTTAAACAAATATTAGTTTTAATTATTGTTTTTAAGTTTAGGCTTACATGGTGCTGTGTGGGAATTTGAGTGTGTATCTTGTGTTACCTGGCATTAGCATCTCTGCAGGAAAGGAATCCAGCAGAGCCATATAAAAACAGTCAACTACCTCCACATTCCGACTGCATGATTTGCATCTGCATTTGCATATTTTTTTTTTTCATATGCTAACTTAAAATGTGAATCATCTGGTGGTCTGCCAATTTAAAGTAGATGGATTTTTTTTTCTAATTTGAATAAAATAGTACATTACCTATTTCCACTCATTTCAATTCCATTTCTTGCTGAAACAGTTTTTCCTTTCAGTCCCTTTAAAGCTATTACTTTAATTTTATTTTCACATTCTAGAGCAAACAAGTAAAACAACAGTTGTTTATTTGGGGCTCACACAAGCTTTTTTATTGGACTATGATTGCGACTGAATACTACATGGTAATTTGTTTGCGAAAATAGAGCTTATCTTCTGCCAGATGACACCTCTTTTTCACCCAAAAGATAAAATTATTCTCCCAGCAACACTGCCACTGTGCATACCTTTGTTAAATTTACAATAATCAACATAGAAATGTGTTTGCAGACTGCAAAAAAGAAAAAAAAATTGAAAAATAGAATCTTTAAAACCAAAGAATTGGAAAAAATACACATGGTCTCTAGGATGCTTTATTTCTTAGATTTTATGCAATCATCAAGGAGCAAACAGATTGGTTGTTCCACATGTCTTTGCTTTGATAAGTAAAAGGATGGTGCGACTGTAGCATGACTATTATTAGAACGCTATTGTGTCCACACTGTAGCAATTTGCTCTCTGCTCCAAACACTGAGATTGCCCTGATAAGTTCTCAGTGAAAAGAAAAGAAATGAAATGATGCATGGGTCAAATGGATGCATTTCCAGTCATTGCTCTCTGACCTGTAAAGAAGAATGTGGTCATACAAACAGGCTCTCTTTGGACTGTAATTTGCAAAACAATCTTTCACTTGAAATACTATGTGAAATGTGTGCAATATGTTCAGAAATGTGAAATAAGTTCCATTGCCTAATTTAAATCTGTCGTTTTAACTTTTATTTTTGTCATCTCTGTTCTCGATTTTTCACTTCACTGCAGCAGAAACAAACTTTTTGAATCATTTATTTGTAACATGATAGAGATATATCATATATGTTCAGAGGACACTCTGCAGAGAGACTGCACGAATACAAATTACTTCATACATCTGCGCATACAAATGTGCTTTACAGATGGATGCTTGAGAAATGTAAAAAGAGGCAATCAACTGGCAAAGCAAATATAGATGGTTCCCCTATGACGATATGCAACCAATTATATGATAGTTTAGTCTAACCCTGGATAAATGTGCACTGGCATCCGAGACATGCTTGTCAAGGTCTGAATAAGCCAGTGTGCTGACAACTACACGTAAGACTCTTCTCGTGCAAATATACTGCAAACAGATCCAGATTCCTCCACATTCTGCAGATACTGTATGGTTCAGAGCAAATTTGAGCGGAAGTCATGTTTCAGCTTACATCGAAGGCTATTGTGTTTTAACTAACAAACTTTGTTTTTATTCTCATGAAATACATCCATATATATATTCGTATCTCTCTCTATATATATTGATCATTGAGAATATTATATGAAAATGTATACTATTATATGAGAATGTATACTCCTCTCAAAGAATTGTTTTTTAAGAGATTTCAAATCAAACCAGTTCGCCTGTCTGTCACTACCCACCAGTATATATTGCATTTCCGTTGTCAACTCCATACATTTCAACCCAGTACATTTTCATAATCAGTTGACATTTATAGTTTTTATTTATCACCATTCTTTTTTTTTTTTTATACTTTAATAAATATTAGCCCACATACAAAAACACACATTCACATGTCTGCCATTAAGATCTGACATATAAGAAAATATTCACAGCAAAGTGTATCTAGAGGAACCTTGAAGATTAAGTTGAAAACCTCATGTATGAAAAATGTATATGAACTTTCTACAAGTCAGCTTTCTTTGTAGGTATGATTTATGTAGCAAGTATTCATGAGAGTCTCTCAAAGGCATTAAAATTAGGTAAAAAGGGAGAATTTGTTAACAACACAACATTTTTCTTCATGTTTTTTAGCGTAAACAGGCAGCAGGAAAAAAACTAATTATTGAAGTATTTGATCCATATTGCACATGTGACTGAATTTGGGCAACAAAATGGTGCAGCTTTATATGTCAGTTGAAATTGACAGAGTTTTAGCAAATAACATGATTTTTAAGAAATAGTGTAATAAACTGAGAAAAAGCAAGTTGGAAGTCAAATAGATTGTAAAATTGGGAAGAAAAAATAAGACATATTGAGCTCATACATTGATGAGAGTACTCTCTTTTCTGCATGCAAAGTGAGGTAGTACGCTTGTTCGGATCAAACTTCCCAGCACAAAACCCCTCTGGATAGCCTAATGATCTAGCTAATCAGGTTAGGAAATGTGTTTAAATAAGCCCTTTGATTTATTCAAATATTCATTGCACATTCCTTACTTCAGTTGAAATAATGAGAGACAAGGAGAGAGGGGCAGAGACAGGGAGGGAAGGCTCAGAATGGTGAGAGAAAACAGATTGAGGAAAAAAGGGGAAAATGAATCAAGAGAAGACAAAATGTAATTTGTCATCCCATTCAGACAACCAGTGCCTGAAACGAGAATTACCAGAGAATGTAGAGAGTGCTCTTTAATTGGACAAGACCACTCTTGACATTTTTCAAGCCAAACCTCAGTGACAATGATGGGGGAGAATGTGTCAGAACTACAAATGATTCTCTCTGCCATTGCTGCTGATCATACGATTTACAAAGACTTCTTTATTAGTTCACCATATCTAACGGGTCCGATATCTTAACTGGCCTGTCTTGTAAAATGTTTTGAACAAGATTCCTTTGCTGCTGTCACACCGTTTCATGTCTTGCTGTGGATTGAAGTATCTAAAAGAACGTTTTACCAAACATCTTAAGTCTGTGTGTTGCTTTTGATGCACCCGCCGTTTCCTCTTACATGTTTATTGGGATAAAGGGTGTGAAATGCACAGTCTGCTACCACATGAGGTCACCATCTTGTTATCAACACACTCGTGGCGTTTTCACATCATACTTGTTTAGTGTGTCTTAAACAAACTAAAGACTGTTTCCTTATCTAGTCTGCTTTGTTTGGACATATATGACAGCTCCCTCACACTTGATGTGGACTAAACAAGAAAATTCTGGTCTTCCTAGAAAGCATGGGTCACAGGTCATTTGCAAGTAACCTGACTTATTTAAACTGGGAAAGCGACCAGGCTACAATGCAAGCCAAAGAAGGGAATTGCGATCTTATATTTTTGTTTTATGGATAGATGTGTAATCTGAAGCTTGTGTATCCCTTCATCAGTGTCTTTTAAATCACAGGGACCTGTTGTAATCTCTTTCTGTTTGCTATCTTTTTCAGTGTTCGTCTCATGAACAATGGGCAACATACTAACTAGGGGGCATCTTGTTATGCTGTTTGTTCTGGGTGGTCAACTCTGTTGGTCATCATTCAAATCGTTGAGTGATTTCACTGATAAAAATCCAGTGAATATGATTGTGTATTTGCATTAAAAACCAAGTCCAAGTCATTAAAAATAAAGTTCAATTTTTGGAAATACAAGGCTAATGGCTCATAACAACCAGTTCATGTTAGCTGTACTGTCACAATAATGACCACATGAATGTCTCTCAAAATGACATTATAAAATATACCCTAAATTTGAACTATGCTAGAATTGTGAACTAAGGTTTTAAATGTGGATGCAGAAAATGGTGTTAAAATATTAGAAATTCTCCAGCTCAAACCCCACTAAGAGCAAATAGCGAAGGACAATATGAAGATTGTGAAATATTAAAACACACTCTGTTTGATTTATTTAGAAATTTAACATTAGTAGGTTTTAATTTGTATCAATAATTTTTAGAGCATAAATCCCCATTTATGTTTCTAATTAGCTAAATGTTAAATTTGATTTGTTTTTCCAAAGAATATAAAGCAATCTCTAGGAGTGAATTAAATGTTAAAAGAAAGATAATTGTTAAATCTCCATGTATTAATATAAGTCTAAGAAAAATCTGTACAGTTTTGGAATTCTAACCTACAGCAAAGCAGGCTTAAAAGTTTTTTTTCTTTTTTTAAATTAACATTTAATTTATCCGGTGAATTATTAAGAACACTTTTATTTACAATAACAATCTGACAAGGAGGGAAGAAGTAATTAGATGTTAAGGTCATCAGTCGTTAGAGACTTGTGACTTCACTTGAACTTGGAAAAATAACTTGTGAAAATATCTGACAGATAAACAAAATCCACAAAGTCAAAATTTCTGATATAAAATGAAAATATGAAATTATTTTCTAAATATCTATTTTTTCTTTTTTCAACCAAAGAACTGAACCATCTTGCTCTGTTAAGTCGAGCAAGATGCTGAGGAGTGACTAAACAGATGACACTTGCCAGGCTAAAATTGTAAAAACCAATCAGAGACAAATAAAAATAATCATCAGGGGAGAAACACACACAAAAATAAAATAAAAAATACAGGTCATCTTTTTCCCTGTCAAAATAGAGACAGGGGCTGGATTTGGACATTTTTGACACTGACATATTTTGACAGTGACATAATTTGACAACTGTACAAAGACAGTCACGAAGGCTTGATGTGCAGTAAGTCTGCATTGCTCAAGGTGTTACTTGTCCACCATCCTCAGTAAAAGTTGTAGCTATGGAGGAAAAAAACAAAAAAACAGATTGACAATTTCTGGGTGAATCAATACCATCAATGCCATGAAATAAGCTAAAGAAAAGGCTTTGTCTTGGTTTAATGCTTCACTGATTCGGGAAAACAACTGCAAGCCCCAGATTGATACTATGTTGATAAGAAATACACACTAATCCAGAAGACAAAATGTAAAATGTGGATTATAATGCAATGGCACTCTCACTTTAAAAAAAAAAATAAATAAATAAATAAAAAAATAGGAACCAGAAAGATCATGGACTATTACCTATGCAATAGGTACAGTTTTAACTAGAGTTTCCTAAGTAGTTATTAGTTCTTCCCAAAATGTTTTGAGACTTTGGGAAAAGGCCAGAATAAAAGAAAACCACTGTATGCCACATAAACAAGGAGGACCATGCAGACTTTGAATAGCATTTCACAGTTGCAGTTCAAACCAGAGAGCATCCTGGTTGCGAGGTAACATTGCTGACCAACATGCCATCATGTTTTACCATTGTTTCGTTCTTAAGGAGTTCTGCAAACAGACTCAATATTTAATAACCCACATTACGTGTGGGATTGGTCAGCTTTGTACCCAATCTGAAACTGTGCAGGTGTTTACCTTAGCTGAATTATTGGGCAAACCCTTGTACCAAAAGCAAATGTCTGTCAGAGGATCTAAGTGGTTTTTGCAGTCAATTAATATTCAATAGCTTTTTATGATAGTAGAGTCTAATAATTAATTAAGTTTGGTCAGAAATACAGAGCTGAGCATAACTGTTTTTTTACATATCTGTCATTGTGTCATGACAGCATAGTATGAGACAGTTTGTCTCATACTATGACTGGAGCTCCTCTGCCTTACAATACACCGCTCAGTCACAAACAATCAGTTTTATTTGGCAGGGTATTCACACACTTATATTGTCAGACAGAAAATGGCAACTTTTAGATGAAAAGTCATGTTAAGATTACTTTTAATCTAAAGGTAATCCATCTGTCTCATTCAGTTCTTTCTAATTCAAACACACCTTAGGCTACTTTGTCTTTGTTGTAATGTGTTTATACTTTCTGCATACTTTCCCTTATTGTTTAGTATAGTTTACATGGTGCAGAAACTCATGCTCATACATATTCATGTCTGCACATGGCTTTTTTTTAGACAGGCATCTTAACAAGCAGTTAACACTGAACCAGCTGGGATTTCACTCCTACGACTTATGCAGCATAAGAAATTTTGCATCTGTAGAGAATCAGAGATGTCACTTCCACAAAGTCATTTCTTACAATACATTACGTTTTTGCAACATAGTTTACCCAGGGTTTCCAGAGAAATCCTTTCATTATTCAGAAGCAACCAGGTACTGCAGCCTTTATATTAAGGAAAAAATGTAGCTGTCAAGTAAGACATATGTTTTTTGGAGGTTAAAGCAATTTCTTGTAGTCATGTTGCCTAAGTGAGTGAGATGACTGCAGTAAGGTCAGATAATACACAGCAGCTTCTATGCTTTGCATCCGAGAACAGGAACTTATCTTTGTTCACAGAAAAAACTTTCAACCAGATGGGACAAAATTGCATAGATTTAAAATTGTTTCGTAAATATATTGATAAGTAAAAATAGAAATGTGTACGTGTATAATATAAGTGTTTTTTTCCTAGTATAGTTTTTTTTTTGAAGATGTAGTGACACAATTTCCTGTATTGACATGTACTCAGTTATTTTGAAAGGGCATAAATATGTGGGTCTAAATGTGAGGAAACTAGTCATGTTGTCATGTGGTGTTACTCCTAATGTGCTCCTATTCTGACCTTCATGAAGTGAAATTTTAATACCCTTTTTTTCCCTCCTGACTGCCAGATAATTATTTGCTCACCAGAAACTTCTTTTTTTTACCAGAAACGACGACAAGCCTTCAGTTTCATGTTCAGTTTTAGGCTACTTTACCGGTACAGGCAGCATAATGAAGTGTGAGATTAAGTGATATTTGGTCATTGCTGCAACGTTTGAGTCACAGTTGCATTAGGTCTGTAGCAGTGGTGCTTGTAGATAAGCCCCCTGGCTTATCTTCCTTCACCACAAATGAATTTCATCACACTTGCGTCCGTAAATTATACCATCATATGTAGCTATTCTCTGTTCACCATTTAGATATTACCATTTTATAGTTTGTTAAACTAAAGGAGGGCCTTTCTGAAGATCAGAGATGAGCACTATGTAGAATTTGTTTTGTCTTTTTAGTATCTCCATATGTTGCCAGGAGTGAGGTGCTATGTCAAACAGAATACCAACTTAAGTTTTTTTATGTATTTTAACATATTTAGGTTTGTATCAACATTTGAGTCATTACTGTGACCACAATGAAGTCTGGCATTTTAATTTGTTTAATTTTTGGTATTAATATAAGTCTAGCTTTTACTTCTATGTCATAGTCACAGGTCATGAATACAGCAGATAAACCTTTGGGGTTTGGTGAAAATTATAATCCATGGAATTTGTGATGCAATTATTACAAAAATAAAGAAATACTTCAGACTTGAGGCATTAATTACACAGCATCTGTATAGTAGAAAAGTAATTGATGGACTCTTCAAAAGACTATGGCCCACATTCATTAAAGTGTTTGCAAAAGATGATATAAAATATTTTACTAATTCAACACCCTGGTGTGGAGAGTGTAGCCTCTCAGTACAACTTCTTGGAAAATTAAAAGTAATTGAACAAAAAAGAGTCTTCATTACTGATATTCATAAAATCTCTGATTTGATTGTATGAGACAGTTAAACGATTCATTGTAGGTAGCAGAGAAGTTAGTCACTTTGTTAATACTAAGCATATGCCATACCTGCAGTATCTGTGTGAATAAATGCTGGGCTATTTTGCCCCTCATGATTGGTTTAATAACATTAGGCAAATATCTTGTTTGTCCATTTTTAGTCATTAATTTGCCAGGTGAGCTGTTCAGTATGTCGTAATGTAATCTGCACTTTATTGTTGTTGAAATCTGAAACAATAAATGTGAAGAAGGGTGTCAGCACATAATCTAGTTATATAGAACTATTTAACCTAAATAGTTTATTGGTATTTACTGAAATCATTTTTAGAGACTGAAAAGAATCAAGTGAAATATTTTCAATGATGCTGGAAGTTTAGTAAAAACCTTTAAATTTGGTTTGCTGTTTTGATTATGCATTATGTTACTGTTCTGTGGCACTGTTGTCTTGCTTTTTAGATATGAAGATCCAGGGTTCAGCATTGGCAATGCACAAACCCTGAGTTTATGCATTGAGTTTGTGCATGCGTTGGTTCTCTTTGGGTACTGACTTCCTCCCACAGTCCAAAAACATATTTGTTGGGTTAACTGCCCATCCAGAATTGCTCTTCAAAGTGAGTGTGCATGTTTGTTTGTCTTGTTCATTTCTGTGTTGTTGCCCTGTGATAGATTGGTGTGCTGTCCACAGTGTATTCTGCCTCTCGTCAAGTGACAACCTAGAATTGGCATCAGTGACCCCATGACATTACTTGTGTAAGCCTGGTTAAAATTACAGCATTTAAAAGCACAGGATCCTTTGACTGTATTGGTAGGGCTAGACAAGTCAGAGGTTATGTGTATGCACCACCTGTAGTACTGATGTGTGTGAGCAGTGAGACAAAGAAGAGAATGGAAAGAGAAACTCTATGTTGGAATGATGCACATTGCTCTCTGCAGTAGCAGATGATTAGAGGGTTTCATGAACACCGTCATATAGACAGTAAGTCATAAAGAGAATTATGGTTAAATCAAATTTGTCAATGTATTGAATTTATTAATGAGCAGTTACTGCATTTGTTCAGTGGTGGACCTAATTGGAGGTGGGGAGTCCTAAGATTGTGCCTTGCAGGCCAGGAAGACCAGCCTTGTGGATGCTTTGGGAAAAACGAAGGGTTTGACAGGCAGAACTGTTCTAAACTATTGTGCTGAAATGTGGAAATGCAATGTTAATCATTCATCAAGGAAAGCCCCACAAGAACATTTGTATTCTTAGCAATGTGCACACAGCTTTTTATAATTGTTGACAGACTGAAGGCAAAGCTGGAGTCTGCACAGTTTCACAACAAAATGAAATACGGTGTGGACATTCTGGACCAGAGTGGAAATATTCAGTGAAGGGTGGTATGTACATAGTGCTTAAAGCTTCACAGCTCAGTCTGAGCTTTCTCCCACTAACTTGGATTCCTCTGGTAGAATTTTAACTGGGCCAATCAACACACAGAAGAAGAAGTAGTGAATGAAAACATTGATTTTCTGCGCTGTTTTGGAATCGTAGTCTCTGTAGTTTTAGCAGTGGCAACGGAGAAAGAAAGTGAACAAAGCCGTTCAGTTCAGAAGAAAAAGCCCTTTTTTGCGAATGAAGAAACGCAGGAAGACTTCTATGGGAGTAAATGACATACAAACATACCATGAACCTGAACCAACTTAATGTCCAGAATCGAGTGAAAAGTCTTCAGATTTGCATTGTGATTATCAGGACCATGGTGGTTGACAAAACGTAGAGCATAACAACTGAGTTGGTGAGAACCAATTACCATTTGAAGTGTGCAATTTGTGGGCTAAGTGCAATACTAGAATTATATTCTGGTGTTTATGTTCAGGACATACTTAGAGCATAATTGCATTCTTGCTTCAGCTAAGCTTCTTGTTTTTTTCACTCTTGAAATGATCAATGACCAGTCACAAGTCTGGGATGGTTACAGAAATTGCCAATAAAAGAAACACTAAAGTGTTTTATTGTTTTTTTTTTATTTTGATATTTAGTTTTACACAAGTTTTACAACAAGCCTATTTTATTATCTTCTTTCACCTAATGTTAACTTACAAACATGTTTCAGTTCTTTAACAAAACTAAACTTGTATGTCTAATTAAGCTATTGTACAGAGTAATTTTGTAGCATTATTTGACCATCGTAAACCCTGAATCCCTGTTGTCCGTGAGTTTGATCCAAGGTATTATTTGAGCATGCAGAATCACTTTGGGCTGCTCAGATCTTCTGTGGTCGCCGTCTATTCTAACAAAGGGCAACTACAACTCTAACGAAGGGTGACCTGATATATTCATTCTCATTAAACCATCAGCTGCACTTACAGCTGGAACATGAAGCCTGTGTGTTTCAGTGTTCATCCATCTAACTCTTTGTTCTTTTAAGCAGAAGCATCAAAATTGTCTGCTGCTAGTAATGAGGTGATGAAGAACAAGGTTTTTGTGAGATATAATGAGGAAATGATTCCGACAATAGGTTGGAATCTATACATCACTTTGGGAGCACAAATTTCTCTTCTCGCTTGACAAATAGCATTCTCTCAGAGAATAATGGGTTCATTGTGCACACTTTTATTTTGTATTGCTTCTTTGTTTCAGTCAACATAGGAGCTACTGCATGAATTTTGCTGTGGAGTATCCAATTATATGAGACTAATGTTAGGCGCATAAAATAACGAACTGCTCGTAAGACCCTAGTAAACACAGAGTTCACCACGAATTAATGAGTTCACAAGGATTTAATGAACAGTTGATCATCTGTCATATCATAGCGTATCTGTTATGTTTATCTTAATACATCAGAAGCTCATTACCAGTGCTCAACAGGTTTACCTGATGTATATTTCGTAAGAAATAAAACAACAGATGTCTGAAGGAGACAGTGTTCAATTTTGTGCAGTTTAAAGATGAAGCTTGATAAAGCACAAGATCTTAATCAGGGTTAAAGAAATGTTTGTGAAATGAGGAAAAGATACATTGTTTAACTTGCAAGTTAAGTCAAGTTTTTTGTTTTTTTTAAATCTCAAGAAATTACCCTTGGAAAGAAAGTTTTGCCATCATATTGCAAGACTTACTAAATGTTATGCTAAATTATGATCTAAAATCCTTTGGAATCTTTGAGACTCCAAAAATTAGAAAGATGTGATAAAATTATTTGTCTTGAGAAAAATGTGGCATTAAATATTTACTTCACCAACATGTTGTCTTCTTAATCAATCCCATTAATGGATATTTGATGTTCACTGTGCATGACTTTTTAAGTCTCATGACAGCTCAGGCCCAGCACATCATTGTTAATGATGATTACATTGTTTTGTGCCTACATCATAGATATTATTGCTAAATGTTAATATTGTTTCATTCATGTGGGTTTAAATCAGTCTGGACATTAGAGAAATGCTTAACAAAAAAGTTAACTGACTGTGACGATAAAGTCATAGATTTTATCTTCACAGTATAAGCTAGGCTAATATTGGGATGGCAGTGAAAGAGAGACACGTTTAAAGATTTAAACATCATATCAGTCATTTGAGGTGACAGAAAAAAATAACAGCAACAAACTTTATCCTTATTTTTCCTCTATATATGTTTCAACTAAAGCTGATGTGGTGCTAAAGAGAAGATAGTCCTACAAACATGTCTCTTTTTGGTTTGGCTGAAATTTAAATTACGTAATTAATTCTGGGGCTGGGGGTAGCGATAGTAAATAGACAGGCTGTAAACACTTCAAAGCTTTGTATGACTTGCACAACTTTAGCACAGTCTTTGAAAATCTTGTAAACATATCACATTAGACAAATAACTTCAGCATATGTATCTTGCAAAGACTGATGTTTGAAGTAGACATTGCCTTTTGATGTCTCTCAGTTTCTCTCTTTGTGCTTTACACATATCTTCACATTCTAAACTTAAAACACTAAAAAAGAAATAAATCTCTGAAACAAACATTATGCGAGACTGAAACTTAGAAAATTTAAATGAGTTGTTCTTACTGAAAAGGTAAAGCATTGGAAAAAAAAAGACAAGAAAATAAAAATAAAAAGAGATATTGTCAACTACACAGCTTTGCTACATAGAAATTGGTATAATGAGCATAGTTCGTCTGGCACTAATTACATTTTCTAATATATGATGAAACTGCCAGTATCCTATCAATGCACAAAGACTAGCATGGATTTTTGACCTATTATTTTGAATTTGAGCTCTTAGAGAAAAAAAACATTTTATTATCTGGGAAAGGTACCATATTTTAAACATTTTTAAAGAAGAATATTATCTGCATTTTGCCATTACACTCTAGTTTTCCACACCATATTGTCTCATCCACCTATTAGGCAGTCTGGCTTTAATGTGTGATTATATAAAGTAAGACCGTAAAAATGCGTGTTTAAAAAAGTGATCATATATGATGACATATACCACCACACAGGTTCAATTTGTCTGATTTTTAAATATTTTTTGAAAAAATAACTAATAAGTTCTAGTCTGTTTTACAAACATGTGAACTAAAATGGGGAAAAAGGTATCCACTTTTGAAGAAATTGTGTTAGGAAATCCCCAGAAGTTATCACTTGAAATATTTGTGTTTTTCTCTACTTTACCCTTAAAAGAAAATTATAGGGCATGATGGATTTTTCTGAATATATAATTTTTTTTTAAACAAAATATTTAGAGGCAAAGGAATATGCAAAATTACACAGTTTTTGCATGTTATTGTTTAGATTTCACCTGTCTCCTAAAGTGCATTACACTTATTCAGGACTGAAACATGTCATAAAGAAAGGTCTAAAAATCTAACACTAGCTCCTAATGTGATGAGCCACATGCCAAAGGGATCCTGCACCTCTGTTAATTTGATGACATGATACTTTCCAGACAGCTGGCAGGTTTTTCGTTATGTAATAGAGCCAACACATTTTAATAGTTGTTATGACTTCTAATGACTTCATTAGAGAATCCAACTCTTGAAACATCCACAGAGGGAAGTTAATAGAAATTCACTGTAGAGCAATTTGCCAAAGTTTTGTGTACAGAAACTCAACAAAACTGTACAGGTTAGTGTTAAAACTAAAAGAAAAACATCCTCAGATGAAGAGCAGCAGTTATTACAGTTATAAATATTATTTCCAGTATGGAAAATCTAAAGATGCCAGGGAGATGGTCCAGCTAGTACAGTCAGATTTAGCAACTTAATTATTGTGCATGTGCATTTTCTTCTTTGATTTTTAATCAAATTTTGTTTTATGCATTATATTGGGTATACCCTGTTTTCCCTAATAAATTTACACTTCACAATATCTTTTAGGTGAAGGCACCTTTCTTTGACAGATTTGGCTACGTCATTAAGGAAAAAAAAATGCTTCAGCTCAGTTTTTTCTTCTTTTTTGTATCACTCCTGTCTAAGACTTTACACTTTTGATTCAACCTTTAAAATACAGATTTTTGAAATGTTGTCCTTTGTGTAATATTTCTGTTTGTTGAATTATTTTGGCCTGCTCCTTCCTCTGCAGGGCCACAGAGCCTGTATTGTGGGCAGAACAATGTGATGACAGGGCTGTCCTTTGGGAACATCTAATTAGTTCCACTAGGGGAGCAAAGCAGCACCACAACATGCCCTGATATTTGGCTTGTGCACTCAGCGGAAAGGTAGCCGGAGGGCTCACTTTAATTGCAAAAATGCCACCAGAATATGAGCATGCAACTTCACCTGCCCCTGATCATGAAACCACAAGGGAGTGCTCATTTCCGCATGTGTGTCCACACACACGTAGTGTCGACAAGCATTCATGTGTGCAACTGTGTGAACTGCGGACTACACAGTATTAACTCACACCTGAACATGTGGATACGTCAGTCTCTGTCTCATTAATTCATGCAAATCAGGTGTTTAGCTATTCCCTAAATGGACCTGAATACAACCAGGGCTTCATTCTCGTTAAACTTATTCAGCCTGTTTGAGGGACATTTGTATTATTGCTTTCCTCGCTGTTTTATCAGGGGAAACAAAAAACAAAACAAAACAAAAAAAAACTGATCCAGATGTACAAAAGAAATTTTCTAAAAGCAAAGACCTTTAAGGTACTAAAAGGTATTAAATGCTACGTACTTACTTGTCACCTCTCTAATGCAACACATTTAAATATTAGTTTAACAAAAACTGTAACTGTAAAAGGACTACAGCTGTAATGTTTTTATTTTATGGAAAGACAGAGACAAAGACGCAGGTAGAAGCTGCTTATCAATTCAACTGGATCTGATTTTAAAGATACATTATGTAATTTTTCAAATTAGGAGCTTCTCAATGCAGTGTTGTGAAGCAGTGTGTGGTTCTCACTTTTGAGGACAGCGGCTTGAAAGATGCTCTTGTGGAATTCATAAATACAGATCATATTGTCTTAAATTAAAGGGACGCTATATTTGGGAGGGAACAAAAGCATGCAATTTAGAGGTGTAATCTTAAATATTTACAACAGAAGTAAGCTGTAACACCTCCCCTCCAAGGAGAAAGATTTGTTTGTGCGTTTTTATGTGGGTGGGCATGTGAGCCATCTAGCTGGTAAGACAGTCCTTGTTTGTTTTTGCTGTTTTGTGGGGGTCTAATATTGAAAATGAATGGCTCCCCCATTCTCTAAATCAGAGTAGACTGCTGCCTTATTCACTTCAAAACATAACCAAATAAACCAAAGGCCTTATGGATTAGACAGAGTATTTTGCACATTTTGTTGTTTCTGGGTATGAGATGCTAAAGAAATAAGCAGAAAAATCTTTTGTGACTTTTGTTTTCCTAATTTTCCAGATAGAAGACCAGATTTTGTACTTACTTTGCTAAATTTAAGATGTTGCTTGGTAGTCTTCTAAACAGAACAGAACAGAACAGAATTAGGATTTTGTGAAATAGCTGCGTCTTTTTTTCTTTTCTTTTTTTTTACATTTAGTTTTAGAACTGGATTTAATTGCAAATGGTTTTCAGTCAATGTTTATGACCTATTTGATTTTAGATTTGAATGGTTAGATGGAGAACTATGAACATAAATTAGTTCACATAAACTATTTTCAAATTAATTTAGAACCAGTTGTTTTTAGGGGTGAACCAGTAAAAGCGTTTAGCATTTTTTTAAAAAAAATCTGTCTTTCCACCCACAGAAAAGATGGGTGATATCTGGGAAATTAAACACAAGTGAGGGAGGACAGCATTGAGTCTGCTCTTTTGAAGCACTGCTTTGACCCCAAACTGTAAAACATTAGGAATTTGAACAAACTTAGAGTTAAGGTTGAGAACAAAGCACAATTTATCCTCAGCTGTGAATGCTTCCTCAAACAGAGATAACAGCCACTGTGGTCACTGTGGCTGCTTTTATGAGCATAAAGTTCATTAGGTAAGAAAATGCTTTCTTTTTCAGATAATTAATAATCTCTGTTAAAACCAAATAAAGAAAAGAATATTGATGCAGATGAAGCACTTTAGATTTCTTTACATTGACCAGATGTGTGGTAGTTGGTTGAATTACTAACTACAAATAAACTTTTGAAATTCCAATAGTTTTGTTAAAACATCATGAGTAAAAACAGGCTAATGATATCTTGGTTGTACAATGAATGCAGTAGGTAGGCACCAAGCTCCCTGCAACTCTGAAAGGATAAGTCGGTATTGACAATGTATGTGTTGATGAATGATCTCTGCGGGCATCTGTGTGACAAAGATGGTCAGTACTGAAACAAATAATTGCCACAACTAACCTGAATTATATAGATTAATATCCCAGTTTTTATCACAGCAAAGTTTACTCCTTTTAAATTATTCTGCAGGGTGCCCGTGTTTTAGGTCTCAAAGCTGCTGCATGCAAGACAGTTCTCCTGACCCGACTTCCTCCTCCTCACTTGAGAAATCATCATATCAAGTGACTGGAGACTTTGCTCACTATTCACAGTAGTAGAGGTTGTAGTATAAGTGGTATATCGTTAATTGATTAATTAATTAATTAACTAATTAATAGGAGTCACATTGGACTAAAATCTTATTTTTGGTGTGATACAATCATCATCTTTGAAATCACTTACTACTTCCGCTTAAAACTGTGGTTTTAAGAGTAACGGTACATCACATTTGAAGATTCTGTTTTTGTTCAGAAGAAAGCAGAACCAGCTATCAAAATATGTGGTATTTCTTTGATATGTGTTTTTCTTCCCGCTTGTTTCCCACAGCTGCCAGTTTCGATTCTGCTTAACTGCACTTTGTTAGGGTATAATAGTAGCATGCCACTCTGGCACTGAAACACAATTTGGTACCGATTCATTTTTAGAAAATCTTGGCGGGTTGCATGCTGCTCTCTGCATGGTGTTCACCTACACAAACATACCTAGTTTGTTTCACAGTAAAATGAAAGACTAAAGGGGGCTGCTGCTGGACCACAGTCAATATAGACTGTGCAGGTGCCACAATAAACCCATAAAATAATCCCACCACAGTAGAAAGAATTGATTTAATAGGGAGAAAAGGGGCTACTTACTGTTTGACTCACATTGTCTGGTACCTCCGTGGGCTGTTTCAGTTAAGAAAAAGCCCAGAGTCAGCAGGAAGAAAGGTTGCATTACCACCAGGCAACATGAAACGGCTCAGAATATTTATTGGAGCCCACAGGGGAAAAATCTCACAAAGTCAAACAGCTCACCTGAAGGAGGCAGGTCAGAGGGAGTTCAGCTCTTCTGACATACCTTGTCTTTCCTCAAGGGATGGATTAGCTCTTATACAGGGATAACTTTGAACTTGTCCATTGGTTGTTGTTTGGGAAGAATTTACTTTTTACATGTTCTTTTAGGCCTCATAAGTTTTAGCTGGTCTAAGTTTTACACAAACATAAATGTGTCAATAAATCCAGAGCTTCTCCTCTGGATTTGCTTTCAAGTCAAACTTTGATAGAGGCGGTTTCCTTGGCACTTGTCCTCAGAAATTTGTACCTCAGCAAACCTGTATCCTTGCCGAATACACAGCAAAGGAACTGATATTGTTTACCAAGGTAAAAGTGTAGAGAATATCTGTTTTGGTGATCTTACTTGTGTCTGCTTTTTGCAGATGATGTGGTTGCACTGGCTCTGTCAAATCATGACCTTGTCTGGGTTGGGGAATAGGTCCTGCCCCAAGTGGAAGGGTTTAACTACCTCTGAGTCTTGTTCATAAATGAGGGAAGAGTGAGCTGACTCAAAAGGTGATTCTCCCAATTTACCAGTTGATCTACTTTCCTACTTTTATCTATGGTCACAAGCTTTAGGTTGTCACAGAAAGAACAAAATTGCAGATACAAGCAGTCAAAATGAGTTTCCTCTGCAGGATGTCTGGGCTCTCCTTTAGAACAAAGGTATGAAGCTCTGTCATCGGGGAGGGATACGGAGCAGAGCCACTGTTTTTCCTTTGAAGCTACTGGAGCCCTTCCATAGAAACATCAGAATGTGAAAGAATAAAATAATAATAAAATAATACAGTCTAATTTTGTAGAATGTGGAAACTGTTCACTGAAGTATTTCTGTTCCATTTTAGCTATGAAAAAAAAATAAAAAAAGTTATCCTGGACTTACAGGACATTTTGAACTATTACACCACTTTTTTGTAAGCAAAGCATTAAGTAAGGAAAGAATGGACTCTTTTTGCTTACCTGTAATTTTTCAAAATAACCTTGGTTTATCTCCCCAAACCCCAGAAGTGGCTTCTACCTCTTATTTATTTATTTATTTTTTTCAAAATGTTGCATATATTCAAGAGCCGTTTCTTGGTTCTATTAATGTAGCTATAAACAAATGAAATAAAAAAAAGTACAGGTTTGATGCAGAAATGGAATTGTATAGTATAAAATGCCCAGGATCTGGTATTATACAAATTAAGACAAAATGTCAGTTAATATATAAAGTTCAAAATGCTGATGGCATATTGTCCAAAATGTCCCACATGGTACTTTTTTGAGTTAGATTTCATCTTGCTTGTATGGTAGTTCAAACGCCTCTTGATTCCAGCAAGCAACTTCAACCACACAGTGCATCGGCCCCTCTCTGATGAACAGTTGAGAACGTAAAATCAGAAATCTGAGGCATGGGGCAGCATGCCAAGGCCAAGAATATTAAAAGAGTCAAAGTTTGATGTGTTAATGTGTTCAGCCAGCAACATCAATAGAACTGCAAAGCAAGATCAGAGAATGACAGACATCAAGAGAAACACATAGGAAGAGATTGGCAGTGCTTGACAAAATCAGGGAGGCACTGGCAAGGATACAGCTCTGAAGAATCTGGCGAAGTCTCATAGTGGAAAAAAAATATTTTAAGTCAAAAATGAACATTACTTTGATATATACAAAGGATATCTCCCAACAACGCTTACGATATGTTTAACACTACTCTTCTCCGAGCACCTCATGTTGCAAGTCAAGATGTAAAAATCAGGGCAATCTACTCATTCTTTAATAATGAGTAGAAAATCAGATTTTAAGTGTTGGGTGAATTAATTTGAACATGCTGGTTACTGTATAAAATGGAATATTAATGTGACAATGTATTTCACATATTCAAAATGTGACTACATACAGTTAGGTTTTCATCAATTTTCTCAAATTTGACTGATTACTAACCTCTGTGACTGCAAACAAATATTAAATGTTTATGTGAGTGACTTGCTCTGTGACTTCCATCAAACTCTCTTTTAAATCATTTGAGCATGTTTAAGAACATTGTTGTAATTTATCCATGTAATAAAGACAACATACTAACAGCTGGAAGAGGTACAATTTCAGCATCTCTTTTAATCACCTGGTAATTCTAAGATCACATTTCAATGAAAACTTTGGGAGTTAACATCCCAAAACAATTTGTAAATGGGAGGATAAACACTGTAGCTTGGTTTCAAATGAAGGAGAAAAAAAAATACTGGAATACATTTGGATCTATTACAACAGTTGCATTTTGAAAAGTTTGTAGAATAAAAGCACATGAGATAACAGATTATGCTGTAAATTCAAGTTACAGCCTACAGGCTACATAACAACCATGCCCCTTTACCAAAGCATGGCATGCAGTTTAATCCAAACTGCATTAAATAATAACAGACATGCAAGCACAGTGGTGTACACACACACACACGAGTCTTGCAATCCTACTATTTAAGTAATTAGTCTGATAACAATGCTATTGCTAACGGAAACAAGAAGCTAATCCATGTAAAACATCGATTTAGCTTCTGTAAACTCAAATTCTTGCTGGAGTTGTATGTTAATGTTTAGTCATACTGCATTTCTATAATGTAGGTCAACTATTTGCAGCGATCTACAGAAACCCCATTAAAAAC
>NW_006799949.1:1254910-1288936 GCF_000485575.1 Poecilia formosa
ATATGATACGATCCTTACCTGTTAGAAAGAGGTCGCTGCCCACTCTGGCATTGGACTGTGTTTCCACACCTTCTGTTTTGAGCCGTAGATTGTTGATTCCACTTTTATTGTCTTTTTTTGGTAAGTTTTTTTTTTTAAGATTAACTCCCTTGTGACCAGCTACCTTTGGAAAATGAAAATAATGTTTATCTTTCTCTCTTTGATAATGGTCAGAATAACTGTACAGGACACAGACTTTAGGCATTTTGAAGCTGGATCAACAGAAGTAAACAGGCCGCATTTACTTCCTGACCCCCATCTGCATTTTGTGCAAATGAGGTAGCAATAAAGTGTAAACACTGATTTGGGCATGTGGCCGGAAGCAGCTTTTTTGCATAATAGTGACGTAGCCCTAAAACAGCACATTCTTCAAGGGAGCTCAAATATGCACAATTGACCAAGTGAAATCTCACGATTTGAGAATGACCCCAACCCCTTTTTACTGGAGACCTGCCTACTGTGTACTTCGCCTCTCCTCCGTTGACCGCTGGAGATAGGCACCAGCACCCTTTGAAAACCTCACTAGGGATAGCGTGTAAGATAATGGATGGATGGATGGAGTAAGTATGATTTTTTTTTTTTGCAAAATAATGTAACATGTTTTCTACAGCCTGTAGACATAGCCTAACTTGTTGAAGGAAGTCCTCTTTAAAATAAACTTTAAACAAGTGCTAAAATGATATGCTAACAGTTTATTTCACTCTGTTTTTTTCCATACTCATTGGTGTCAAATCAAGAAGTTACTGTTATTGAGAAGCCAAACGATGCAAAATTAAAATTACAAAAACCATTAATACGGAAAAATAGATGTGTGATGTTGTTACAGATCAACATTTGCACATCTCATTGAATCTGCTTATTTGAAAACGTGTGATTAAAATTTGACCATAAACATAAGAAAGCCTTATGTAGAAAACAAACGATTCATCACCTAAAACTCAGCACAAAATTATGGGCAGAGGGGGATTTGATTACAGAGCTCCAGCGCTTGCTAATGTAACATAAACACATTCCAAATATTAAACATTATCACCCCTGCTGAGATGTTATACTTTCAATATCTCAAGTGCACTTTGGAATACACAAACTATGCTGAGTTGCTGTGTAAGCATTATATTCAGGTGTTTTTCTTGCTTTAATATATTTTAAGGCTACCGGGATATGTGCAAATAAATGCAGAAGAGGGTGGCTACAGTGATTATTTGACCTGAAATGCACTAGATGTAAGTTTTATCAACTCTTTTCTTAGTTACCTGAATTTAGTTATCTGAACTTTATTCAGTTACCGTATTTTCCGCACTATAAGGCGCACCTAAAAACCTTCAATTTCCTCAAAAGCCGACAGTGCGCCTTATAATCCAGTGCACCTTATATATGGACCAATACAGGCCTAGCAACTACGGTAAGCAGCCGCCGACTTCATTTTCGCCCGTAGAAGAAGAAGAAGCGCGCGGTGCATGCTGGGATAGTTGTCAGAACGCTGGTTTGTCATCTATTAATAAAGTTTGACTGACCTATCCAACTACCAACCGTCTAGAATCAGGTCGTCTGCAAGTTATTTAGCACCACGTTCTCCACCAACATGCTGTGCGCAAACGGAGAAGGGTGACCATCATCCGGCCACCCCCCGGCCCAGTCGCGGAAGGCTCTCCTCGCCGACTGGAGTAGGACTGTTTTGTTGACATTCACTTTAGTGCAGCTCCATCTAATGGATACATAACGTAACTCCACCCTCTACTGTAGCGTCTATTTTATGCGCCTTATAATGCGGTGCACCTTATTTATGAAAAAAGTTTTAAAATAGGCCATTCATTGAAGGTGTGCCTTATAGTGTGGAAAATACGGTGCTTGATGAAACAAATAACATGTACAGTTTGAGTCAAACCCAAACTGTACGTGTATGAGACTCATAGCCAATCATACCCATCCTGTGTTAAGCATGTAGCATTTTCTTTTTATTAAAGCAGTTTATAGTTTATAATAGTTCATAAATCTGTCTTTTTACCTTTACTTGACAGTTTTAGCCCCTGTTGGAAAATGTTTAGACTCCAGACGAAAAGCAAGTCACGTTGTGTCATACTTATAAATCACCATTTTAACACAGTATCTATCACACTAACTTAAAATGTCAACATATAAGCTTCACAACTGAGATCAAAAGTTTGTGCTTTCTTTCTGTTTCTTAAAAAAATGTGGATAGAGATTGCTGAATCTGCATTTTTGTGCAATAGGTACGTCTTTGAATGGTGTGGATGTTTCAATGGGAAGACTATTACAAAAGTTATTCCCCAAATTACACTGAGCAAAATAATGTCTCTCTGGAAGAGTACAAGAGATCATCATATGCTGACCTTGACTCTATAAACTTTTTCCATTAGTTTAGACATTTCATACCAGGAAAAATACAAGTACAGCCAGAACATTAATAACTACATCCCTATGAGATGAACACTCACAGAGCCCAGCTACATTGAGATTGCTCTTAGAAATAGTCTAAATTTAGACGTACATGCATTTTTTAAATATGTTGATACTAAGAACATGCATTTTTAAAAACCTTTCGAAATGATGATACAGTAAATTTCACACAAATATTTTTTTTTTTTTTTTTACCTTTTCTGATAGGAGCTTTCTCGAGATTGATTCCAAAGAGCATGTACTGCACTGATCATTTTTTTCTCTGCATGCAAGCAAGAACAACAAAAGAAAAACAAAACAAAACAAACAAAAGAAAAACAAAACAAAAGAACAACAGAGAGCTGTTTGTGTTTCTGTATAAAATGAATGACCTAAGTAAATTAACAAATAACTAGCTGTATTGTTCTAGTTGTGCAACCTTAGTCACTAATATCTTATACAAACAGTTTGCTGAGTGACACATGTTTGAAGATGTTTGTGAATATTATATTTATTTTAGACTGTATTTTTCTAGTGGGAATAAAGACAGAACTATAATTTTGTCTGTAATACATGTCGTTCTAAACTCTGGAACAAAAGACAGGTTTCAGAAAAAAGTATCCAGCTTAAGAAGAATGAATATTGTGAAAAATGATTAGAACTTTATTGATATTGTGACAATATCCACAATTCTGCTGGTGCATAACAAGAAAAATAAAATAAATGCAAAACTGCTATATTTTATTCCCTGAATGCTCTAAGTGCATGTCTTTTTCTGAAGCAGTTATGAAAATACACTATGGGCTTCACATAAAAGCAAAACAGTGAGATCAATCCCTGAAAGCACTTTATGTAAAATAAATAATAATGAAATATATTCTCCTCAATATTCCATTGTTAATGTTATGATAAGCTTCCCAGTTGAGAATATTTTCATGTCACCACATTTCCAATTGCTCATGCTTCTCTGCGTTGTTAAATTGTACTGTATAACCTTTACTGTTTTTTTGTTTTTGTTTTGTTTTTTGCCTTCCTGAACTCCTGTAAGCAGATGAAGTGTAGAGCTACCTCCTCCGCCTCCCATCTGGCCCCTCCCGATTTTGATCCATAATGCAGAAAGGCAGCTCCTGTTAGCTCCAGTGACAAAAGACTTTGGTTTGTGTTTAATGAGGCGCTACTCTGTATTCATTCAATAATAACAAACATATGGTGGTCATTCCTCCCTCCTTTGCTGTTAAGTTTGTTGGCATCTTAATCAATTAGCACCATGATGTACGGTGAGATAGAGTGGGAGGATAATGTTTTACAGCGTTTAGTTAGTTATAAGAAGATGGCTGTGGGAGTTGAATTCAGGTATTATAAAAGATGATTACTTATAAGCAACTTAAGCTTTAGTTTAAGGACTAAGGTCCTTAAACTGGTGATTTGGAAATTAGGTTTCTGTTGCAGAGTAACAAAAACTCCGTAATAAGTTTTTGTTGCAGAGAATAATAATACCGTAAATAATAAAAAAAATAATAATAAGGTTCTGTATCACTAAGGTCACATTTTTCCATTCCATATAAAACAATTTTATTCCTAAAGTTTTGTAAATTTGGCAGGCAATTAGATGTCTAAATATTTAGGGATTAAGGAACAAGCAACAAAACTCAATTTTCGTTACATTCAACCAAGATCTTCTTGTTTCTTGCATGGACAAGAAGAAAAACAAAAACGCACATGACATTGCATGCATGACGCTCTATAGGGATTGCTCAATGTGAATGCTGAGGCATTGCAAATAAAACGGTCTATCCATTTTACAAACTGTCACCCACAAAGGTTTGGGGCATAAATCATTGTATACTATATTTAACAGTACGAGCTTGAATGACTCTGCCAACTGGATGGACTGTAATGTCAGCTAAAGCTACCAATTCCCCACACGATTCCTCAGCTCACCTGGAGCCAACCTCTTCTGTCAATATTTGAAAGTGTCCACTACATGCTAAAAAAAGACTTCCTGTTAGGGTTAGTGTCCATGTCGAGACATTTCCTCTGTGGTTATTAGTTCAACCAAAGTTGTCAGGAAGGTCACGCTATTCACTGTGATGTGATTCAGCATTTCTCCATTGCAGTTTTAGTGGTGTCAAGAGTGTAAAAATAGACAGCAAAAATTAGATGAGGCAAGTTGGTTCCTTCAAGTTCATCCATCAGCTTGTCAGCTCTATAAATAAAACACATCTTCCTCCTCGCCACACACCTCTGGATTTGTGGATGTAATGTCATTACCTACACCAAAGTTGGTTTGGGTTTTAGCTGTTGCTTAAACAGGCATTTTTTTATGACAAAATTACTGATCTTAGTGGATTGTTTTTTGTAATTTCAAAAGTGACAATATTCCTTTGATTGATTGCTGGTGAAGTCATTGCACTGTTTTTTTTTCTTTCTCTATTTTAAAAAAATCAGTTGTTACTGATATTTCCTTCTTTTCAAGAAAATGTATTAATATGACTTATGCACATTTCTTGTCTTATCGGCATCTAAACCCTTTAACACAATGAGTCACATAAATCCTTTTACACAAACAAGCAAACACATATGTGTATTGACAAATACCAGCAGGGAATTTTAGTTTTGACGTGTGAAAACTAAAATTCACATGTTCTTTCCCGTGTTGAGTTTGTGGGAAGCAAACTCAAACCTTCCCCTTTGTCAATTGACAAAAACCATTAGGATAAGATGCTAAGATTTAAAAAAAAGTGGTCATTTGGCATGTGGATGAACCACAATTGACCCTTCAAAAATCAAAGTGTTTTCCTTCATAATGACTGAACCTCATAATCCTCCCTATGTACTGAATAATGTATCAACATGACTTTAAATTGACCTTAAGGTGACACAAAATACTTCTTATTGGCATCATGCTCGCACTACAAAGCAGTAGGTGCATTACAGAGCCACGGTTGGCATTTGCATTTTTACACACTGGTCCTCCTCCAACAGTTATGTAGTTGTATCCAATCAAATTTAATGATCTTCTAAGCAAACAGAAATAACAAGACAATTCAATTTTTATTTTATTTTTCCCCATTTTGTATACCTGCCAACCCAAGTTTATTTGTATTGTATATCTCAGCAACAGCAACAAAATGCTACACACAATGAAAACATAATACAGTAACTAATTACGAAATAAGCGATAAACATCATCTTCAAAATCTTTAGGAGTCACTGTACATATTGATCCATGTTCCAGTTATTGTTAATCAAATGCCTCTCTAAAAAGATGGGGTTTAAGCCTTGATTCAAAGGAACTCAGTGTTTCAGCTACTTGAATGGACTCTATACCCCTCAACAACTCACCCCACAGCCACCAGAAAAAAAGGAGGATAAGAGGAACTGGGCCGCATGCTTTTCATCTTTCAGAGCAGAGAAGCTTAAATGCACACCTTAATTAACTGCCCTTTGCAAATGGAGTGAAACAGCAAAACTAAAATTAGCAAATATCCAAAAACTTTTTATAGCTGTTGCATAATGGACACTAAACACAAAGGAAATATTTCTACTGGTACGACAAGTAGAATTTGGCATTATCCACCTGAGGGATCCCAGAGGATGCCTCATAGCAGCCTTTCAGCATGCTGACAGAAATCACAGCAGACAAGGCATCCGCAGAAAGCTTCTCATTTTATGTAACACAAATGCTGTTTTTTTTTTTTTCTCATTAAATCTCACTCTTATCTTTTTGTCATAAAAATACTTGTTAACCTACAAAGGCCTCAGAGAAAGGCCACTGCTGGACTCTTTTTACCTTCTAATAGATCATATTTGCTCGTGCTTAAGCGCTAGCTGCACAACATGAATGCAAGTTTTTCTCAAAGATTTTAGTGACAAACAGCTAAAGATAATTAATCTACATAATGCAGAATATGGAAAATAATTTCTCAACAAACTATTCTAACTACTGATATTTTTAAAGGTAACCACTTTAAACGTGGACATGTCTTTTACAAGGATAGGGTGGAGGTGGGTGATGTAAAGAATTTACTTGTTATTGAGAATCGTTTCAGATGAGCTCTCCAAAATGCATATATCGCGACAATCCCGTCTATTACAGTTTTACCCATGTACATCTTATTTGCTAACAGCCATGTCTCTCTTTTGATCCCAAATAAATAACTTACTCGGAATTTTCACTTGTGTTTTAACAGGTGAAAGGAACCGTGTTCAAAATTTTGGATTAAAAAGACAACTTGTTCATGAAGAAAGGCTCCATTAGCTCTTGTAATGTTTAGGATTTTGTACTTTGGCGAGTCCCAGCCTTATCTTACCAATAAGGAGTGTATCATGACTTTGGCATTTCCAATGATTTCTGTACACCTGTTTCAGGTAGTCTTTAAATATTAGCTTTGTTACCGTTTCCACTTTTGACTGAAATGTCAAATGTTAGTCCAGAGTAAGTTAGCAAGATAAAAGCTTAAAACTGATCAGCCCTTTCTAGAATTTCTAAGTTACATGTTCTTTACCTGAAATGTCCAAATTATAAATGTATTTGCAGACATATAGAACTGTATGCAAATACATTTGACATTCTAAATGTATAAAAATACATTTAGAATGTTACTTATCTCAGCCTTTCACAGATTAAAATAATGGATTGCCTTCAGAAGTCACTTGATGAGTAAACAGTTCACCTGTGCAATATAAAAACTATAATCGCTCAGCTTTTTTACCTCATGGATTTGTTTCACTTTCTGCAATAACTGTCAGTATCACTGAAAGTTTATGCGTTATCTTAATTTCCAGCATCACTTTGAAGAATGAGCCAAGTCTCCTTGTGACACAAAAATCCAATTGTAACTTGTTAACCAGGTATGTGTGAATGATATCTGGGTGGCAGGAAAAAGGATTGCATAAGACTGGGGAAGAAAAACGAACTGCTCTTCCCCTTCAAAAGCATTTATTTCCTCCAGGTAGCTAAACTGAACACCTTGTTCATTCAGACTTTTCTGATAAGAAAGGTGCAAAGCACCAAAGACAACATGCAAAGAAATAATAGTTTTACACCTGAACACTATAAGCATCAACATGGTTAAGCACAGCCTATTTGTAAATGCCATGCAGATTCACAGATGTCACCTTTGATCTAGTCTTGCATTCTAACTCACACAGTGTGGTGTGTGATGTTGCATTGTTGGAAATGTATTTGTTACTTTTGCCTTTGTCTACCATACTGCTAAAACTAATGTTTACATGCCAGATGTTTTATTTTGGCCGCATCTGTACAGAACATATGCACTTGGAGTAATGATGAATTTTTTTGATCAGGCTGACTGTAATAAATCACTTCCTAACATTGTGTTTGTTATATCTGCATCAAAAGAAATCAAAATGTATATTGAATACATTTTTATACAGACACACCTGGAATTTAGTTCCATGATAAATGCAATGTCACATCATTCACTGCTATTTCCTCAATTAGCTTTATTTTGATTTATTTTTTTACCATGATTAGTGCAGCTGCAGGTTTAAAACTGTTATGTTATTATGTAGCTGTTTACATCTATTAATATATTTGCAAATTAGAAATTGTGTCTGTCTACTTTTTCTTGCGGTCCTTTATTCCTACTCTATCCAGCCGTTCATTCATGCCTGTTCTTCCATTTTACTTCACCTGCCTCCTATGCACCTTTTTCTGCTCCCTCCTTTCAGTCAATCCATCTGTGACAACCCACATGTCCCTCACAAACTTGAAGTTTGTCCATGTGTTGCTCTCTCCCAACCCCAACTCACCACAAATCCATTTCATGTCTCCCAGTTTGCATCTGCTCATTTTATGCACTCTCACACACGTCACTCTCTTTTCTTGACACTTTCCTCCAACCTTTTTTTGGCACATCACCTATATTATTTTCCTACACTGTGGGTGATATCAAATATTTGTGTTACAGCTGTGACTACAGGATTTCTTAATTTTATTTTCAGTGTTTGCTGCAGTATTACCAACTCCCTGTGTTTGAGAGTAATGTACATAGTTATTAGTTCTCACTATATTAAGCCTAAAATACAAATATTTCATATATTTCTTTGTCCGTAGATCATGTGTTTGAGCCAGTATCATCACTGAGTAGCAATAATCCTAACAATTAATCAGTTACAAGAGAAAGTGAAACATAAAAAATGGAGCTTGCATAAATGCTCCTTTAAAATAAAATTTGACTGAAGAACCTTTTGATTTAATACGAGCACTTAGACTTCATTGATAGGAGTCTATCATTACTCCACATCTTGACTTGGTTATATTTGTCCACTCTGTCATGCAAGCATTAACAGAATCAGATTTGTTTTCTATTGTCAATAGCCCTCTTTTCAGATGACCCCACAGACTTTATCAAATAAAGTTCTCGTACTTATAAGGACATGCATTTGCAACTAAGACTCTTAACTTCAGAAAATTGGTCAATTATAAAATAAATCTAGATGCAACTGTGGATGCGTATCAGAGCACATTACTTTTGTATTAAATATTGCAGTCACAAAACCACTTTCTCTTACTGTAGACTCTCAGTATATAAAAGATATTTGCTTTTAATAGCCTGTCGTTGAAGCTACTACACATTTCTAAAGTAGGTACAAAATTATGCATGGTTTTTATGGAATGCCAAGTAGCAGATGAGACCTTTTTATAAACAAAGAAGTCAGTGCAAAAGTAAAAAAAAAAAAATGGCCAAGGGAGTGAAGGACCAATTCCCTCAAAAATCTACATCTTATAGT
The DNA here is from genome assembly GCF_000485575.1 of Poecilia formosa. Classification (NCBI taxonomy): domain Eukaryota; kingdom Metazoa; phylum Chordata; class Actinopteri; order Cyprinodontiformes; family Poeciliidae; genus Poecilia; species Poecilia formosa. The sequence continues at coordinate 1,264,106 of NW_006799949.1, forward strand.
AGTTTAATACACAGATGAGCCAAGGAGTAGCTTTAGTTTAATAATGTAAAAACATTTAATCTGGCAAATATTGATGTTCTAATATTCATGTAAAAGTTCAGTGTGTTTAAAAGTTGATTAATCAACATGAACTGATAACTGGTGAACAGATATGAGCAGTGGTGTACACAATCCAGTTTTGCATTCATTAAACAGCATTATAACAATATAGATGACCTAAAATTGATTTACCAGGAGTCCCATGAACAGTATAATTTTTTATGTCAACCACAGTAAATCTTCACCTTGTAAAGAAGCTTGGTTTCGTGCTTAATCAAATAATAGAACTGAATATGTTCACTGGAAACATAAAGATTGAACAAATAGAGATCCACATAAATGCCCCAGTGGGTCCTGTAAAAGTACAGTGGTATAATTTAAGATCAATATAAAACCCTCCATGAGTGAAGTGAGTACTTTCGGTTGCTATTGGAAACTGCCTTGCATGGGAGTGGCTTCAGTCGTTGTTAATGCCTGACTATATACTGATATATATAGTCAGTATAAATAGTATATACGTCCACACATGTATGCATACATTAGTCATACCTTTACATACAGACTGCGTTTCTGGTCATTTCGATAAAGTTGTTTCTTAGCTCTAAACTCCTCACTGTGTGCCTTTCTTATTATGTTTGAATTGTGAATTATTAATGCCAAATTGTATTTACTTATACTACGTATGGAATGCATAAAAAACAAATAAATTAGCTCTTTGGAGAACACATTTAAACTTCAAAAATGTTTCTTTAGTGAAACATTGACATGAAGCAACATATGAAATTTTAATCCACTTGGAAATATATACTTTTCTTCCTCAACCAATCTTTTGATCAGTGAGTCCACCGATGTTCCATTAGCATGCACAACAACTACCGGATCATATTAAAGCAAGGCCTGTTGATCCTGGACCTGCAGGCTTTTCAGCCTCCATTAACCGTCTCTTGCCCTACCACCAGACACTGAGAGTTGGCTCGTCCAGACAATCTCCCAGGGCAGACATCTATCATAGGAAGGAAGATTAAAAAAGAATAGTCATCAAGTGTTTAGAGCAAGGTTTTTTGAAAAAATGGACAGCCAGGGATTAAAGGTGAATGAACTGTGGTGGTTTGGGTGTTGCCTCAGTAAATAAAATTAAGTTAGAACTGCTACTTGTGTTAGTTGACAGTGTAGGGTAGACTGAAAATGTGCAGAAATGAATATCTTCCTAAACCAAGTTAGAGATGATTCATCTATGAAGTGTGTTAAAAAGAGAAGAATGTTCTGCTAGAATAAGAAATGAGCCGAGAAGAGAGAACTGGACAGTTAGGAGAGAGACAGAGAAAGGGGTGGTATGAAGCACACAAGGAAGGCAGATGGAATGACAGATTGGGGAAGTGTTTCACTTTCGCATGATTAAAAGCCATACAAATTCCAGCTTTCTATCTCCTTTTCTCTGAAGATCTATTCTTACCTTGCTGCTTCTCAAACATTCATTTTTGTAGATGTGTCATGGTTTTTGGAAAATACCTGACCCATTTGCAGAGAACTCTCAGAAAGCAGATAACGTTCAAAAGGTTTATTTTAAACAAGAAACTAGTATGAGATCTCTTTGGAAGATGTTCATTTAACGATGGGGGCAGGAAACTTGGAAGAACAGAGGGGAGATGACACATTATGTGTCTTATTGTGGGTTTTGGTATAGATCTGGCCCAGAGGGGAGCATGCAGGGTCCAGGAATCATTGATCTGGACCCTGAATCCAGTAAAGTTAGATATCTGAGAGAGACTTCCAGACTCCATTGAGGGTGAACTGGTAAGAGCTAGAGGTTAGGCAGGAGAAGGAGCTGCCAGAAGAAGGTGGTTTTGGTAAGTGATCAAGAGCATAACAGCTGGGAAGATATTTAGAGGTTTATTAGAAGATCTCGTAGAAGGAGTCACCAGAAGAACAAACAGGTTCAATCTTAAGAGATTCAAGAATCCTGGACAGCTTTAATAAGGCATCGAAAGGCAACTGGAGCAATAAAGGACTTATCCATGCCAGATTGGTCTATGCTTTAACTATTTCCTATCAAATGTTAATACAGTTAATATTGCTTTGATTGTATTATTATAGAGAAACAGCAACACTTGAAATTACATAACATTTTAAATATAAAGACTGGTTCTATATTTGATTTCCTGTTATGTGCAGAAACACTGAATCATTCCTAGACCGGAGTACTCTTTCATGCTTGAATGATTTGAAAGGGGGAAAAAAAAAAAAAAAAACTTTGGATATTTGTTTTCAGTTTCACTATTTGGTAATCATATAACTTTTGAGTGTCAAACAATATTCAGAATAGTATGTTTAGAAATGAAATTTCCTTTACACATAATATTGATCATAAAATGTCCCCCTAGAAGAATATGCTTCATGTTTCAAACACCTGTGTCTTTACTGGTGATTCACTGAGTTCACAATAAAATTGGTTGGTCAGTTTCAGACAAAGATAATTACGTGCTAAGGTAATGTCACTCATCAAAGAGTCATAGCCATGGGCTATGTGAATTAATTATCTTTAGTGTGTATCAAGTCCCAGGAAGGTGCTTACTGCCAAACTGTCAAGGTCAGACCAATGAAACTTGCAAATTTAAATGCCACTTGAAAGTCAAGATTTAAAACAAAACTCCCAAAACTGATATAAAGCTATTTTAAGTGTCACTAGTACCTTTGTATTAGTTCTATTTTAGCTCTAGCTTCACAGCGATATTATTTTGCTGATAAAAGTACCATTATTTTAAATTTGACAAGACCCGTGCTAATCTTCTTTTAGCAACTGATTAATTCATCTGTGCTTAATTTTTGCATCTGATTTATTTTTTTTGTTGGATCAATTATGTGGTCTAACAGACTGTTATTAATAAAAATGCATTAGTGTTGACTATGGTGTCTTAGGTCTTGATATCACTCCATATTGACTGCATAGTAATACTCTTCTTCCCTAGGGGTATTACATATGGATCAGAGGTTTCTAGAATAGTTCAACCTTTTACCCCTTGAACATTTAAAGCATTTTAAATTACTGTGATTAGAGTGATAAATATGGGGAACAGTAAGGTGGTTTCTCTGTTATGCAATTTAATTTGTAGCAACAAGTGAAATAAGCCATCAAAACTAAGAGAATTGAGTGTTCTTTATTATGACTTTAGGGTAAAAATGAGTGTCTTCTTCTGTCTGTATGTATATATTTTCATATTCCCCAAGCACGTTTTGTAAATTATAGCTAGTTTTTTTTTTGTTTGTTTTTTATCTAGCCACCAATACCTAAATGTAAGGGATAATCTTTATTCAAAAAGACAAATAGCTAAATATCAACTAAAATAGCTAGATGTTAGAAGCAAGTTTTATTTGGCAATTAATTTAATAAATCATAAGTGAAAACAGCCTGAAACAGTGTGAAGTGAAAATACCAGATGACAGGTATTAAATAGGAGAATGAACCTATTTAAGTTGAGACAGCCAGATCCAGACAGAGATGAATGAGTGGTGAAAATGTATTACATCATTACTTTACACAAGGTTGGCTACATCTGGGATAGAGGGGTAATTGGCAAAACAACAAATTCACAACTGGAAGTCAGCTTTGCCAGTTTTTTCCCCACACATGAGAATAGAGAATAGCAAACAAGAAAACAGGCAGGAGGTGATGGAGAGGTTTTGGGAGGGGACATCTGGAGTCTACTGGAAATGGAGAAGGTTCCCAGCTGTCAGAGCTTCCCAGCTGTTACTCAATCTTTTACTGTGCCAAAAAGAGAGCCATGGGAATGATTGTACTGCTCCTCAGGTCTGCAACTGGATCAATATGTCTTATAACAATTGTTTGCTCCATACTGCACTAATATATCACAGTTTGGAAAGAAGACAGTGTCTGAATGTTTGCAGGCCTGTCAGGTGAAAGAAAGTCTGTATGCAGTTTTTGTAATTGGTCGTGATAGCACTGTTGATACAATGCCGAAGTTTTAGGGGGTTGATATGATTCATGTTTTGTGAAATAATATAAAAAATAAAATAAAAAAAATAGCCACCTGTTGTCATAGGTCAGAACATTGTGAAATATAAACAAGGTTACCAAAAACTGTTTGTATTTTTAAAACATTGTAACAATGTCTTGAATTGTTACTTAACGTGAGCTGCACAGAGGCACTGTTGTGCAGCTCATAAGGCATGTGGGCTGCAGCAAGAAAGTCCTAGGTTCGAATCCCAGCCTGGGGTCCTTCTACGTGGAGTTTGCATGATTTTTGGACTGTGAGTTTACTGATCTCTTGAAATGTGGGTGTGTGTGTGTGTGCATGATTGTTTGTCCTGTCTGTCTTTGTGATGGACTGATGACCTGTCCAGGGTGTACCCCACCTCTTGCTCGTTGACAGCTAGAGAGAGGCACCCATACCCCTCACAACCCCAATAGGGGTAAGTTGATGGTTGGATGTTAATTAATGTAGCTTTGGATTGTCAATCACATACAGCAAAAGCAGATCAAGTAAAGCTAAAAAGGGAATTCAGGTTTTCACCATGGAGAGTTTCAGGTTTGTATAACAGAACTAAGAAAACGGCAGCAATTGAAAAAGGAAGTAGCAAAGCTGAGCAAAAAAAAACTGAGCAGAGTTGTCAGTTTTGCAATGGGCACAATGAAAACAGACCTGTATAAACATTGGCAAATAAACTAAAGAAAATTTTAAAATGACAAAAGGGTGAATGTATTAATTTTGATCAGTAAAGTGGAGATCATCTGAGGTTAACTGGTGAAGAAAGGCATTAGTTCAGAATTTTTAAAACCCTTTGGGTTTTTATGATTGCTTTTGCAGATTACATTTGGTTACAGAGGTAAAAAAAATAAAAATAAAACTACCACTATAGTAGCCTGACTCACTGAAAGGTGCCCACCAGGACAAACCTGAAGGCTGTCACTTATTTTGAAAATGCTTTCAAGTCTATTGCACATCCACCTTCCTGCTGAAAGTCATTGGTGTCTATCAAGGCAGCAACCACAGCACCACTCATGAACACCAACATAATTATTTTCAATTTGGCTTGACACACACACACATATATATATATATATATATATATATATATCTTCATGAAGTTTGATTCAGCATGTTTGTCTTTGTCAACTTTTAACTGAAATGCTGTGTGCTTTCATTCATCTTTTTTTTTAATAGCCACCTGCAGGGCCATGCGAGACTGGTGATATTGTCATGGGGTAAGTGGGTGAGGGTTCACCTTGGGCAGTTTACCAAGGTAAACACTCATATGAACAAGACTACACTTAAGTGCCATTCAGAGTAAACTTACAAAGCATGTTATTGATCTAAAGAGAGTGTATGTGAAGGGAGAATGAAAATTGTCATGCAGAAATTCCCTAGTCAATATTTCATTTTTACCTTGACCAAACTGGGAAACAGCAATTACAACAGAGGTTTAAAAACCAATGGCTCCTCCAAATCAAGTTCTACAAATTTTCCTCACTAAATAAACCTGCATGAAGACACCAAGGAGTCACTATTATTATAACTAATACAAAGTTTTGTGTGCAAGAAATTTTCTTAAAAATTTAACCTGAAATGAAATCTTTAACATCTAATCAAAATATGAGAAAAATATTTTTCTATTCTAGAAAACATAAAAATGCTTTAAATATGTTGGAATATGTAAAGAAATAGATAACCAACAAAGTCTTAGTGCCATGAAAACTAATAGATTTAAATGTTCACTGTCAGCACAATGAATTCCCTTTGATGGCTCTCGATGCAACAAATTCAAAGTGAAGAAAAAGACAACATCAAAATAGTCTGACTAATTATAAAGAGCACATGTTGCATGTTGCATCTGTGTTGGTATTTCTAAGCACAGCATCATGTAGGGGGAGCAGATGTATGAAATTGGCATCAGGGGGTTGTGGGGGATTGGTTAGGTACAGGGCACCCAGTGGGAGAGGCTGGCACAGATGGAGCCCCAGACTCACTAAGCAGCACGCAATGTCAGCTGCACAGCTCCAGAGAGCCCTTTGGGATCACCGAGGCCTTTGGCAGACACAAGCATCCTCTAATTTAGACTGCAATTAGTTTAATGGAGCAAAATCTAAATTACTTCAAACTAACACAGCTATGAGACGGCAGGGAAAGAGGCTTCTGTTCTTTCCTTCAGTCTCATTCTGAAACAGGTTAGGCTGTTTACATGAACACAAAAAGATTGAGATTCTAAAGAGCCTATTGAGGAGATTTTATGCACACAGATTTAGAATGTGGCAGGTACATATTATGAGAAAATGCAGTATGCTGTAGCGTTAATCATCTTGCATTCTAATATCCAGTGATACCGGTAATGTGTTACTCCAATATGACATTTTTTTTTAAGTAACAAGTAATCTGGTTACTGTTTCCAAACCAGTAATCAGGTTAAAGTTATTTGCCTAAATCACTGTGTGCTACTACTTTTGTCATTTTCCTTTGTAAAAAAATAAATAAATAATAAATAAAAAATTGCTTCCTTCTAAGGTCACAGTGTTACATATGCAATGAGTCACATTTTCAACATGAGGACAATTCATGTGGAATACATATGAAGCAGCCAATAACATGAAGGTAAACAAAGGTGCTTTTCTAGCTGGAAATGCCATCACTATTTCAAGTTTGTGTCAGTTAAAGAGGACAATGTTATTGCTTGCTATACACTCTGTGCTGGTGACAAAGTTGCATCTACCTTCAAAAACACTACGTCACATTTAAAGACTCATACTAAAGTCACATCACGAACTGACAGAAAAAGTTCCACCAGGTAGCAAACAGGAGACCTGCAGGTGGTTCCACATCAACAAAACAAAAGCTGGATTTAGCTACAAAACCAATATGCTTTTGTCTTTTATTTGTCTTCTATGTTTCTTAAAAAAAAAAAAAATCTTAAAAAAAAAAAAAATATTATATATATATATATATATATATATATATATATTCGCTATGCTGAAAGTGCAGTGTTTAACTTTTCTAAACATCTGGTTTTCGACTGAAAGACAATTAATTACATGTCCTCCAATTAAATTAATTAGAAACCTTTTTTTTTTTTTCTTCAAGAACATACCATGGTTCTATTTTGCACCTTTGGAATAAAAGTACATTTTATTTAAGACAAACATTGCTACTTTTTTTTTAACTCAAGGAGCCATAAGTCTCATCACAGGTTACCATTAAAAATGCACTTCGAATGAAGCGACTAAGAAGTTATATTTCAAGAGTTTGCCTTGGCCATGCAGAGCCCTACTGTTCACAGTGAGGAACGGATCCTAAAGGAGACACGGCAAAACAGACATTAACCAGTTGAGACTGACAATGGAGAAGCAAGAGTACTAGATTTGCCTTTGCAATCTAAGTTTGATATTTTCTTTCTTCAGAATTTGTGTTGCAATACACATCACAAAATTTCACTTTTGTTAATTGATTCTTTTGAAGTGGAGCGCAAAGCGTTTTTCATCATCATTTTGTCAGGAAGCAGCTGCCAGCTGCACAGCAAATCCATAAAGTAATCAGTTTCTTTATGGGGGCCTTTTCTTCCTTATTGTGTTATGCATTTCTCCAACTGCATATGGCCTTTGACTGGTCAAGACATACTCTCAAATAGGTTGATGCTTCAACAAATCATGTACTACTTATATATAGATCAAGAAAAATCAACATTTTTGTCACTCATTTTAGAAGGTGAATACTTAATATACAGATTAATTACATAGTGAAATATTTCCAGCCTTTACTTCGTGTCATTTTGATTTACACATAATGAAAATCCAAACTCTGGAAACTCGCGGTGTATTAAGGATGTTTTTTTACACTCTTTAAACGTTCTTTGTCTACACCTAAAACACATAATCTTCCCATCCTAATCTTTTGAGAATGTTTTAGTTTCTACAAGTGAAACCTTTCAAAGCAATTCCAAGTCCCAATAATTTCTCCACAAACAGCTCTAAGACCTGCTTTATTTTTAAATTTAATTCAGTGAAGATCAACAATTATTAAAAATCCAGGGAGCTTCTTGAATTTTGAAATGAAGTATTAACAGATGAAGGTGAGGCATTTTAGCCTTTAGCAAAGTTCAGGATTGAAATGATGCTGTAACTAAGTCATTGCAGTTAACATCTTCACTAATGCAATTTCAGTGAAGTTAGGGTCTTAATGAAGTATAAATCTTCAGTAGCATGTCAATCACTAACTGTGTCCAATGAATATAGCCTGCCACATCCGGTTCCTTATCTTTGTTTCTCTTGTCTGTTCTTTTTTTCAAGTGTCATGAGAAATATCTTTTCTCATGACACTCACTCAATTGATTCACTGAATATGTATTTTGGATTTTGTGATGTCCCACAGCCCACCAGTCCCTGAATGTACCATGTAGTACTTCTACTTGTGAGTACACAGAACTTCACAAAAAGGCTTGGCGTTACCACATCGGTTAATACTCAGTCAAAGAGTAACTGGCAACTAGCTCCGTAGGGGTTGTAATGAGGCCTGAGGAGTTGCAGGTGTGCAGCCACACCTGCAGGGAATCAGCAGTCCTTCAACTGGTTCTCCTTGGCACCCTCAGGTGTTTACCTGAGTTAGAGCCACAGAGAAAACACAACGATCCAATTTCCTGACAATGGATCTTAAATGTACCAGCAACCCTCCCGACCCCACTAAGGGACAAGGGTGTACAGAAAATGGATGGGTGAATGGGTGGATGGATGGATGGATGGATGGATGGATGGATGGATGGATGGATGGATGGATGGATGGATGGATGGATCTTAAATGTTTCACTCCAAATAAGTTGTCTGGATAGATTTGTACACCTACTTGTCCAGTCTTAGTGGTCGGTCTAATTGTTGCAGTTTTTTGTCCATGGAGTTTAAATTATTAATATAGAGGGATAAATAATCTTTCACTGGTTAAATGACATCAAGTATGAGTTTGTGGTAATGTTGGCTTTCTGAGCCTTTGCATTTCAAACTGTGTCTTGAATACTGCACTTGTATCCATATTTTTGTTGCCCCAGAAATGAATTTGTCAGTTCATTTGATCCATTTGAGATTTTTTTTTTTTTTTCATAACTGCTCAATGCTTGCTTTTAGCTCCTCTTGGTAATGGTGTTGGTCCTCCATCATTAAAACTCTTCCTGAATATTCTGATCATTAATATTTGGTGGGTTGGAGGGATTCCCTGCCTGTGTTCTTCCATCCATTTTTCTGGTTTCCAGGGGCAGCAGTGTAAGTGCTTAAAGTGGCAACAAGCTGTGGCAGTTCAATATGCTCCATATCCAACAGTGGATATGGAGGAAATTCTGACAGGAGAGTTTGATTTGCTGAATACTACTTCCACTTCTAAAAGTGACCCAGCATAGACAGCAACTTTGTCTCTGTTTTTCTTCAATAAAGTAAAAATGTTTTATTAATTAATGGGTTCATCCATTTGATGTTTTTTTTACTCCTTAATGGTCCCATCTGGGTGCCATTATTTGATGTGATGTCTAGAGATAGCAGGGCTGGCTCATATGGCTGAAAAACTCATAAAATAAGGGCTTAATGTTCTATATTAGTAATTGTCAATATTGATATTTATTGACTAGTTTTTGTTTATAAATATGTCAAATACTGCCAAACTGGTGGCATGACCTTTTCTGTTTACTCCACAGTTTTCACTCCATGCTGTTTATTTTTAAGCACTTATGAGGCACATTTGCGAAACCTGAAACTGCTGCAGCGCAAGTTACTCAACAAGTTGTTGCTAGGTAACCATGTAGAAAGTTAGCTGTTGCCACCTACTTTGTTTAGCTCACCGTGAGAGGTTGCATAGCTAAGGCCTTTCCTCTGCTACATCTGCTATGTGGTTCTGGATTGATTCAGTGAATGTTCTATATATTGAAAAAATAAAATAAAATCAAAAGGATGTGCACATCCATACATCCACTATCTTCCACAAAGATACAAAATCTCCAGCATTAAGGAAACATGCAATCAAAGCATGCAGATTCAATTTGTTTTTGATTTTTACATAGTGGACTACCTAATTATTCTTAAGTGAATTCACAGCAGTTACACAAAGTAGCTCATGTTCACCGATTATATGTTGTCTGAAATAAAACTCAAACTATATAGTTTAGAACATGACCATGTTTATGTATAGCTTCTTACAAAAAGGAAGTACCCACCAGTTGGGGCACAACAGTCTGTTATGGCACTGATCCCACCATATCAAACCAGAAAGCAGTTGCTGTAACGTTGGTGGAACAGGAGGTAAAGATTGACTGCAAATGTTACACACCAGCAGTGAACATGTTCAGTACTGCTGTCTGTTCTGTTCAAGATGAAGAATGGCATTCATCTCAATATATTCCGGTTTTAAATGTATGACAAAGGCTAGTATTTAATCATCACTGTCATTTTTAACTTAAGATTTCATCCAGATATGCCCACGTTTCATTTACCGTGTATCCTTCCCCTATTTACCCAACTCTTTTCATCTACATTTCTTTTATGTCTCAATTCTTCCCTGCCATATTTCCATTAACCATCCTTTCATCTGTTTTTCAGTCACACATTGCCTTCATCTAGAAGAAATGACACAATGGGTATTCGCAGCATGTTCACATAATTCATGGCAGCCTAGCAGTAAACGTCAAGCCTCAGGAATTTCTACTATCTGTGTTCCAGTGAGGAGTATTTTACCAAAATGACACAACTACAAATATTAGAAACTTTGTTGCCTTTGCTTATGTTGGAAGATGGCAAAAACCCAAAACAACATAGAACTGAAAAGTGAAAAATAAATCCAAATTTAATTTGTTTCAGGAAAATCTAACACTATGAATGGCTTAAATATTTGATATAGGATGACATCCAAAAGGAAACATAAAAGGAAATGTCAAAAAGAGCAGTATTTATTGTGACAGCTTACCCATGAAGAACAGAGTCTATTTTCCTGGGGAGATGGAGCTTTTAAACTCTTTGGATCTAGACTGAGAATCACATATATAAAGCTCAGAAAGAGCTGCTGGTGGCTCCTAGTTATGTTTCTATTTGACAATGTTGGCACAAAGGTGAAGCCATCGTTCGGTGTGGAGCCTTGTAAAAAGGTGTACAGTGTCACTTGCCCGTGCTTTTTACCACTGGACATAGGCACTAACACCATGTAAGGGTGAGCATAGAAAATATAGATAGAATATTTGGTAACACTTTATTTGAAGGGGTGTGCATAAGACTGACATGACACTGTCATAAACATGACATAACTTCTGTCATGAACATAAAGAAGTCTTTATGAATGTTTATGACAGTTGTCATGACATGTCATTCTGTAAATAATGACATTTTTAATGCAAAGTTGCTTTAAAAGTTGCATTAAAGTGCCAACCGTGCATGATTTTGTAAATTATGATAACTTCATGCAAAGTTGGCATTTTTAATGGACTTTCAATGCAACTTTTAGAGCAACTGTGTATTAAAAAGTGTCATTATTTACCGAATGATACTTCATGACAACTGTCATAAACATTCATAAAGACTTCATGTTCATGACAGGTGTTATGTCATGTTTATGACAGTGCCATGTCAGTCTTATGCACACCCCTTCAAATAAAGTGTGACTGAATATTTTTAAAAAGCTGACTTTCTGATGTTCAAGTCTTTTGTGTTCTACCTGTTTTTTGTAGCTTTGAAAATGGTGGTTCAGACCCTTCCAGACGTTAAATTTGTAACAATTTTTAATGTCTTTTCACATTGACACAGTATACAACAGCAACACAAGTGAATGATCTTCATTATATTAAAGTGATGCTTCGGTTCATCCAGCTGCTTCTCCACTAGAGCGGCTTTGACCAGTTGTAATCAGTCCTAAATCCAAAAGGTTGCACATGGTTATAAAATGCTGCAATATAGGTATATTTATAGGCATACCAACATAATATAAATGTGTTTTCATTCATATATTAGGATCAGCAATGAATTTCTATAAGACAAAATAAAATGTCTGGGTTTAGTTGAACTCCTGGTAATCTTAAATAAAGCAGTGCTTATTTTCCATAGGAAACCCAATAATATCAATTTGATGCTGGCCAATCAAATCTAAAACCCAAGTATCAGCTTCACAGAACAGAAGGGCTCCAGACCACCAGGTGGAGTCAATCACACAATCAAATGGGACCAGACACTGTGTATTTGTGTTTGTATGTTTCAGAGTTTGCATCATTCATGTGTTTGCAGCACGTTTTGCCATTAGCTGCATGTCTACACCTGTCAGCCACTGTACTATTCTACCATGTTCTAGCACATAGTTTCCAGACCTTTTATTCTCAGCTGGTCTAAGAGTCTTCCCACCCTTTTGTTTAACTCTCCAGGCTGCAACTTTCTTTTGTTGACAGTTTAAAATCTCAACAGTTACCAAATGAAAGAAATTTTGATTTAAGTGAAAGCCAGTTATTAGTGTTGCAACATCCTGGAACATTAGCCTTTGTTTCAGGATGATTATATCAATCTAAAATCAGGCCACTCTTCTTAACATTAGAGCTTTGAAGCTGGTCTGTGTGGAAGTTATCCAACAATCTGAGAATATTGCAACCTTTCATGGTTTTCTGCTACCCTGTGTAAGCATATTTGCATATTTTTTATCTTAAAGAACACAAAGCCACATGGGAGTTTTTGTTACATCATCGCTCTTCCCTCGTTTCTTATCTCTTTTAAGTGTGTGTAAAACTGTCCTGTTTGAAAGAGGGTAAAAACAAAAGTTCAAAGAACTCCCCTCAGGGATTGGAGCAACAAACCAGCAATATTGCAAGAAACATGAAGCAGGCCACAAATCAATTTTTTATTATTTTCAGTTTATATCTGTGGAGTTTTAGGTAGTGCAAAAGCCTTTCTTTGACCCACCCAACTTCAAAATGCAAACACGGTTGCACACTGAATACATTTAAGATTTTATTTACAGTGCATAACTAACGACAATCCATCATTCCTTATTCTCTAAGAAAATATGCCCTAAAATATTACTGCAGGAGTCTAGCAGTGATATTTTAGAACAGGTTAAATGGGTTGAGAGATGAGAGATGAATCATCTTCTGCAGTCAACTAGAATTAGTTTTATTCTGTTCTGATACCAAAAGCTTTGATCAGAATACCTTCACATTGTATTGTAGTCAACTGTGTATGTTATTATACAGAACCATACTCATCATGCTGGGCTTTTTAAAACACTGTTTTAAGGTAGACTGTGCTTTATATTTTTGTTGTTATCTGAGCTTTATAAATCCAAAACTGGCATGCCGAAACATTCTGTGATTCCACCAACTAAGGCTACTAAGAATAGACTTTTTGGGAAAGGTGAGATCAGGATGGCATGCAATATGCAGTAGATTTGCAGTGGAAAAGTTAGCTGTGAATGTGATAGAGGTGAAAAAAATTCAATTATAAGTCCATTCTTATTGAGTAACACTTTTCCTTTTCATATTTGGATAATAGTTACTACGATATTCCAATATTCAAAAATATTTAGCCTGAAGATGGACAGGCTTCTTAAAAGTTTCCTACAAATTCTTCGAGAAATGCTCAGGCTAATAACATGTTAAAGCTGCAGGAGGTCACTTTTTTAAGATGGTGATTTTTATTTATGTTCTTTAAAACTGCCACTCTGTCCTCTGGCTCATCCCTGAGGTCCTACTGCCATCTGCAGAAATACACCGCTTGGTCAGAAACAACCAATCAGAGTCAGGAGAAAGGTCTGTCAATCACACCTGTGTGCTTGAGGTCACCTTGACCATAAGATGCTATTGACATATCCATCAGTTGCTTGTAGGGCGCGCTACAGAATGCCTTCTTTTCTGTCCTACCATAAGTAATATATATGTGTTAAAAAAAAATAAAAATAAAAAAAGGATTTGCTAAATGATACTGCATCCAGGATCTGTGATACTGTGGGCCTGTTTGTTTTCCAAACCCACAGGGAACTCCCTTGATTCTGGGAATGGCATCATGTGCTGCTTGACATGTCAAGATCCTACACTAAATAAATTCACAAACTATCTTGTAGGTTAAAACAGAATGTAGATGGATGGATTAAAAAAAATAGGATTTCAGCTTTTTGGTGATTGCATTACAATTCTTAAACCTCCCTGGCTCATAGTAAATAATTTTTACTTTGCTAATTCATTGCTGGACAGCTGTCTGTAGGTTCTAAGATCTTTGGGGCCAAAGGATTACTTATGTTCATAGCTCACCCTAGATGTTTTCTTTTAGCTTAGCAGGGAGAGCAGCTGGATTGCAGATGAAATTAGTAAGAGTAACAAAGACTTACCACCTCTCCTAATGGTTTCTGACAACTCTTTCCTTCCCCGGAGGGTTACACTGGAAAGAACACAGTGGTGAATTACAGAGAAACTCCTCAAGCCAAGTCAAAAAAGGAAAGTGGGTCTTTTTAATTTTCAGATTTTCCTTCTGAATCTAAAAAGTGAGATTTTTCCTTACATATAGGCCGTAATGAAGCGCCGAATAAAAACAAAAAAAGGAACAATATCAGCAAGAGCAAACAAGCTTGTAGTGGATATTATAGGGTATGGTTTTAAAGTACGACACAAACAGAGAACGGCAGAAACAGAGAGTTAATGATTAATGTTTAATATAAAAATGATGACAAAACTTACAAGCAGGAACACAAACAACAAAACCCAAAATGAACTCAAACAACTCAAACACTGGGTGTAAGCACATTTTCTAAGTGAGTAGACTTATTTTATGTAGTTGATTAATTTACTAATGAAGCTGAGTTTCAAAAAGTACACATCTAAGACTTGAGTGTTATTATTTGTATCTTGATTACCTCAGGGTGTTATGCAGTAACTCTACAAAAGAAAGCTTTATGACCTTTTACAGCAGGAAAACAGTGACTGAGTCGTCAATGCCACTACGGAATATTGAATGCCTAGAGAGCACTGTACTTGGAGGACTTAACAATAGAGGCACATAAAGTACATATTGGCTTTAAGAATCATGGACGGAGTACACTTTTCTTGAAAACTGCTGTTCAAGCAGTTTTGCTCAGTCCGTGATCTTTTAAGCAATATAAAGAGAAAAGCAGACCTGGCTCTAGACTGTCGAGAACATTTTTGTTGACTTTTAGCTTATTATAATAGCAATGATAAAGATGTGAAGAAGTAGGTCGGAGACTAGAAGTCGCACTCCAAACTAAAGGACAAAAGATTATTTTACTATAGATGGCCAATTGTTACTTTATGATGTTACAATAAGGCAAAACAAATCTAAAAAAAATAAGTATTTGAAAATCTCTGGATCAGCTAGTGAACACAAAAGCCTGTCTCAGAAGTTCTTGGTTATTTTTCAAAGAATATAAAATTGTCTTAAAAATAAATGTTTCAGTTGGAAAAAGGTGGTTCAAATACCTCCTTGCATGTCCTTTGCAAAATTGTTCTTTTACTAAAATATACCACTATTTAGCTTACCTAAATGTTTGACCACTATTTTTCAAAATAACTTTATGGTTTTTTTTTTACATCCTTGTGTAGCTTCCTACATGTCTGATCTTCTGGGAACACCTCTGCTGTTCATGTGGTCCAACAAGGCATGACTCATCAGTTTGGCACACATTCTTCTGAAGGCGTCATTCTTATCCACATACGAAGGTCCAGTTTGGCTCTAATTCTGTCTGGAAATAATTACATTTTGTATTTATGCCAAACTCTTGACAAAAATCTAAAACATCTGTCTGGTTGGGAAATCATGTACCTGAACACAGAAGCCAAAGAATCACATTACAGTGCTATGAAGACATTACAGCTAACTACCTTTGGTGCATTCATTGATGGCTGACTGCATAAATATATTACAGTAACAATGTAAACAGAAAAAGGAAATCCAAGACATTTCAAAAGTCAAAATAAATCACCTTATCTCTATGGAACGGTATTACATCTCTTGTTTTATTAAATATCATGAGAGCTTAAAGCAATCCTGTTCAAAGGACATTATGGTCCCTAAGGCCTTTTTGATAAGAATGTTCAACAGCATAATAACACTAATGGATTATTTATTAGGATCACAGGGGACATGCAGGAAGACACAACATTTGGTTTAATGTGGATCCTGAAATATTACAGTTTTATTGCTCAGGCTGTTGTGAAAACCTGTCCACCCAAATTGTTTTAAACGGTTGGATCCTCATCATCCTGCCAGATAAACACCTGAGACCACATTTCACTTTTCCATACCTGGTGGGGATAAAAATGTAAAGACTGTGGATTCAAAACTTGGCTTGGGCAATTTTGGTTGAGCCTGCATATTCTCATAACACATTGATTTTACTGATTTTTTTTATTTGGATTTTTATTTTATATTAAATAGATATCTGTATTGCTGAAAAAGACTGGGGCATCTCCCACTGTGACCCTGAACTAGATTTAGCAAATGCAGTAAATACATGGGAAAATGCTAGTGGATCTTGGGAAACATAAGACGTCTACTCTCTTTAATATACACAATAAAGTGGCTGCATGCAGGACTTCTCACCAGACATTCCTAAACTTTGAAACTAATATTTGGACACATTTTTCTTGCTTTGATCAATAATATGGATGGATGGATTATCCAGGTTGCAATATTCAAGAGGATTAAAGAAAGTAATTTTGTTTTAAATATTAACTTAGAAATGTTCCTTTCCATTCATATGGATCTTATCCAATGAGGCTACAGTCGGTTGTTCTCATCCAGCTGAGAGACCTGCATTAGTTGTGCATATGAAATTTCAAGCGAATGGGGCTAATGATCCAACATAAAAAAGTGTTCAACTTTTGTTGCTCTCTGTTGTTGCGGAAACTTTCTTCTTTCTCTGTTGTCTCCATGTCCAAAACGCACACTGCCATGCACTAGGTAAACTTCAGAAGGAGAGAGGCTTTTAGGTCAAAATAGTAGTTTGATTAATCTGCGTTGTATAACATTAAAGCGTTTAAATTTTCAGCTCAGTCACATGCGTTTATGAGTTAACATTGACAACCCTAATATATGTGCACTCACTTGCATTCATGTTTTCCGCTGTTGAAACAGCTTGCTTGTATACAGTGTGTATATAAGTGTCTTGTGATTCTTAATTACATAGACAGAACTGTAGTTGTATGTTGGCATTGTTCTTTGCAATATTTACAAAAACCTTACCAAAATTTACAAAAACCACCACAACACTCTTTTTGATCTGCTTCATTGCTTAAAATATGTCTGTTCCAAAGGCAGAGGAAGCTTGCAGACTTTACTTGTTTTATTCAATGACATTTGCCAAACAAAAGCTGAGAAATAATCCAACTTTCTTTAGGGCTGGAAACATAATATGTGAATATCTACCAAGACATGCCCTAGGGATCTCTCTTCCCTTCCATCTTCCTACCATGACTAGGAGGAGGTTTTCCGAGGAAAACAACGGTGCTGTCAACAGCTAGTGCAGTGGGTGCTGCGGGCCAGATAGAGTAGGAAGCAGCACTTAACGTAAGGGAATGGATTAGAGAGGCTGATTATGCCTCAGAGGTGAGTGCAGAACAAAGTTAAAAAAAGAGATGATAATGTATTGAACAAGAGACAATTTCTTTGAATGCGAGAATGCATGCAGTCCTTGCTGCTTTGTTTGTGAGTATTTTTAACAGTGTTCAGTGCGTCTAGTCATACTATGTTGGTGGAGATTATCAGTCATGGTAATCTCGCCTGTTTGAACAAATGCTTTAGGACTGTCTTTTATCATCAAAACATGTGTCATAATAACCATCCCACCACCAAAGGTTAGTACATGTTTAATCCTGTTCAGGGTCCTGTGGGTGAACTGATTGAACCTGGAGCCTAACCCACTCACCATTAACAGAGATATACTCTGGATTCAAGTCCATCCCAGGTCCATCCGTCTATCCACTGGTTACAGTGGGCACTGGTGCCTATCACCACGTTATTGGGTGAGAGAAGTGAAATGCAGGTTCTGAGAGTTGAATAGTGGGTGATCCTATGAAAGATTGGTAGCCAGGATATTCCACAGCTAATGCCAATTTAGACATTAATGTTTTTAAATCATGGAGAGAGAAGTGAAAATTGAATTGGTAGTTTACCTAGATTTCCACTTACATTAGGATTCATTATTTATCGAATGACTCATCATCTCTTAGTGTAATACTGTAAATCAGTATCTTCACAACCATTTTACAGTAAAAAAAAAAATAATCTCAAGTAAGTTTTCAAAAACGTCAATCCAATCTCCAAATAGAAGCAAAACATTTCTTGTAATTCATTGTCACTCAATTTAACAGTACAATTCCAGCCACATTAATATTTGAGACAAAGGAGAACTGTTATTATGAACTCGTGACAAAAAGAAGACTTTTCATATTTTAATCAAAAGAGTACTAATTCAGTTAAACAAAAGTTGAAAACATACTTTCTTCCTCAGAAGTCCAGTATGTCTTAGTAATTATTTTTAATTTGTCTAAGAGAACTAACATTGCTTTTTGTGTTCAATATAAAAATTAAAATTTAGGAACCAAACTACTTACAAGGGGTAATGTGTATTTTATCCTATAGTTAGAGACAAATAAACATGTAATTGGTTTTATTGTCACTGAGACAGATGAATCATAGTCTTTACAAAGAGATATTCCTAAATGGACAAACATTTAGGATTCTACCCTATTAGAATTGTTTGGGTGCTTGTGTCTATTTCCAGCAGTCTGTGGCAAATGCAAAGGTGCATTTGTTATGCATTTAGGAACATTAGCTTCTTCTTTGTCATGTTTTTTATACCAAACTTGTAAAGAGGAAGGTCCAAGCAATCACTTGCAGGGTGGGAGTCATATGTTGCACTACCTGGAACCTGCAGACTCTGACTGTCATAAATAAGGAGAAAAGCAAAAACGGACTGCAGTATTCAAGATATGAAAACATTCGTTTTGTAACATTGATAACATGGAGAACATAGGGGTAGAGCTACAGAACAATTTTGAAGAGGTGGAATTGGATTTAACCTGAAATAACACCAATACAGAAAAAAATGAATCACTTTGGCACCATTAACTACTTATTCAAGTTTAAGTACATTTTATAGAAACCATTCTTAGTGTTTTCTGAATTAAAAGCTGGATACACAGAATTGGCATATACCAATATGATGGATGCTTGATAATGGCCTTCTACTTCACTTAATGTTACAAAATACACCTTAAATTTCCTTTTTTGTCTCATTTGAATCCATTCTCTAAAACCTTCTATAAATATTTCTTTGTCGAGGCTTGCCTGTTCATGGTGTACAGCACCAGGTTTCCCAACAAACAATTGTACCTTCATTCATTTTTACATCGTACTTGTTCTTCACTTACGAAAAAAAAAAAAAAAATGAAGGAGATGGAGAGTGCATGTGCGTGTGCCTGTGCCTCTTATGTGTGGGTGGTGGTAGTGGGGTGCTTATGGGATGCCTGAGGCGAGACAAAATGTAAGCACAGCATGAGTAATGAAATAATGACTGAAATATAAAAGGACGAGGCAGGCCATGCTCTCTCTATCCGGGGGCCGACAGGTGTTTGCTGGAGCACCAGAGCAAAATCCATTTGAAGGCTGTCAGGATGGCTGCAGTAAAGTGAGGGCGCTGTAATTACAAGCCCTTCATGCTGACACAATTCCATAACCCCCACTCATGAAGTGCTAAACAGGAAAAAGGTTGTCTATCTGTTATGTCTGTCTCTGACATATTTTTTTTTTTAAATGCGAACAAAACTGTGCTCATGTTGAATCTACCTTTAAGCAAAGTGAATGGATTTAGTAAAGGCTGTTCATTCTGATTCCCTTTTTAAGAGTTGATAACAGGTTCATGGTTCTCAAGGTGGTATGCTCTAATTACCTATATGTGGTACTTAGGATCCCTTTAAAAGTACACTGAATACATTTTCAAAAAAAATATTTGTATCTTGAATATGATCGAATTATTTAGACGTAGAGTACAAACAGCCAAAACATGGTTAAAGCACCTTGATTTTTGTTTAATCATGAAACTTCTCAGAAGAGAACTGAAGTGGATGTTAGCAAAAAAGAAAATGTAAAGAAAATGAATGAAATTTGAAATGTACTAAAAGATGACAGTTGTTCTACTGTGGTTATCAAAGTGTTATTTCACTTCCAACTCCAACAGTTCTTTCTGTTAATTTGTGTAACTCCTAACCTAACATTTTTGACTTTATTAAACATAATAATATAATAAAAATAATAATAAAAGTCCAAAACCTGTAGTACTGCTGTTTCAAAAAAAGTCCATTAACCACTGATTTGACGTAATGGAAAAAGCAAGCATATAAATTACTCAATTGAAGGTGAAGATGTGATGATGTTGAAAGATGTTTCTAAATCCCTAAATTTCCTCCTTAAATCCCAAGACTATTCAAATTTGTTTGATTTTTATAAATTCACAAAATATCTGTTGCCCCCATTCTCCGTTTATACCTTTTTTTTCTGTTTATTTTGGACTATTTTGATGAGATATAGTTTAGAAATGATCTTCAACCATCCACATACAGTAATGTTGCCATTTTTCTTCTGTCGAAACATTTTTCTTTATGGTCAGTACAGTTCTTCTGTGTCAGACTCATATTGCACATGAAC
Source organism: Poecilia formosa (assembly GCF_000485575.1). Classification (NCBI taxonomy): domain Eukaryota; kingdom Metazoa; phylum Chordata; class Actinopteri; order Cyprinodontiformes; family Poeciliidae; genus Poecilia; species Poecilia formosa. The sequence goes on from NW_006799949.1 coordinate 1,284,798, forward strand.
TAAAAAGTGTTGTCATTTCTTTTCGTGTTTGATATTTGAATAAAGCTTATGTTAGCATCCATGAGAATGAATTCCAAAGCAGCATAATGTATTGTAAGAGGAACAAAATTTAACTTCAAACCACAGTTTAATCACTTTGAAATGATTTTAAATGTTTTTCAAAGCAATAATAAACTGTAAATTGATGTTTAAAGCAAAGCTTCAAGGGGTTTCAAGAAGATAACTCACTCTTGCGTAGATCCTTTCAAAAGCCATTGCTACTGCATAAGTCATGACATTCAACTATGAACATGACGGAGATTAGAAGACCAGGAAATATTTTTTATTTTGCATAATAGCATATTATTTGCTGATTTCTGTCACTTTCTACCAATTATTCTGCAATTTCAAAGATCAAATCCAAAGATGCCTCTGAGGCAAACTTGACTGAGGATGACTAAGTATAGTGGAAAGGCATTTAATGCCAATTTACACACGATGAAGCAACAACACAGTCTTAATGCAGTTTCTTGTGTGTGCACTTCCACATCTCTGATAATACTGCAAGGTGATTACAGCATATTTCTCCAACTAAACATTGTAATTGTATGGTAATTCACTTTTATCTGGTGAAAGTGTTATTTCTCTCCTCTGCTTTCCTTTGTAAAATGGTGGTATGCTTTAGTTGATAATCTATTTATTTGCTCTGGTTTCTTTCATTGTTGTTTAAGATACAGCAGCAAAATAAAAAAGAAAAAAAAAGAAAAGAAAAAAACACAAACTTCAGAGTGTACTGTTTTTGTATTTTAATGGAATGGACCACAAAACACCTATTACAGAACTGTGAAGTGAAAGAAAATGATACATGTTTTTTAAAATATTAAAAATCTAGTGCCTTTTCTCTGACACACCTGGATAAAATTCAGTGCAACTGATTGCCTTTTGAAGTTATTTAATTAGCAAATAGACCCAGTCAAATGTAAACTCAATATAAATCCAGCTGTCCTGTAAAGGCCTTGTCAAAGTTGATGTATGGAGCTAAATGTAGGGTAATCTTTGAATAAAATCTGTCAAAGTCATCAGATCATAGAGACTGGGCAGAGGTTCAACATTGTGCATAAGAATGACACTTATATAAAGTAAAATGTACAATACCTACAATGAAGTATCTTATATCAACTCGTGTTAGTTAGCATGGCCTAGTCAAAGTCCAGACCTAAATTCAATTTAAAATTTGTCACAAGACACAACGCAAGCGATTTTCAGCTGTTGCTATGTGCTCGTCCAGGAGGCGTGAACAGTGCAAGTCAAACTAATTTTAAACTAATTTGCACAAGAAACTGAGCTTATAGTGGTGTTTGATAACTAGGCTCAATTGGAATGTATGTATGATTGAATTAATGTGACTTTTTTGTAAAGTGCCTGAATTATAATAAACAAAATTGAAGTGTAGCTAAAGCATTTTATCTTAAAACAAAAAAAAAAACGACAAAAAAAATACAGGTAAGCATTGAACCAAATTGGTATAGCAGGGGATTGACATTGGCTTAGTTTACTATATCAGCGATTAATGTCAAGAAATTTGTAATGAAAGAAAGATAAAATGAAACCATGTCTTCTTGATAAAAATACCAGAAGTCATAGAGTTTCATAGAACAAGACCCTGGGAGAGCAGATAGTCCAGTGGCAGGAAACATATGTAAATAAATACAATACGATTTTTAGGCAAAGCAAAATAAGCTCCAATAGCAAGAAGATGAAAAACAAGATGTTAAAACTGACAGATCCAAGTGCAACAAAACCTAAATAAATAAATAATGACCATGTTAAAAAAAGGTTCCGAATGAGAACTCAGGTGAGTTAGACACCGAAAATGATGCATTGACAGCTGGAAAGCAAAACTAGCTGATCATAACAGATTAATGAAAAAAAGAATAAACCACTTAATCAAAAAGGGAAACAAACAAAAAAAGAAACAATATGAAAAAACACAAGCTCGCAAAATGGAAAAATTTAAAAACAGCAGATAGCCAAATACACCAAAATTATAGCATGAGGATTCACAGAAACACACACTAATAATCTAATTCTCCCATTTACTTTTTATCACTGGTTATAGCAGTGGTGCCAAAGTTGTGCCAAAGAATTTTGCCACTCACTGAGCCGGCGTAGCAAAACCTTGACCTGACATGTCTGAAATGGATTTACTCTCCTGAGCACTGATACAAGTTCACCAGTCGGAAAGTTACATTTACTTTGGCCTCTCTGCTCTGAGTCACTGTGCTGGAATACAATGCCATGAAAATGCTGCTTAAGTTGGAGCTTAGGATGAAAGGAGTAATTGCAGGTATCCAGTATCTGAGGGAGAGCCAGAGTAAATCCACAAACGTGTCAGATATGTTTCAAATCTTTTCAAGAAAAAAAGATTCAAGTTGTTCACATTCTAGGACTTTCCCATTATGTACTCGCAAAGTATTTTTTTTAATTCACCCAACTTGGGGCCCAGATCTGTACTGATAAGCACTTTTTCTTGTAGGACTAAAATAATTTGTTGTTTTCACATGTGTGCATCAGTGTTTTCAAAGAAATTGATTTTCTTGCAATCAACCAATATCACACTTTTCCAAACAATTGGCTATTGTTTTTCTAATATGCTCCCTCTTTATTCTTTTCTCTCAGCACTATCTTTGTTTTGATTTTTCTCTTGGAGTATGATTTTTTTACTTAACCTGTGAGGATTTGTTTTTCTCTGTGTATTAATTTAGGTTTCTGTGTCTATTAGTCTCCTGTTGTCCTGTCTACCCCTTCATTGTTCCCAGCTGTGTCTCGTTTCCCTGATTACCCTCTGTGTATTTAATCCCACCTGTGTTCCTTGTCAATTCCTCATCTTGTCTTCTGTTTGTCATTGTTGTCAGTTCCTTGGTACCAGTTTCTACCAGTTTCTGAGCTCTTAGCCTTCTGCTCATTCTGTGCTGCCTGGCTTTTGGGTTATTGTGTTTATTTAACATTAAATTAATCATCAATCACTCTTCAACCATAACCTGGCTCCATTGTGTCTTCCTCATCACCTTTACATATCATGACATAACCTTGAAAGAGCACTTACAAAAGTTCAACAATATGAAATATACTGTGTGAGAGTAACAACCAGGAAATGTTTCTAAATATGTTTAATGTGTGAGAAAGATATAGTTGCTTTAAAAAAAATAACGCTGCTTTCAGGTCACAGGTTTGTTTTCTTTTTCTGTTCCCAATGAACCACTGTTGCCTAGCAACAAAATATTTGTTATGTCATTTTTGCATATTTATTTAGACATCTTGACTTAATTTACATGAATAGTATGTGTGCATCAGTCAGGAAAGTCAGACTTTCTTGTGAAAGGGCATCATATTCTGGAAAAGGTGTTTGCATGCTGAAATGATCCAGAGAGCTATGTTGTTAAGGTTTTTCAAACCTGAAGCAACTCTTATGATGAATCCAGCAAGGGGTTTAGTTACTTGTGCAAACTGTACAGGATACTGGTCAGGAGGAGAATGCTATGGGTGGGAGCCTGAGCCTGGTTCTGTGCTTCCAAAGTCTGAATGTGCAAAGACTGATTTATTCAGAGTTCTCCATTTTAGAGAAGTAGACTTTTTTTGTTGCCATAGGCAAGACTGTGATTTTCTTAGGTCAGTAATACAAAACCAGATGCTGTTTGCTTTTTTTTTTTTTTTTTGCCATTTGGCAATTTAAACCCCCTTATTTAAGTTGTCCAAAGTGTGACACACAAGTCCAGGTCCACCCCTGCCAGTTTAATTTTCCGTTAGCAAATCCAACGTGACTCCGCTTGGCTGTTCTCAGATTTTCAGACCAGGTACGACACCAAAACAATTTGATTGACAGGTGGCCGTATTCATCAATTTGCTTGTGATACACATAACTGAAAACTCCAAGCAATAACTGTGGACATGCCATCTGCTCAGTACGGAGAAGCAATTATGAGTTTAATCACAAGCATTGCCAGGAACACGTGCATTATGTTTTGAAGTGGAATGACGTTGATTTAGCAACGCAGCAAAAATTGCAAATATTCAATTGACGTACCCAAAATAGACATCTTGGCTACATATCTAAAACATGTAGCCAATTGTAAAACAGCAAGAGCAAAAATTCAAACATC
>NW_006799949.1:1294090-1317205 GCF_000485575.1 Poecilia formosa
GTTTACCTAGATTTCCACTTACATTAGGATTCATTATTTATCGAATGACTCATCATCTCTTAGTGTAATACTGTAAATCAGTATCTTCACAACCATTTTACAGTAAAAAAAAAAATAATCTCAAGTAAGTTTTCAAAAACGTCAATCCAATCTCCAAATAGAAGCGAAACGTTTTTTGTAATTCATTGTCACTCAATTTAACAGTACAATTCCAGCCACATTAATATTTGAGACAAAGGAGAACTGTTATTATGAACTCGTGACAAAAAGAAGACTTTTCATATTTTAATCAAAAGACTACTAATTCAGTTAAACAAAAGTTGAAAACATACTTTCTTCCTCAGAAGTCCAGTATGTCTTAGTAATTATTTTTAATTTGTCTAAGAGAACTAACATTGCTTTTTGTGTTCAACATAAAAATTAAAATTTAGGAACCAAACTACTTACAAGGGGTAATGTGTATTTTATCCTATAGTTAGAGACAAATAAACATGTAATTGGTTTTATTGTCACTGAGACAGATGAATCATAGTCTTTACAAAGAGATATTCCTAAATGGACAAACATTTAGGATTCTACCCTATTAGAATTGTTTGGGTGCTTGTGTCTATTTCCAGCAGTCTGTGGCAAATGCAAAGGTGCATTTGTTATGCATTTAGGAACATTAGCTTCTTCTTTGTCATGTTTTTTATACCAAACTTGTAAAGAGGAAGGTCCAAGCAATCACTTGCAGGGTGGGAGTCATATGTTGCACTACCTGGAACCTGCAGACTCTGACTGTCATAAATAAGGACAAAAGCAAAAACGGACTGCAGTATTCAAGATATGAAAACATTCGTTTTGTAACATTGATAACATGGAGAACATAGGGGTAGAGCTACAGAACAATTTTGAAGAGGTGGAATTGGATTTAACCTGAAATAACACCAATACAGAAAAAAATGAATCACTTTGGCACCATTAACTACTTATTCAAGTTTAAGTACATTTTATAGAAACCATTCTTAGTGTTTTCTGAATTAAAAACTGGATACACAAAATTGGCATATACCAATATGATGGATGCTTGATAATGGCCTTCTACTTCACTTAATGTTACAAAATACACCTTAAATTTCCTTTTTTGTCTCATTTGAATCCATTCTCTAAAACCTTCTATAAATATTTCTTTGTCGAGGCTTGCCTGTTCATGGTGTACAGCACCAGGTTTCCCAACAAACAATTGTACCTTCATTCATTTTTACATCGTACTTGTTCTTCACTTACGAAAAAAAAAAAAAAAATGAAGGAGATGGAGAGTGCATGTGCGTGTGCCTGTGCCTCTTATGTGTGGGTGGTGGTAGTGGGGTGCTTATGGGATGCCTGAGGCGAGACAAAATGTAAGCACAGCATGAGTAATGAAATAATGACTGAAATATAAAAGGACGAGGCAGGCCATGCTCTCTCTATCCGGGGGCCGACAGGTGTTTGCTGGAGCACCAGAGCAAAATCCATTTGAAGGCTGTCAGGATGGCTGCAGTAAAGTGAGGGCGCTGTAATTACAAGCCCTTCATGCTGACACAATTCCATAACCCCCACTCATGAAGTGCTAAACAGGAAAAAGGTTGTCTATCTGTTATGTCTGTCTCTGACATATTTTTTTTTTTAAATGCGAACAAAACTGTGCTCATGTTGAATCTACCTTTAAGCAAAGTGAATGGATTTAGTAAAGGCTGTTCATTCTGATTCCCTTTTTAAGAGATGACAACAGGTTCATGGTTCTCAAGGTGGTATGCTCTAATTACCTATATGTGGTACTTAGGATCCCTTTAAAAGTACACTGAATACATTTTCAAAAAAAATATTTGTATCTTGAATATGATCGAATTATTTAGACGTAGAGTACAAACAGCCAAAACATGGTTAAAGCACCTTGATTTTTGTTTAATCATGAAACTTCTCAGAAGAGAACTGAAGTGGATGTTAGCAAAAAAGAAAATGTAAAGAAAATGAATGAAATTTGAAATGTACTAAAAGATGACAGTTGTTCTACTGTGGTTATCAAAGTGTTATTTCACTTCCAACTCCAACAGTTCTTTCTGTTAATTTGTGTAACTCCTAACCTAACATTTTTGACTTTATTAAACATAATAATATAATAAAAATAATAATAAAAGTCCAAAACCTGTAGTACTGCTGTTTCAAAAAAAGTCCATTAACCACTGATTTGACGTAATGGAAAAAGCAAGCATATAAATTACTCAATTGAAGGTGAAGATGTGATGATGTTGAAAGATGTTTCTAAATCCCTAAATTTCCTCCTTAAATCCCAAGACTATTCAAATTTGTTTGATTTTTATAAATTCACAAAATATCTGTTGCCCCCATTCTCCGTTTATACCTTTTTTTTCTGTTTATTTTGGACTATTTTGATGAGATATAGTTTAGAAATGATCTTCAACCATCCACATACAGTAATGTTGCCATTTTTCTTCTGTCGAAACATTTTTCTTTATGGTCAGTACAGTTCTTCTGTGTCAGACTCATATTGCACATGAACTAAAAAGTGTTGTCATTTCTTTTCGTGTTTGATATTTGAATAAAGCTTATGTTAGCATCCATGAGAATGAATTCCAAAGCAGCATAATGTATTGTAAGAGGAACAAAATTTAACTTCAAACCACAGTTTAATCACTTTGAAATGATTTTAAATGTTTTTCAAAGCAATAATAAACTGTAAATTGATGTTTAAAGCAAAGCTTCAAGGGGTTTCAAGAAGATAACTCACTCTTGCGTAGATCCTTTCAAAAGCCATTGCTACTGCATAAGTCATGACATTCAACTATGAACATGACGGAGATTAGAAGACCAGGAAATATTTTTTATTTTGCATAATAGCATATTATTTGCTGATTTCTGTCACTTTCTACCAATTATTCTGCAATTTCAAAGATCAAATCCAAAGATGCCTCTGAGGCAAACTTGACTGAGGATGACTAAGTATAGTGGAAAGGCATTTAATGCCAATTTACACACGATGAAGCAACAACACAGTCTTAATGCAGTTTCTTGTGTGTGCACTTCCACATCTCTGATAATACTGCAAGGTGATTACAGCATATTTCTCCAACTAAACATTGTAATTGTATGGTAATTCACTTTTATCTGGTGAAAGTGTTATTTCTCTCCTCTGCTTTCCTTTGTAAAATGGTGGTATGCTTTAGTTGATAATCTATTTATTTGCTCTGGTTTCTTTCATTGTTGTTTAAGATACAGCAGCAAAATAAAAAAGAAAAAAAAAGAAAAGAAAAAAACACAAACTTCAGAGTGTACTGTTTTTGTATTTTAATGGAATGGACCACAAAACACCTATTACAGAACTGTGAAGTGAAAGAAAATGATACATGTTTTTTAAAATATTAAAAATCTAGTGCCTTTTCTCTGACACACCTGGATAAAATTCAGTGCAACTGATTGCCTTTTGAAGTTATTTAATTAGCAAATAGACCCAGTCAAATGTAAACTCAATATAAATCCAGCTGTCCTGTAAAGGCCTTGTCAAAGTTGATGTATGGAGCTAAATGTAGGGTAATCTTTGAATAAAATCTGTCAAAGTCATCAGATCATAGAGACTGGGCAGAGGTTCAACATTGTGCATAAGAATGACACTTATATAAAGTAAAATGTACAATACCTACAATGAAGTATCTTATATCAACTCGTGTTAGTTAGCATGGCCTAGTCAAAGTCCAGACCTAAATTCAATTTAAAATTTGTCACAAGACACAACGCAAGCGATTTTCAGCTGTTGCTATGTGCTCGTCCAGGAGGCGTGAACAGTGCAAGTCAAACTAATTTTAAACTAATTTGCACAAGAAACTGAGCTTATAGTGGTGTTTGATAACTAGGCTCAATTGGAATGTATGTATGATTGAATTAATGTGACTTTTTTGTAAAGTGCCTGAATTATAATAAACAAAATTGAAGTGTAGCTAAAGCATTTTATCTTAAAACAAAAAAAAAAACGACAAAAAAAATACAGGTAAGCATTGAACCAAATTGGTATAGCAGGGGATTGACATTGGCTTAGTTTACTATATCAGCGATTAATGTCAAGAAATTTGTAATGAAAGAAAGATAAAATGAAACCATGTCTTCTTGATAAAAATACCAGAAGTCATAGAGTTTCATAGAACAAGACCCTGGGAGAGCAGATAGTCCAGTGGCAGGAAACATATGTAAATAAATACAATACGATTTTTAGGCAAAGCAAAATAAGCTCCAATAGCAAGAAGATGAAAAACAAGATGTTAAAACTGACAGATCCAAGTGCAACAAAACCTAAATAAATAAATAATGACCATGTTAAAAAAAGGTTCCGAATGAGAACTCAGGTGAGTTAGACACCGAAAATGATGCATTGACAGCTGGAAAGCAAAACTAGCTGATCATAACAGATTAATGAAAAAAAGAATAAACCACTTAATCAAAAAGGGAAACAAACAAAAAAAGAAACAATATGAAAAAACACAAGCTCGCAAAATGGAAAAATTTAAAAACAGCAGATAGCCAAATACACCAAAATTATAGCATGAGGATTCACAGAAACACACACTAATAATCTAATTCTCCCATTTACTTTTTATCACTGGTTATAGCAGTGGTGCCAAAGTTGTGCCAAAGAATTTTGCCACTCACTGAGCCGGCGTAGCAAAACCTTGACCTGACATGTCTGAAATGGATTTACTCTCCTGAGCACTGATACAAGTTCACCAGTCGGAAAGTTACATTTACTTTGGCCTCTCTGCTCTGAGTCACTGTGCTGGAATACAATGCCATGAAAATGCTGCTTAAGTTGGAGCTTAGGATGAAAGGAGTAATTGCAGGTATCCAGTATCTGAGGGGCAGCCAGAGTAAATCCACAAACGTGTCAGATATGTTTCAAATCTTTTCAAGAAAAAAAGATTCAAGTTGTTCACATTCTAGGACTTTCCCATTATGTACTCGCAAAGTATTTTTTTTAATTCACCCAACTTGGGGCCCAGATCTGTACTGATAAGTACTTTTTCTTGTAGGACTAAAATAATTTGTTGTTTTCACATGTGTGCATCAGTGTTTTCAAAGAAATTGATTTTCTTGCAATCAACCAATATCACACTTTTCCAAACAATTGGCTATTGTTTTTCTAATATGCTCCCTCTTTATTCTTTTCTCTCAGCACTATCTTTGTTTTGATTTTTCTCTTGGAGTATGATTTTTTTACTTGACCTGTGAGGATTTGTTTTTCTCTGTGTATTAATTTAGGTTTCTGTGTCTATTAGTCTCCTGTTGTCCTGTCTACCCCTTCATTGTTCCCAGCTGTGTCTCGTTTCCCTGATTACCCTCTGTGTATTTAATCCCACCTGTGTTCCTTGTCAATTCCTCATCTTGTCTTCTGTTTGTCATTGTTGTCAGTTCCTTGGTACCAGTTTCTACCAGTTTCTGAGCTCTTAGCCTTCTGCTTATTCTGTGCTGCCTGGCTTTTGGGTTATTGTGTTTATTTAACATTAAATTAATCATCAATCACTCTTCAACCATAACCTGGCTCCATTGTGTCTTCCTCATCACCTTTACATATCATGACATAACCTTGAAAGAGCACTTACAAACATTCTACAATATGAAATATACTGTGTGAGAGTAACAACCAGGAAATGTTTCTAAATATGTTTAATGTGTGAGAAAGATATAGTTGCTTTAAAAAAAATAACGCTGCTTTCAGGTCACAGGTTTGTTTTCTTTTTCTGTTCCCAATGAACCACTGTTGCCTAGCAACAAAACATTTGTTATGTCATTTTTGCATATTTATTTAGACATCTTGACTTAATTTACATGAATAGTATGTGTGCATCAGTCAGGAAAGTCAGACTTTCTTGTGAAAGGGCATCATATTCTGGAAAAGGTGTTTGCATGCTGAAATGATCCAGAGAGCTATGTTGTTAAGGTTTTTCAAACCTGAAGCAACTCTTATGATGAATCCAGCAAGGTGTTTAGTTACTTGTGCAAACTGTACAGGATACTGGTCAGGAGGAGAATGCTATGGGTGGGAGCCTGAGCCTGGTTCTGTGCTTCCAAAGTCTGAATGTGCAAAGACTGATTTATTCAGAGTTCTCCATTTTAGAGAAGTAGACTTTTTTTGTTGCCATAGGCAAGACTGTGATTTTCTTAGGTCAGTAATACAAAACCAGATGCTGTTTGCTTTTTTTTTTTTTTTTTGCCATTTGGCAATTTAAACCCCCTTATTTAAGTTGTCCAAAGTGTGACACACAAGTCCAGGTCCACCCCTGCCAGTTTAATTTTCCGTTAGCAAATCCGACGTGACTCCGCTTGGCTGTTCTCAGATTTTCAGACCAGGTACGACACCAAAACAATTTGATTGACAGGTGGCCGTATTCATCAATTTGCTTGTGATACACATAACTGAAAACTCCAAGCAATAACTGTGGACATGCCATCTGCTCAGTACGGAGAACCAATTATGAGTTTAATCACAAGCATTGCCAGGAACACGTGCATTATGTTTTGAAGTGGAATGACGTTGATTTAGCAACGCAGCTAAAATTGCAAATATTCAATTGACGTACCCAAAATAGACATCTTGGCTACATATCTAAAACATGTAGCCAATTGTAAAACAGCAAGAGCAAAAATTCAAACATCTATAGTAAGGGCAAGCAGTTTTCCACTGGAAAAGCAAGAACTGCATACTAGGTAAAGCAGTGGTCTTAAACCCCAGTCCTCCAGGGTAAGTATCCTGCTACTTTTAAATGTCTCTCTGCTTCACTTCACCAGGGTCCAGTATTCACTCATTAGCAGAGCTCTGTAGAGCCTGACTGCAAGAGAGTGAGGCAGTTTCACCATTCAATTCAAGTGTTTAGGACAAGGGACACATCTAAAAGATGAAGAACTCCGACTCTTGAGAACTTGAGTTTGAGAGCAATGCGATAGAGAGTACTGACTTGTTTTTAAAATTTTGTAGAATCAAACACAAGGATTTTAAGTGGAAAAGGGGCTACAACTACAGTGATGCAGACACCACAATGCTATGTTGATCAGACAGATGGACTGAATTGAACAGTACAATGTATTTATATAGTGTCTATGGCCAACAAATGTCGTCTTGATGCACTTTTCGAAACAGATGTGTGATTGAAAAAATGTGACTTTCTTCAACAGACGAAAGTAGTCTGCATTTAAGAATGAGCATGGAAAGTAAATCAGCCACATGCGAAGATCATTGTAGAGATTCTCGAGAGATCTATCAGGGCATATTTGTGAAAATCTAAGAGCTACTGAATACATTCTACCATACAGTAGAGATGGGAATACTACAAACTGCTCTGGGAGACGAGGGCAATTTTTACTCGATTGCAAAAGATGTATTAGAAAATGAATACATCTATCAATATATGCATGGAGAAGGAAGATGAACTGATGGATAACTGACAAATAGGGGTCAGCACACACAAGACTGATATATAAATCTATATGTATACGTACATCTTTGGCGAAGATGTGATTATGAAGATTCTAAAGAAGGTTTTATATCTGTCGACACGTGCAGAAGGACAGGTAGGGATGATGTACAATGTAAACCGTAAACTCTTACGTACTTATCAAAGCTGTACTTAACCGAAAGTATCCCAGACCATTTGTTGTTGTGTGTAGAGATGATTAATGGTTGTTGACAGAAACCCAAACACTGGGAAGCAGACAGAGTAAGACAGATGAGACGGAGAGAGGCAGAGAGAGAGAGAAGCTCCAGTTAAAAAGCTCCATATCAACATTGCAGACCCTGTGAATAAAAGGCCTCTAAAGGCGTTTCTTTCTTACTACAAACTATTGTCTTACAGGCAGCAGGCCTATAATATTTTGAAGGGGATGGACAAGGATAAAAACAGAACTTTGGTCCATCTTTTATTTATGTTACAGTTTTGTTCCTTTCTCTTTTTCCCATTTGTTCATATTCAGGAAAAAAACTACCTAAAATTGACAAAGTAATAAAACAAGTTACTCTACACTTGAATATGTGATGTATATACCTGATAGCAGTGTAAAATCTTTTTTTAAAGAGATTTTGATATTATACTTGATAAAAATAAATATTTTACTCATCCAAACAAGCTGTCACGCTTCGCTTTAAAAAACAATCACTTGCTGGACAAAATCACAAGTCATGTCAAAACACAAAATTTTGGCTTTTGTCCAACCAAGCACTGTTTCAGCCTAACATCCTTTTTATCTTAAATTGTATTGTTATTTAGGTGTTAACAAACATAATGCAACTTTAGGTATTAAAACCTTTGGCATAAAAAATATCCTCTTAAAAAGTTCTCTCATGTGTTTAATGTATTTCTCTCAGGGTGGAAATACATTTTTCCACCCTGGAAAAAATGTATTTCCAGGGTGGAAATACATTTTTTCCACCCTGGAAAAAATGTATTTTTTCCAGGGTGGAAAAAATACATTTTTCCACCCTGGAAAAATGTATTTTTCCAGGGTGGAAAAATACATTTTTCCACCCTGAAAGGTCACTCTATCTACACAAGTTACAAAGTTGAAGAGGCATGCAGGAAAACCTCAAAGAAGTATTTATGTCTTTTAAAGCTGGAAGATGCAACATATCAGTTTGCTTACATAATGCTGCAGACCTGTTTGAAGTAAGAATAAAATATATTGAAAAGAGAACATGTGCTTCAGCTATGCAAATATGCAGTGAAGGAACTCTCATTAGGTTAATGCTGAGTCATACAATTTTACAAATGGTTTGTCTGTCTCTATTCATTTGTTCCTTGATCGACTCATCATCTTCCTCAGTCTTTGTGTAAACAGCACCATTTGCACGGTCTCACCCTTTTAAAACAAACGTCAATGTCACATCATATTAATACCTTGTTTTGTTTTTTTTAAACGGATGTTTTTCATTAATACTGTAAATGTTTAATTATTCGTAATGCATATGAAGTTTTAAATGTTTTAACCGACTGTCATAGAGACAAACTTTGAGACCACTAAGAATTAGGTCATGCAATTTGGTACTAATCAGAAATCTCCACATTATGCTGATACATCTGTCCTGGTACTTTGCTACTGTTGTATGGATAGATGTTAGCTTAAACAGTCATATCAAATGTAGACGTGGCAGAATTGTTTCCTGAATAATTGTACAATAAAGATTGATTAAACCAGAAGGCTGCTCGGTGCACATATTACCATGTTATCAAATGGGAGCCTTCCAGAGATGTTGTTTCTCATTCTGTTCCCTGACACGTCCAGAAGGTAATTCTGTGACCTCTAAAATCCCGTGGTGAATTATTACCCTTTAATGTGTTTCAGCTGACAACTGCTCCTGTATCTGTGTGCTCACAATTTTTTCCATTAACTTTTAATTACTGTACCCGCTAAAGGGGATCCTTTTAATTTTCAATTATGCAGGATTTCATCAGTTATGAAAACCCTGAATAATAGCCCATCCCCTTTCATTATTACTTGTCACCCATAGACACATAGTATGTGCTGGGAACTGTCAGTGGGAATTGGAGATATGGGAGTTATTCCAAACAAGACTTTGAGCAGTGTTTGAAATAAATACTGAATGATAAAAGCAGTTGCTGCATTTTTTATTTTATTTTTTTTTAATGTGATACTCTTGTAATAATACGAAGAGTGAAATTAGGATAGATAAGGATAATTCTAAATTAGTATAGTCCAAAGAACTGCATATATTAAAAATTTTGCCTGGTGATAGTATTTCATGGAAGTCCGAGGATCAAAAACATAGTTGATTACTTTTGAATTTAATTTCCAGCTGTTGTAATATTACAGCTATTGTAGACAATATAACCTTTAAACTGCACCAGGCCATTAAAATGGTTCTGATCTGATATGTGAGGCTTCCAGTGTGTTGGTGAGAAAAATGGCTTTCAGTTGTTTAATTACAGTAGTGTTTTTATAAAGTTATGTTAAAAATGACAATGACTTTTAGCTGCATTTATTCACACCTGAGTCAATTCATCTTGCAAACTGGGTTTGATGCAAACTATATGCAAGTTCAGAATTCATATCGGGCTTTATCTGGTGCATTTTTTTCCTCTTCAAACGGTAACTTAATACCCTTAAGGGGATGATTTCTAGCAGTGACATGGCACTGTTACTGAAGGAGGTGAAGCATTTCACCAAGGTTAAGTCAAATCCTATCAAAGCACCAGTTTTTTAGCTGTCATTATATTTGTGTGTTGATTGGACCCAAATGCAGATGAACAGAGGTGGCAAGATGAGATTTTCATAAAATAAAAGATCAAAGCATCATTGTAGCACAATGGCTTCCACAAATCTTACTATATACCCAGGTTGATTCCAGTTAGGGATCTCTGTGCCTTTCTCCTTCCTCCAAACTGTATTTTCTATCTGCTTCTTCACTGTTTTCTGACAGAAAGTCCCAAAAAAGAAAGAAATATTTTTGCTCCATCCTGCAGGGAAATGGAAACCATGTCACCTTTATGGATTTTGCCTTAAGCTGAAAAAAAAAATCAAAGGTTAGTTGAAAAAAGCAGCAAAAATAGATATTTTAGATAGGGGAGCAGTTTGGGAGAAGGAGGAAACTCAACTTGACTACTTTAACAGACTTGCATCCCAAAAAAACTTTTTTTCTTTGTGAATGAAACTAGAAGATGGAGATGGCAGAGAGTTCTGAGCATGTGAAATCACAAAATGTGCTTATTCTTTTGTCTATACATGACTGAGAAAGAGAACAAAACAAACAAGACAGAAAAATATACTTATCTCATGCCAGTGTTGTGCATGAACCTTGCAATGATTGTGGTTTTATTTAGAGAATAGGTGACATTAGTACCAGTAGGGCAGCCACAAACCCACAGCCATATTGGTAATTTCACAGTGTTTGTCCTTTTTATTTAATATACTTTAAATCAACTTTAAAAACATCAGACTGTTGCCTTATCATAGATGAAATGTGGGAGTGTTAGCTCTGAGTCTAGGAGCTAACGAAACTACAAACTAAAATATAAAGTCCATCTCACTGAAGCTAAGATGCCTCCATCAATAAGTACATTTTTCTCCTAAACCAGTGGTTCTTAACCTTTCTTGAGGTACCGAACCCCCCAGTTTCATATGCGCATTCAACCGAACCCCCCACCCGACACAGAAAATAATTTGCGGTATTCTGATTTCTTAATGTAATTATATTAGTTGTATTACCTCCCCCACGCCACTAGAGGCAGTACCAAAGATGTGACTAAGGAGCAGATTTAGACTATAGAATTTGGTAAAAACGGTGAGCTTTGGAACTCCTTCCCGCAGCACTGATTGGCTCAGCAATGTAACGTGATCCTCTGGAGCAAGCGATGGCAAAACGACAATCACGACTTTATACAAGTGTGTCTTTACCTCCGCGGCAGAGGCTCCGCCGAACCCCTAAGACCGACTCATCGAACCCCTGGGGTTCGATCGAACCCAGATTAACAACCACTGTCCTAAACTATTAAGCAATTAGAGATGCAATCTTTTGGCATCAGTTGTCAGTAACTTGTCTTAAGACACACTTTACAGATACAACTATTCCACCGTGCATATGTGCATACTCATAAGCAGTGTTAACTTTTTGGAGGGGAAATTTTGATATTACTCATGCTGTTTTTAGTTGACAACTTGGAACTGAGCAGGCAGGGAAAGGGACCAGCTGTGTGTTTGTGGCAAAGCATGCAGCTGAGACAAGTCAATGAATAATTGGTTTTGTCCCCTCCATCTTTTCTCCCTAACCGTTATACAGGTGTTATCTCCACCAGGCTCGTTTGGTGGGGTAACATTAAAAGAGACCACACAAGGATTTTCTGATTTCAAGAGAATGAATTTATTAAATTATACTAAAGAAATCAAACCTGAAAAAAGGAATACCTGAAATGAGAAACCAAACTAGATTAATGCAAAAAAAGATCCCCATAAATAACCAAAATAAGCAAAAGCCTAAACAAACCTAATAAAACCCAACCATAAGATACAATACGATACGATATGATGTGATACAAACCAAACCAAATGGGGTTCTGAGGAGGGAGAGGGAAAAGCATGAATAGCAGCTTTAAAGCAGCAGAGCAGCAATCAAGGTAAAAAACATTACACCTGCAGAAGGCCTGTCACCAGAACCCTGCAAGGAAAAAGAGACCCACTGCAGCCGTAACACAGGTAAAGTCAGTTACTCCTGAAATAACAGAGTCTTTAATTTATGTGACTATTTTGTCAGTTGATGTGTTTTTTTATAGTTATTTAAAGAAGAATGCCAGCCTTGTAGTGTCTTGCAAGTGGCCACTTTTACAAACATGCCTTTTATGTCAATTTTTTTTTTTTAATATTTAAATAGAATGTTGCGCTTCTATTGCTTTATGTTAGGTGGGAAATTATGTGAATGAGATCTAGTTTCACTAAACTATAATAACCTTTAGTGAGCAAAGAGGACAAGAGTAAATTGAACATATCTAAATAAAATGGAAAATACCATAATTATGCTGAATGATGTGTGAAAACACCACCAACACAATAATTGGCACATAATGCCATGTTGCGCACACTTTAAAAATACTGCAAAAAAGTATTAGTTCCACTGGCAGATTTTTTTATTTTATAACACATTTTCCCCTTGTTACGAGTAAAAAAAAACTTGTCAGTGAAACTAATACTTTATATTAAAGTATTTTTATTAAAATTTTATTGACTTAAGACAAGCACCTATGTCTTGCTGAAAAGTTGCTTGTAAGTTAATTTTGCCTTATTTCAAGTGCACTAAGATATTTACACTAGAAATTAGATCAACAGTACATGAATTTAAGGTAGTTCATGTTGTGAGTGTGATGTTCTTTTAAAATGTTCATATTAATGCTGCAGTGAAGAGCAGCAACTGTGGTAAAAATCCCACTTCATGAAATATTTTTAACTAGCACCTATCATATTTATATGTAAGCACAAATATTATTAGTGTACATTGGTAAGCTTAAGTATATGTTTCCGGGTTAAATTTTGTTTTCTTTCTACCCAGGACTCAACAATACTGAATCTATGTAAAAACCTTTTCACAAAACTCAGTGCATAAATAATAGACAAGTTCGTGTTTGAAGGATTTAGCTGTGAAAATGACTGGTCACTAACTGTTGTTGTGAAACTACAATAATTGCTACAGAGTCTGTTTCTCTACTTGACCTCTTGTAGTATCAACGGCAGAAATTTGAGGCCTCAAAAATTGTGGCAGAATGGTTTGCTAGTGTCACTGCAGCCTTAAATTTAATGATCAGACCTTTGCTTTATTTTCAATGGTGATTTAATATGATAAATTATAGCCATAAATCATAATACCTTTGTCCATCTGAGACGTTCAAAGAAGGCAATTAGTTTACAAAATGTAGGAAGTGCTTATTGTACAAGAACCAGCTAAACCTAAACCTCCAAACTACACAGCAGGACAGATGTACCGTGGATCCAAGCAAACTAAGTAGCTCCAAACTGCAGAAAATCCTCATATGACCTAAAAAACTAAATCAGTTCAAATAAACCTAAGGTGAACCTGTCTTGAAAAAGCAAAACCATTCAAATGAAAAAAATATTTTCTAATTCTATTAAAAACTTCACCTCAGACAACAGTTGTCACAGATGCTTGTTCACACTTTTTCCACTTGTAAATATGTGAATATCCAAAATAAATGTCACCCATTTTAATTTTTACCAAAATACACTCTAGGTAGATATGGTGACTAATTAGTCTGGCAAACAGATTAATATATTTTCTGCAGGCTTTTTCTGTTGCTGTTGTACTTCAGGTATATTCACATCTTTCCCTGTCTGAATGTCCTGTCAGACACCTGCTATAGATATCCACCTTGACAACAGTATGGGGGAAGAAGGTGACAAGTGACAAAAAGTAAGATGAAGAAAATGAGGAGAGTATAGATCAGAATAGGGACCAAGTCTGAACCGGCAGAGAGCTTAACTGTGAAGAAACCAGAAAGGGAAACAATAACCACCAGGTAGCGAATTTATCAAGAATAGAGGAAAGTGCGTGAAGTGAGAAGAGAGCGCAATGACAAGGGAAGAGCAGGAGAATGAGCTCTCTACCTGTCAGTGCATCAAAGCCTTGTCGTGTCATATACAAGCTCCCACACACTCATCCTCTCAATGCCTCAAACTAATGAGCCAAGTGTCTCTCGGTAGCTTCAGCGACACACTAGCATCATCACACAACCATTATAGGTTTGCTGTACGGGGCGACAATTTATCGCCCTGAACAGCGTTTCTATTTCCATTCCTTGGTATCACAACCCCAAATCCTCCAACTTGTCATGTTTCTGCTCATTTCTTCTTTGCCAAATGCAAAATCTTATCTAATTCCACAGCAAATTCCCGTTGGTGTGAGTGTAATTTTAGTTAATTCTAACATGCATAGGAGATTAAGATGTATGTGCTTTCTGCACAGTTTCTTTCTACATTAATCACACATGTTTGCACAGGATGGTCTGCAGGATTTTGGCACCAAGTTTTTAGATTTTGACATGGAGCTTAAAAAGAAAAGTTAGGGCCCTTTAAAGGTCAGTTTCCTTTGATAATTTATATTGTGCTGTAATTTTAAAACTTCTAAATATTATTAATAATTATGGGATGAATAGTAATTTTTGGTTATGCATCATATATATTTTCAAACACATCACCAAGAACTGATAAAACATTTAAAATTTTACAAACATTAAGCATTCCCTTTTTGGATTTACTTAAATACATTTCTCTCTCTCTATCAATGTATTTTGTCCAGGTGCTGCTCATTCCTCCCATCATCTGAAAATATGTACATTCACTGGGCTTATTAGTCACGCTTGGTCAAATGCCCACAGGTAGAATATGCATGACTGGTGATTCTCTGGTTGACTCCTGACCTACACATGGTTAACCATGCCATCCATCCACCAATAGAAACCCCTAAAGATAGTTATTGAGACATTAAATAGATTAAGGTAACACTATTTATGTATATTTAACGTAAACTGTATTACTACAGTGCATGTCAACATCAGAGTACCTTTTAATTTAGTGTGCCACTCTTAAGAAAAACAGAAGACCTGAAATCAAACAAACTAGCTCAAAAGAAAAAAATTATATATATATATATATATATATATATATATATAAAATTGGTGTTAAAGTTATGACGTACCATAAGTGCTGTACACCCAGTCATACAACCACCCCTGACACATTGCCTAACTTTAAACATTTTATTCACAGTGTTTTAATTTATAGTAATGGGACATGATTTAATGATTTATTAAAATGATGCACAGGCATTTTGTTTTAATGTCGTATTATTGGAAAGAGAAACTTTATATTTTTATTTCTGTCATTTATCAGCTTCTATTTGTGATTAGAACATGAGTGGAAAATTGAGTTGTAAAGGAAGGAATGGCTGCTTGTGCAGCGTCCACGTTCTGCTGAGGTGTTGCTTCTGGTGCGAATTGAGAGCTCCAGCTATCCTTTTCCTACTAAATGTCACAGCATCAAAACTTTCTAACTGCAGTAGCATTAATGGCATGTTGTGTTCACGTGATGGGTCTAGAAAGAACTTGCGCTGATAATCACAAGTAATTTTACCCAAATAGTCAAATTGAACCGTATTTCATAGGAATACTACCTTATATATTTTTGGAGGTAAGGTTAGATTTTAATTAGTCACTGTATGGTACTTTTTTTTTAACAATATAAAGGGTTTAAGCTTTCAGGAGAATATGAGCCATTCAGTTGAAACATTTCTCCTTGAACCCTACACATATGCTTAAACGGCAACATTAATTTTTGTTTTAAGGAGGCTGAGTTGCAAACTAATTTCACAATTTTCCTTAAATCTAAAATGTCAAATTAGGAATCAGTTTTTGATGTCAGCAGATCAGAAAATAATTCTTCTGTGTTTCACACTGGCTAACGATGCATTCAAACATTTGTTTTTTTTTTATTTCTCCCTTATTACATTAGAAACATTAAAAATAAATAAAATCAATGGGACAGTGATGATGGATTTCTTTTGTAAAGTGTTTTAACAATGTGCCCAGTTTCATTACATCAACTATCGTTCTTTAGCTAATGATTATTCTGTAGTACTATAATGTCAGATAAACCTGGGGAAAAGCATCAGTATCATTCTTGGTTGTGCAGTACAATACAAATAACTTAACTTCCATTTCTTCAAACTATGTATCAGACATTTTTGTGCCCTTCCACCACATAACCACCCAATCCCAAACATACACACAAAGAATTACAGGCTATATTGTGACAAAAAGTCAAAAGGTTCAAGGGGTGCAAATTACTGTAGGGATTTTAAGATATCTGCTGATGCATTATTTATTAATATCTCAATTTAAAACCAAGCCGGGCTGTCATATTAATACAGCTGGTTGTAAAAAGTGTGCTGGAATAGTAAACTGGCTCTCCTTTCACAGAGTAAATTCGTCTGTGGTGAATTGTCTTTATCCCTAATCTGAGTCAAAGCTCTTTCAGCGTATCATGTAGACGAAGTCCCTCTCCTGAAATCGCCAATCAATGAATGGCCTTGTCTGACTTTTCCTCCAGTCAGTGTCTCTTGATTGCCGGTGCTCAGTGCAAGGTGACAGAACACTACTTCTCCTTTAATTAAACCACTCATCCTGTCTTTCTGATTGGCGTCTATTTCCCACACGAAGGCAGACGCGTAAAGGGAGGAAAAAAAGGAGGAAGGGAGAGGAGAGGTCAACACTGGAGGACAATGTGTGGAGAAGAAAGGGAAGGTTTGATTGACGAAAGGGGGGTGGGAGATGAATAAAACAGGTTTTGAAACAAGAGAAGCAGAAAAATTTTATGAGACAAATCAGACTTTCTTGACTAAATTATTATTATTTTTGCTTTAATAGGACAAAGGAAAATGGAAAAATGTGTTAGATGATGAAAACAGTTAATATTTGCTAGATCTAGACAGCTGTTAATTCATGACCAACCCAACATCAGCTAATGGTATTAAATAATTACCCACTATAAGCAATTTCAGCCATGTTCACTATATCACCAGCTTTCCTTGTTTGGTTGGTTTGGATTAACTTGTTCAGGCTGGCTAAACTGTAGTTCTAAACTTCTTCAACTTGTCCACAAAACCTATAAAAACACATCAAATGTCCTTATCTGTGAATTACTTGCATTTTAAAGTTTGCAGTAGGATTTCTGTTACTTCTGTTGCTTTGTATTATTATTATTATTTTTTTTTTTAAAGTCGCACCTTTGTCATCTCCCATCCAGACCGACAGGTGATATAAATAAGAATGTCATATGAAGAGGCATTGCTTTTCATTACATATATAACTGATTGACAATGTTATACAATTATGTTGAAGTGGTTTAAAACCTACTATTACGTAATGATGATAATTATTATTATTATTATTATTGAACTTTTTTCATCACTTTATTCCCTATTACATATCTCTCTCTAAGTGTCACTTTTGGCATAGAGCACTAAATACTGCCATTGTCCACCACTTAAAGAGATACAGTATCTGAGCAGAAGACGACATTTCTTCTTTTGTTACTGGCATTTTAAAGAAACAAACATAACTGCTTGGTTTTTGTCTACACAGCAAATTCAAAAGTGTTAAATGTTTTGGTGTTAGTAGACTTTTTGCAAAAGCAGAGTTAATTTTACTCTAATAGAGTCACATTCTGTTTATGTAAGTCTCGGGTGTATATTATTAGTAGTTAAAATCCAGTGTTAAAACAAAGTGTTTCCCTATCAAATCTAGAGGTGTTAAAATAGAATCAATAACTCTTGACTTCTGAACTCTGAACTCCACCAGCGGCTCTAACACTGAAGGAGTTAATTCACTGCCTCCGCCCCAGAATCACAGATTCCCACCGAAGCGAAGGCGACAGAAGCCAAATAATTTCAGGACTATTTACTTTCCACATGTCTGAGTTATTTACTGCACTTGGTAAGTAATTTTTTTTCTGAGATGGTTTATAACTATTACTTTGAGTTGAGCTCAACCTGTATGATAGACGTCACGTTCGCCACACGGCTCGGTGTTAGCATATTTAGCTTAGCTAGGTACTGTTTATGTATGTTATAAAAAAAAAAAAAATAGCATATTTAGCTTAGCATGCCGAATGTTAGCGGAGTATCGAGCCGGTGAAGATTTAATCAAATTATTGGCTAACTTGAACAGATCCTTAATAATCTGGAGTATGTTTTTCATTATATTGAACGTTTACATTCATATTGGTCAGATTTATCAACCTTTCTGATCGATTTGTTTTCCTTTGAAAAAATGTAAAAGACTTTTACTTTGAGAGCATTAATCCCACTGTTGTGTCGTCTTAAATATGTTTTGCAGCATGTTTTAATCCTTTTATTGCCTTTTTGTATATATTAGAACCAGTTTGGTTGAGGATGAATCTCCAGTCTCAGCCTAGCCTCCCCCTCCTGATCTCTTCATGGATTCTTCGAAGATTCAAGCTCCAAAAATGATTATGTAAGTGTTAATATATGTGAAACTCCACATTTCTGTAATTGAGGCTTGTTGTTAGAGTTGTAGTAAAAATGTATTCCTTTGCTCCATTTCTCATTGTTATGGTTTTTGTTTGTTATGATCCAGAGTCCGACACTGGCTGTAGTACTCAGAGACTGAAGAAGGTCCGATGCAGTAGAGGAGCATCTTGGTGTCTCCGGCCAAACGTCACGAACAGCCCAACAACCCGAAGACAGTCTGTTAGTGACTGGGCATCTCTCTGGTGGAGTGCAGAGAGCAACTGTCTCTTATCAACAGAAACATAAACTGGATAAGAAACGATGGATCTGATTATCAGGTCGGTCTGTTATGTACTGTAATATCTGGCAATCCACCTGTTAAAAGAAAATTTACTCTATCATATTACATGAACTGCTTGCTTTACTTTCTCCACCTTGTACTTTGAACAATTTTATGCATGTTGTATTGAAGAAAAATGTATTAAGCATACTGCATTTTGTATTGCACTGCTGATGTCAAACCTTTTAAAAAGCAATATGTGAATGAAAGTGACATGTGAAACATGCACATTATTCCACATTGTAATATGTTTTGTAATTATGGTGCATATTTTTAAATAAATGCATTTGAGAAAATCATTGCCTCTTTATTAAATGTTTATTTTCCAAAGAATTTTTAAAAGTTCAAACAATAAAATACATATTTAATATTAATTACAAATAACTCTTATGAAGTTAAAAAATACTCTGTGAGAGTTAATATTAAGATCTAACACTGAATTAGTGTTAGTGTTAAATGATTAACTCCAGCAGATTTGATATCTGACACTTTATAAGAGTTAAGGTACTAACTCTCCAAAAAGAGTTAAATTAACACTGTCTGGTGTGGACCCATATAGACACTTTAAAAGTGTTGAAATCAAATTTGACAGTGTTAATCTGGGCCTCCTGGATTTGCTGTGTACGCTGCATTATAATGCATGCATCATCTGGGTTTCTTATCAGCAGCTAATAAAGAAAGCCACTGTCACAACGTCCATGTCTTAACAGAACTAATATGTGATAAGTTATTTAGTCAGCTGGGCCAACACAATCCACTCTGCATTATTGGAGCTTTCACAACCAAGAGAATCTCTTCTGCCATTTTAAAATATCAAAACGCACTGACATCATTTGTAACCCAGATTGCAGCACACAACATCCCACCATATTGGCAGCACTGCAAACCATCACAAACATAACACAGCATATGTGTGAAGCAAAGCTGTACAAAGTAACAAGTGATAAAAGTGTCCAACTAACAACGCAAAAGTAAAGAAGGAGGGTGAAGTTGTACAGTGCTTGATGCAGGTGCACACAGTGGTCATTTCATTTTTTTAAATGAGGGTAAAAGATCGAAAATTGTCTTTCCCCAGCAAGACACTCCTAAACACCATTTCTGACATACCAGCTTGAAGGCATTGTTTGCTATTTTACTGTGATGTTTGGGCTGTAGACTGGATAAAATAAATGTTTGCATGTTGAATCGGTATTGTATTGTAGGACAATTTAAACAGAGTTTTTACCTACAATCAATAAAATATAACTACCCATGACATCTGTAATTTTCCTATGAGGTTAGTTCTGAAGTAGTTTCTACCTAAATCTCCAAAGACTCTTTGTGAAAGTCTTAAAGAAGACATATTTGACAAAGTACTAATCCTTGTCTGGCTGCTACTTGGAAAAAGATTCAGTGAAAATATTTTTGACAGTTCTGTGAATAATAAGCAGATCCTCAGTTACAATGCTGCACATTTTGAAGATTTGACAAGCTGTTTATGAATTAAACACATAATCCAGATCATTCTGAAAATTTAGATGAAGCAGTTGCCTTGGCTGCAGGCAGAGCAGGTGAAGGTGACAGGTGGAGGCTCAGAACATACATCAAATACAATTATTCCTTTCTGCATGTTTTCCCAGACAGAAAAAAAAAATTAAATAAAATCTTTCTTTGGACAGAAAAAACACATGAACTGTGTGGTGCAACAGTTCAACAAAATAATAAAAAAAATGGTTGCAGTTGGCAGATTTTTTGTTACATGCTATGCTTTGAGTGTGACTGTCTCCAGCTTAGTGCTTTGCTGGAAGCATGAATGACCTCACTTCATAAAGCTATACATTTCAGGTTTTCCTGAGTGATTATTTGAGCTCTGCGACATAGAGCTGAGGAAAGCAGCCCTGCCACTTTAAAGATTTGATTAAGTAAAACCTGAAGTTGAAGCTGATTGATTAAATGCTCTTGCAGTCTTTTTCTCACATTTTTTTTTTCTTCCGCTAAGCAGCAGGCAACAAAACTGGGAAGCATAAAGTGAAAAAACTACAAAAAAATATTAGCATATCTGCTTTAAAGGAGTGGACACAAATATGTTCTATTAATAATCTATTCAGTTGTATTAATAACCATACATCCTAAATCAATCGTTCCACCTTTGTCTGCTGTAAAGTGAATTGTTATACATTTAAAGAAATTATTTGCAGTGCAACATGTGCAACCCTGTAATTTGACATAGATATGATGCTGCTTTATCTTTAAGATGCAACTGCTGCACAAGGGAGGGGCAGGCAGTCTCGACACAAAGCGCTGCGTGCATTGGTCTATTTCATGTTTCCTTACCTTCCCTCTCATCCCGGGTAAATGCAGCCAGACGATTCTACTGGGCGATACCTTCAGTGAGGCGGGAGATAACGGAATGACTTCATCATGTCAACTTGAGCACTGCAACGAAAAATAAATAAATAAATCAAAATAACCCGCGCTTCGTTTTATAACCTTGGTTTAACCAGCTGTTTCACTAAACACATTATTCGCTGGTGAGATAATATGATGCATTTTAGGTCATTTACTTTTTTTTTTTGCAACATTTAGGAGTGTTGTATTTTTATTTTATTTTATTTTTTACAGTACGCAAATAAAATCTGAAAATTAAATAAAACGCTTCAAGATTAATAAAACACATTTCCCCAAATCAAAGTGGAGTCAATGCGAAGATAACAAACAAGGACGGAAAGATCCCTGAGTTGAGGGGTGGCTGGAGAGGGAGGGCCGGACGCATGACATCATTCCCCGAGCTTCTCTGTACGGACGCAGCGTTGGTTTCTCCAAGTGCGCACGGCGGCTGCCGCTGAGGGAGCGAGTCCTCGTGCCGTACCCAAGCGCGTCCTGACCAACCTGCGCTCTTGTGGTGGATTTTCTTTAAAACCCCGCAAAAAACAACAAAAAAAAAAAAAAAAAAAAAAAAAAAAACGCACACTGTCTAAAACCCCGCAGAGGAACCCGCGTACCACTCATCACTGGACCTGCTGCAGGGACGCACACGTTTAACGCAAAACCCGGGGATTATTACTTGTTTAAAAGATGAAGATGTGAGGGTATGAAAGCTGAGAAGACAGAAGCAGGAACTTCAAAGCTGCCAAAGAGAGGTAGGCTTAAACTCCGGTTATTTCATACTGCTACTTATATATTAGGGAAAGAAGACAATTTTAGAAATTAGAGACGTCGATTTTTTTTTTCTTTTTTTCCTTTACGAAGAACTTGAGTCGTTATTGTGCCATCTTGCCACCTGAACCAGAAAAGTAGAGGCTATATGCGAAGACTGGTGCAAACACACGAGCACCAGTTCAGAATGCTGCAACGAAGCTCGGTCCGGCTGGCGTGGAGCTTGGCAAAAGGAGCGAGATGCTCGGAGTCAGTGGGGGATCCGCTCTGCCACCGCAAAGCGCTAAGCTGGTACTTTTGGTGCTGGTGGAGCACGGCTGCTGCTTTAAAAATGAAGACAAAAATCTGGATCGTATGGATTCCTTTTTTTTTTTTTATTTCACAGAGTAGAACTAAGACTCCCCCACATGAAATCAACCTGATATGCTCATGTAGACTTATATCTATTTGTTTATTTATTTTATTTTTATGTCTAAATTATTTTACTGGTGTGATTGTTCCAAATCCATAACGCACATCTCCGAGTTATCTTTCTCGGGCGGATGTTGAACGTGTGCTTATATGTGGGTGAGCATGCTCTCCATCTAGGCAAGTGCATCTTAGAGGATGCCTTATTGACTAAGTCGATCGTTAGGCTGTTTGCACTGGAATCCTTTGCACGGGCTACCCGCAGATCAAGAGGCACTCAGTGTTTCCTTCGGATATGATCGTAAATGTCATTCTTGCGGTGCTTTCCTCTCTCGCTCCTTCAGTTTGATTGCACGAGTTCCGATCGGTTCTTTGACGGGATGTTGGAGTCGATAGTTGCAAATAGGTCGCTACGTCTCAGACTTTTGGGAGTGCTTTGAAACTACGGCTACTCATTGTGCATCACGTTAACATCACGGCGTGCGAGCACTCTGTGGAGACAAAGCCGTGAACGTTCAACAAACCCTGTAAGGTGGAGTCCGCACGACAGTGACACTGACTTTTTGAAGTCATGTTTTTGTGCCCTTGTTGAATGCTGGAGAGTCCCGACAGGAATGACCTCTGCTCCGGTGCATTTGATATCGCATGCAAAGTGAATCAGAATTCAGATTGCATT
>NW_006799949.1:1317324-1326917 GCF_000485575.1 Poecilia formosa
TTTAATAACCTATTCTTTACATGATGTCATTCCTCACTGCTTCCAATCAGCACTTTTTAATTTATTGTGTGCCCCTGTGTGCTATTTATGTCCACAAACTATTGCAAAACACTTTGCACACTACTTTGCATTTTACGTAACTACATTAAATATTTCAAATCAAAGGACATGTTTTGTTTTGTTTTTTTATATTGACAGTTTTGCAAGACAATAAATAAATAAATAACGCAACAAAATCTAATATCAGTCCAAAGTTGTGCTTTCCCCTGTCTGCTGCCTCAGTCGCAATGAGCGCATCGTGGGTCTGCAAAGCTCATAAAGCCCGAGGAGAGAACAATATCGCGCCCGCGCCCGGGTTGTTAAAAAGAAAATGGCTTTATTCATTTTTCTCTGTACCCGTGCTAACTTAGTTATAGCTCTTTTATGGTGCTTGGAAATGGCTTACAGGCTTGCACTTTCTATGTAATGTAATCAAATTTATGATGTTGCTGTGTATTACAATTCCCTGTTATACTCTGTCACATGAGACATTTGGAGTGACTTCTCCTCACCCCAGTACACAATCTCTTAAACACACATTCATGCACACTCGCACGCAATTGCTGTTCACAAGCCCAGAACAGAATTTTCCAAGAACATCACAGCAAAGACGTTGACCTATGGTTTTGAATGAGGAGGAAGAAGAAGAACGCTCCCATCGTCTGCACCGAACCTCTCAGAAAATAGCCCTACAGTCCTTCTCAAATTATATTCTGACTTCTGCCACCACAGATTTACTCTGGCAGCCAATCATATGCTCCCCGAGTTTGGCCTTTTTTCATATTTCATGCTCCTCTTTTTCAATACCGAAGGGAAGTTCGGCTTTAGAGAAACGCATTAAAACAAGTTGAGCTGCACACAGTGATGAGACAAGTGATGTAATGCTCACATTGGTGTGTTCACTTCCGCACAAAGAGAAAAAAAAATGGATCCACATTCTGCTGTGGCTTGTCTGCTAAATTAGAAGTTGACATCGGTCACAGGACTCAAAGCTGTACAGTTCTATCTTTCTAGCATCAATCACCGATAATTGATCGTGATGGTGTTGGCGTGTTTTAGGCATCTTCTGTTAAAATGTGGTGCCACCCAGTGATGGCAAAAAACAGTCTGTCACTGTCTGCTGTTTGAACAAACAAGCTCACGGCATACAACCATTACTGGAGAGCTTTCTTTATCTGCAGGGGGCGTTTTCTTCAAAGAGCAATCAAATCTCCATACCTGGCAAGCAGATAGATTGCAGACTTTAAAATTTTGTGTACTGTGCTGGTTCTATAAAAATTAGATCTCACATAAATCTTGCTCTGGGCAAAAATCTCCTTTAGTTCCCCCATCCAAAATTAAGGCAATTCCACCCAATCAGGAAACGGCACACAGAACTAAATAACAGCTTTGGCTTGTATCGCAAAATTTTGACTCCAGTCATCACTTTTTATCATAAGAACTAGTTTTGTTTTCCTCACAAAACTGACCACTGAAAAAATAGATGACAAAAAATTTCAGCCTTGTTAAAACAAATTAGGATTTTTGTATGTACTGTATTGCCTTCCTCAGAGGTTTCTCTGATTTCAAATTAATTGAAGTTGTACCCTAGGCTTTATTAAACGACCAGCTGCAACCAGCTCAGGTCTGTTAGCCGGGTTATCTTGTTTCTCTGTTAGCTCTACATTTTCTTCTCTCCAAGGCTGTTTCCATGATACAGAACTGCCTTTTGAATAGGCAGGTTTTTCAGCTTGAACTGTAAGGGTTAACACATCTCTGCATAAAATATAGGCAGACATCAATCAATCGCTGTTTTCTGAATGTATAAGATAGTTGATTTGATGGTGTGTTTAAGGATCCCCTTGTTTCCCTCTGTATAAACATACTTCAATCACGTCTTACCTGTCAACAGTTTCAGGCACGAAAGAGAAGCCTCCAAGTGGCATAAATGGTGAAGGATGTGTCCCTGCTCATGCGCGCACACAGACACACACACACACACACACACGAATACATCCGTATCGCATTTACAGGATGAGCCATAAGTCACATTTTGCAGTCTCATTACCGGCCACCGAGCCTAAGTGTTTGGGCCATGTCATTAATGCAGTCAAAATGGAAATGGATGCGAATGACTGGCAAAGCTGTTTAGGGGAACCCAACACAGAAATGAGATAGTGGGAGAGGAAAAGATTTAATCATAAGCACACTTTATGGAGAGTTTTGCCAGTGTGCATTGCAACAGCCCAATTACTAGAAGAGTTCTTGTTAGTTGTCGCCACCAAATAAACATTGAGCTGGGTTTTTTTTGTTGTTGTTTTTTTTTGGGGGGGAAGGGATGTGGGTTATTTTCTTTTTTTTATCTGTCATCTTTTCAACCTTAGTGAATGAATTTGAAATTCTAAGTAGCAAAATGTGTTTTTCATAGAGTCCTATCTCTCCAGTACCAGTCTTTCCTACAGCCCATGTTTAGACCCACCAAAATAATGGATGTTCTTATGTGGAAGGTCAAACAGTTCTTTTTTTTTTTTCATCTACGACAGCGCATCTATACACGTCCAGAAGCTGCAACTGATGAAATGCATGCTGAGTTAATTGTTAGAAATATATCTAGACTGACTGTATAATTTGACAGTATTTTTGTACTTCACATTAGGCCATGCTGTATGTCTGCAATGTAAATGTTATCATGAAGCATATCTTGACTTTTTAAATATTGTTGCAGATAAGGTGGAATGCACCATTTAGGCAATAGTTGTCATATAAAAGCTCTAAAACATATACTTTTTTATTGAAAGCTTTGACTGACTAAATGGGGGAAAGAGGCTCTATTCACAAGTTTTTCTCATGTCTGATGAATTCTTTCTTGGTTGGAACTCACTCTGAAGGTTGACACTTTAATGACTTTGATATGTAGACATTTCCTGGGTACATGACTGGAGGAGAGAAGCTAGGCTATTGTGAAATAAGACAACTTCCCCCCTCAGGTCCCAAGAAAGAAAAGGACTGTTTACCAAAGAACTATCTAGTATCCGTCTAGTGTGATAAACATTATTTCATAACATTTTTCTATAACTTAATGTTTGTTCAAGTTACAGTTTTTCCTCAACAGAGTGACGTAGGGTCAAAAAGGCAGGTAAAAATAACCCGTTGCTCTTTATTTTCTGCTTTGAGGGTCTGATTATGTTGTTTTTAAAATAACAGCAAATGCTAGGAAAAATGCAGCCACGTCATGGATCAATTTTTCTGGTGAGAAGTGCACAACATAATCACTGGGAGTCCTTGTTCAGGTTAAAGTGGCATGTTAAGGATTCAATGCCTCTTTATTCAAGGAAAATTGCAGTGCTAATGTGTATATCCAGACAACCCGAGACCATGCCAACAATATACTTTGGCGAAGTTGTGATAAGGCATGCATGATGGGAAGGAAACCAGGTACAAACTACAGTGTTGTAGATCTAGTATTAAAACAGATGTAGACAGCTTTATTTTTTAGGATGAGTGTAATTCAGTTACATTTTATGTATCCAATCTGCCTGAACCCCACAACAAATGTGGCTAACATTATAATCTAGGGGAAATATAAGGTATTAGGTCCCCATTGTATGTAAGACATAATGCATTTTGCTATAATACATTATGTAGTTTGCACTGCTGAAATACATTACTACTCTTCAATTGTCAGGAATTATGAAGCAACAAAATGATTTAACCTATGCTCCTCTAAATTTCAGACATGCTATTTATTCTAATTGTTCAATTTTATCTCTTGGATAATTAATATTGTTAATGTTATACCCTTGTTCTGAAGGCCTTGCTAACTTTTAAATGCTGTAACCTGTATTAGTTGTTTTGCTTGGACACAGCAGAATGTTTTTTGGGATTTTTTTCAAGGATTGTGTGTCTTATATCTGCATAGATCCTCACACTTTTGATGAAATTGTAGTTTTGAATGACAGAAAATGAGAACCAACATAAGTGAGCTATTGTGGTTACTGTGAGAAATGCGTACCTTCTTGATGCACATTAATAGCACATTTAATTTCTACAATTCGGTATTTATGGATTTAAGTTGGATTTTCTCTTAACTTGACAATGTAAAACTTCTGGCAAATATGTGGCCAACTAACGGGCACAATTAGAGTTTTTTGAAATTGATTTTTTTTTTTTTTTTCTGGCATTAACCCAGACGTTAAGAATAATCCAGAATTTTTCTGGCCTTAATGTCGAGACTTTGGAAAGATTATTCTAAAAGCCAAATATTTTTACATTATTCCTCCAAAATCAATTTGATCTGTGTTTGTGATAATTGCCTTACTGGACCAGGGAGTCCAAACAAAGATATCTCTTTGTTTAAGGAGAAGTTTAAAAATATGAAAGTAGGTCTCCCATTTTAGTATTCCATATGCCTCCCTACTGCAAATTTCAGCAGACCCTGAAGACGTTAACTTGTGATGCTGGTGTCAGAACAGTTTCTAGTTCATGACAGGCCTTAGCCTTGGTAAGACCTTAGTTTTTGTAAGACAATTCTTTACTTGAGAACAGGCCATTTTAAAATAATTTGCCTCAATGGTAATAAAATGCTATAAAATTAATGGGCATGATGTGTATTTGTAAAAAAAAAAAAGCACAAATGTCAATATAACATCTTCCTCAAAAGTGCAAAAAAATATTCATTTATATTATTCATGCATTAAAAACTCCTACAACATGGTGATAGCTGATGAACAACAAGTATTAGCTGTTTATATGACTATTTAGTGTTTTCATTTGTAGTTCACTACTTTAATGGCTTGTACAACAGAGACTATTAACTGGCAATAGAAGTTTTGCAAGTTAAAGTTAAAACAGTTTGCACTTGTAGTATTGGAAGCACATAAACTGAGCATGGCAGACTTGATTGTTTTAAAAAAACTTGAACTTTTTGTGAACTCTCAATTAAGCTTGCAGGTGTTCTCTCCCAATTAGAGCAGACTGTTTGCAAAGGGGTGTTGCCTAGCAACAAGTTTATACCCACTGTTCATGCTTCCTTACTGGCTAAAGCCTTTTGCACAGTGCCAAAGTTTGGAAGATTTAAGAATGGATCTGTAAGTGCTCACACTCAAACCAAATCATGTGTGAACAATATTATTCAGCTGACACCTTCTGACCAGATCTGTCCTTTGAACATCAGGAGCAAACTGGAGCTGTATAATTCATGTAACACCAGGCAATTTTGAAACTGGCTTTGTCTTGTAATTTTAGAGGTGCAAATTTGTGGCTCTACTTATGAAGTTGGGTTTGTATTTCATAAGTCAAGGAGTTTTTGTTTTGTTTATCATTGTTTTCATGCATATTTACACAGATGACATTATTATAGATGCAACATTTGCGTTTACCATTATGGAGAAGTTTACTACGATACTATATGTGGTCAGCGCTCCTTAGTTGAGCTGTTGCAGTTTATGGAGCTTGACTAAGACTGTAATCGGCATCAATAGCTCTCTAGGTCTCATCTGACCAGATTTTATTCAGTTTGCAGTTCTGCTGCAAACTTTAAACAAACTCCAACATGCATTTTTTGAGTGGAGTGTGGGAACTGGGCATAGAGGACATAGCAGTCTATTACTGATTACTGATATTACTGATTAGAAAAACTGTCTGCTAATTGCTGAGTGGTTGGCTCATTTTTAATCTCTTCTAAATGTTATTTCCTAATAAATAAATAATTAGAAATTTTCCCAGGAACAGCAAGAACTGGTCATGTCAGATTTTCATCTACACAACTACAGACACTGCAATTCCAATAAAGTGCCATAGTGGATAACGGAGACAAACTGTTTTGTTTTTTCTATATGCAAGCATCGTGTTTGCAATGATCAAACTTTAAGCAGGTAGAAGACTGAGTATTTCTCTGTGTGTAGTCTTTAAGCCACGGGTCTCAAGCTTAAGTCCTTGAGGGCAGACTCAAAAAATGTCAACAAATCATTGTTTTCACTTCTGCAGCAGTTTGACCGTCTGTTAAAGGTATTAATAATAATAATCACTCCTTTTGAGTCTTGCTTCATGCTCTTTCACTCTTACACTTGAAACCAGCCCTCTAATTGTTTTTTTTTCTGAATATGAATGTCACTTAAGGCCTACGTTCTTTTGTTGCAAAATCTACAGGCTGCAGATGGAATAAATATTAGGTCCAGAGGTAATGCATACATTTGATTTCCCAAGAGTTTTAAGAGAAGGAATTATTTTATACTGCATCCTCTATTTATCATTGGAACGCAACAGCTCTGAAGTGCAATTGAGCTGTCCTCGGCTGCCAGTTTGCAGAGATGTTTTCCGGAAAGGAGACAATTAGGAAAGCTCTCACAGGATGAGACAGATGTAAATTTCCTTAGGGAGGCAATTTTGCTAGTCGATTATTAGACATTGCAGTCACAATTCTCTCCCAAGGGTTGTCACTTTTGAAGGTCATGGTAGCCTTTCATCGCTGCTCTTGTCTTAGCACTGACAAGTCCAGTGGATAATGCCGGATGTTCCCCACAAAGTTGGTCCTTAGCTGATGACAAAAGCAGCTATCAGTGAAGCTGATAAGTCTTGACAAAAGCAAGATTAACAAACCACTGTCTCACCTATTTAGTACATCATAGGTAGAGGTCTAATAAAACATGAATGAGCCATTCTGTCTAGCATTGTCGGTAGCTTTATACGCAGATGCACAGGCGCACTGCCAAAGTTGGCTCTTGGAGGATATGTTTGGGTTGTCCTTGGGTGAAAGTGGGTGGTTAAGGGTAAGAGGGAAGACAGAGAAAATGTCTCAAAATAGTGGAATTAAGACACAGTGAGGGATGCTTTGGCAGTGGCCTTGTACATTTCATCTGCAGGTCCTAATAAAACCCTCACAGGCCAGCATTGATCTCTCTCAGAATAATCCATTTAGACTGAGAGTGCCTGGCCATGTGGGGCCTCTTTAATTATTTATGGAAGAATTCTGCTCAGGCTTCCGCTGGGATGCAACAATGTGCCCTGTGAAACCTGTGAACTGCAGATTGCAAGAGAGCAGGGGAGACACTACATTCGAAGAAAGGCGGAAGGGCATATGGCATATGGGAAGCAGAGGATTTTAGCTGGAAAGAAATTTAAGGAAGGAGGAGGGGGGGTGAGGGGAGACAGGTTTTAAAACAGGAAAAATCTGATGGATCCAAAAAGCTGTGAGGTAAAACGAAGGGAATAGCGGCAAAAGAACAGAGAGGGAGAAATTATGAGGCACTGAGGTGAGAACAAAGATTGAAAAAGACAGAAGAATGGCGATGAAATGATAGGTTCTCGAGCAGAGCCTTGAAAGAGGAAGTAAGATGTAACTCAGCGAAGAAATGGTAAAGTAGTAAAGAAAAGGAGGGCGAGGAGAAGAGGATAACCGACATGAAGAAAGACTGTAGGGGTATTGGAAAGAAGGGAAGGAGATGAAAGAGGAATGCAAGATAAGATGAAAGAGTGGCAGAAAACATTAGCAGAAAAGGGGGAAGGCAGTTGGGGGGGAAAAAAACACTCCTGGGGAGTAGAGAAGTAGAAGAGAAGGAAAAGGTAGGCTGCATGGGGTAAGAAACTATTAAATGTTTAATTGTGAGGAACACAGGAAGGAAGAGCTGACTAAAATTAAAGCAGGAGTAGATGGATAGGGATAGGATGGCAGATGGGACCTTTTTAAAAGCAAGTCATGAGTATCTATTGATCATGGCAGAGTTATGGTTGCCATTGTACTAAGTGGAGACATTCCACCATGACTGCCTGTAGCCTTCAGTCGATCATTAATTCTGCTGCTCTCACCTTTCGTATGCCGCTCAGAAATAATCTGCAGCAGTGCTCATATTTTATAAAATAAACGAAAAAGAAAATCTAGTATAAAGATTTAATTTAATCCTGATCCAGGTCATTTTGTCTCTTTATAGATACCACAAGAAACAAGACTGTAAAGCATACAAATTTTTTTCCCCTTTCTTGTCTACAGATTTCTTTTGTAGTTTAAAGGCTTAATGTTTGGGTATTCTGTGCAGCACACCAGAACAGCACATGGCTGAACTAATTTCTTTTTGCCTAGGCTATATCCTGCAATTACAACGTCATACTGCTCTCATAAATCCAGATAGATTAGTCTTACCTGATACCCTTGATGTGTTTCCCAGCATCCTGTAATGTTTTCCATCTGCTCGCTTTCTGAGTCTAGAGGTCTGATCCTGCAGAACACAGCTAAAATTCAAATTTGGGAGATTATTTTGTAAATTGTCTAAAAAAAAATAAAAAAAAAGAAATAAAACATGAAAGTGGCATCTGAAGGAAATTGTTGCTGTGTACAGTTAAGTACAAAATTATTCATACCCCTTGCAACTTTAAAATAATTTAGTTCACTGCGAAAGTTTCTTTTTGATATAAAATGAGACATATATGTCAAAAGACACAAAACTTTTTTTTTTTTTCAAATTTTATCAAAAAATTGCATATTGAAAATAATGTATACCCTTCTGAGTAATTAATGGAAAAATCAACTATGACCAAGGAGGGAGTTAAGGAGGTCAGAAGGCCTTCTTGCCTTCAGCTCAGTCTTCAGCTCCCTCCACAGATTCTCGAGTGGATTCAGGACTCTGGTTTGGCTATTTCAAAATGTTAATATTATTCTCAGGCAGATTAAAAGATTATGTTAAACCTGAATTTGCCTGAGGTATGGATCATTTTGGGCTTAATGCATTTTTTTTAATCGCAGGTTGTTTTTTTTTTTGTTTGTTTTGTTTTGTTTTTTTATTGATACACCCCCATCATTTTTGTTCAGCTATATACAAGTGTGCATGAGGTGATATGTGTCTTGTCAGATCACTTCAGCACATCATTTGTTAATTGTACTATTAAACAGGAATGATTCAGAAAACCTGTCTTTTTTGTGTGTGTGTTTTACCTTTCTTCACTTACACACATTCACCAGAGATTGTTTGCCGGTAAGAAACTAAAACATCTGCCACTGGACTCTTAAACCTTGTAGTTATTTGGCATCGCTGGCTTCCAGAAACTTAAGATGCCAGCACATTTTTTCTGGTGATTGGTCTATCCACCCCCAACCGTGGAACATTCAGTCACAACCTTAAAATGGTTTGACTAAAATTGAGTAATTGCACTAAATGCTTCTAAAATGGCTCTGACCTGTTGAAGAAGTGCATGTCAGTGGGAGCTTAGTGGAACAGCCTCAGAGATCTGCTGTGGTAAACACATAAGACGCTGGAACCGAGATCTTGGGAGTAAACTTAATCAAGTGAGCTAAACATTGTAACAGAAAGGTATTACTTAGTGATAGCACAGCAACACATTTGTTCTCAATTAGTAGGTTCCCGTTTCCCACCTCTTGTCGCTCCCCCGAGCTGCCTGCGAGGATTTATTGTTTGTCCACAGACATTGATTATGGGATTCTAGTAATTGTTGTGCATTCGCTTGATTAACAAAGCCATGTTTTCTCCACGGGCTTGCTCACTAACAACCTTTAATGGCAGGATCACAGCCAAACTTTCAGTACTACAATTTGTGAATCATTAATGCCATGGAAAATAAAGGAACAT
>NW_006799949.1:1326927-1443130 GCF_000485575.1 Poecilia formosa
TTTAATAACCTATTCTTTACATGATGTCATTCCTCACTGCTTCCAATCAGCACTTTTTAATTTATTGTGTGCCCCTGTGTGCTATTTATGTCCACAAACTATTGCAAAACACTTTGCACACTACTTTGCATTTTACGTAACTACATTAAATATTTCAAATCAAAGGACATGTTTTGTTTTGTTTTTTTATATTGACAGTTTTGCAAGACAATAAATAAATAAATAACGCAACAAAATCTAATATCAGTCCAAAGTTGTGCTTTCCCCTGTCTGCTGCCTCAGTCGCAATGAGCGCATCGCGGGTCTGCAAAGCTCATAAAGCCCGAGGAGAGAACAATATCGCGCCCGCGCCCGGGTTGTTAAAAAGAAAATGGCTTTATTCATTTTTCTCTGTACCCGTGCTAACTTAGTTATAGCTCTTTTATGGTGCTTGGAAATGGCTTACAGGCTTGCACTTTCTATGTAATGTAATCAAATTTATGATGTTGCTGTGTATTACAATTCCCTGTTATACTCTGTCACATGAGACATTTGGAGTGACTTCTCCTCACCCCAGTACACAATCTCTTAAACACACATTCATGCACACTCGCACGCAATTGCTGTTCACAAGCCCAGAACAGAATTTTCCAAGAACATCACAGCAAAGACGTTGACCTATGGTTTTGAATGAGGAGGAAGAAGAAGAACGCTCCCATCGTCTGCACCGAACCTCTCAGAAAATAGCCCTACAGTCCTTCTCAAATTATATTCTGACTTCTGCCACCACAGATTTACTCTGGCAGCCAATCATATGCTCCCCGAGTTTGGCCTTTTTTCATATTTCATGCTCCTCTTTTTCAATACCGAAGGGAAGTTCGGCTTTAGAGAAACGCATTAAAACAAGTTGAGCTGCACACAGTGATGAGACAAGTGATGTAATGCTCACATTGGTGTGTTCACTTCCGCACAAAGAGAAAAAAAAATGGATCCACATTCTGCTGTGGCTTGTCTGCTAAATTAGAAGTTGACATCGGTCACAGGACTCAAAGCTGTACAGTTCTATCTTTCTAGCATCAATCACCGATAATTGATCATCATGGTGTTGACGTGTTTTAGGCATCTTCTGTTAAAATGTGGTGCCACCCAGTGATGGCAAAAAACAGTCTGTCACTGTCTGCTGTTTGAACAAACAAGCTCACGGCATACAACCATTACTGGAGAGCTTTCTTTATCTGCAGGGGGCGTTTTCTTCAAAGAGCAATCAAATCTCCATACCTGGCAAGCAGATAGATTGCAGACTTTAAAATTTTGTGTACTGTGCTGGTTCTATAAAAATTAGATCTCACATAAATCTTGCTCTGGGCAAAAATCTCCTTTAGTTCCCCCATCCAAAATTAAGGCAATTCCACCCAATCAGGAAACGGCACACAGAACTAAATAACAGCTTTGGCTTGTATCGCAACATTTTGACTCCAGTCATCACTTTTTATCATAAGAACTAGTTTTGTTTTCCTCACAAAACTGACCACTGAAAAAATAGATGACAAAAAATTTCAGCCTTGTTAAAACAAATTAGGATTTTTGTATGTACTGTATTGCCTTCCTCAGAGGTTTCTCTGATTTCAAATTAATTGAAGTTGTACCCTAGGCTTTATTAAACGACCAGCTGCAACCAGCTCAGGTCTGTTAGCCGGGTTATCTTGTTTCTCTGTTAGCTCTACATTTTCTTCTCTCCAAGGCTGTTTCCATGATACAGAACTGCCTTTTGAATAGGCAGGTTTTTCAGCTTGAACTGTAAGGGTTAACACATCTCTGCATAAAATATAGGCAGACATCAATCAATCGCTGTTTTCTGAATGTATAAGATAGTTGATTTGATGGTGTGTTTAAGGATCCCCTTGTTTCCCTCTGTATAAACATACTTCAATCACGTCTTACCTGTCAACAGTTTCAGGCACGAAAGAGAAGCCTCCAAGTGACATAAATGGTGAAGGATGTGTCCCTGCTCATGCGCGCACACAGACACACACACACACACACACACGAATACATCCGTATCGCATTTACAGGATGAGCCATAAGTCACATTTTGCAGTCTCATTACCGGCCACCGAGCCTAAGTGTTTGGGCCATGTCATTAATGCAGTCAAAATGGAAATGGATGCGAATGACTGGCAAAGCTGTTTAGGGGAACCCAACACAGAAATGAGATAGTGGGAGAGGAAAAGATTTAATCATAAGCACACTTTATGGAGAGTTTTGCCAGTGTGCATTGCAACAGCCCAATTACTAGAAGAGTTCTTGTTAGTTGTCGCCACCAAATAAACATTGAGCTGGGTTTTTTTTGTTGTTGTTTTTTTTTGGGGGGGAAGGGATGTGGGTTATTTTCTTTTTTTTATCTGTCATCTTTTCAACCTTAGTGAATGAATTTGAAATTCTAAGTAGCAAAATGTGTTTTTCATAGAGTCCTATCTCTCCAGTACCAGTCTTTCCTACAGCCCATGTTTAGACCCACCAAAATAATGGATGTTCTTATGTGGAAGGTCAAACAGTTCTATTTTTTTTTTCATCTACGACAGCACATCTACACACGTCCAGAAGCTGCAACTGATGAAATGCATGCTGAGTTAATTGTTAGAAATATATCTAGACTGACTGTATAATTTGACAGTATTTTTGTACTTCACATTAGGCCATGCTGTATGTCTGCAATGTAAATGTTATCATGAAGCATATCTTGACTTTTTAAATATTGTAGCAGATAAGGTGGAATGTACCATTTAGGCAATAGTTGTCATATCAAAGCTCTAAAACATATACTTTTTTATTGAAAGCTTTGACTGACTAAATGGGGGAAAGAGGCTCTATTCACAAGTTTTTCTCATGTCTGATGAATTCTTTCTTGGTTGGAACTCACTCTGAAGGTTGACACTTTAATGACTTTGATATGTAGACATTTCCTGGGTACATGACTGGAGGAGAGAAGCTAGGCTATTGTGAAATAAGACAACTTCCCCCCTCAGGTCCCAAGAAAGAAAAGGACTGTTTACCAAAGTATCCGTCTAGTGTGATAAACATTATTTCATAACATTTTTCTATAACTTAATGTTTGTTCAAGTTACAGTTTTTCCTCAACAGAGTGACGTAGGGTCAAAAAGGCAGGTAAAAATAACCCGTTGCTCTTTATTTTCTGCTTTGAGGGTCTGATTATGTTGTTTTTAAAATAACAGCAAATGCTAGGAAAAATGCAGCCACGTCATGGATCAATTTTTCTGGTGAGAAGTGCACAACATAATCACTGGGAGTCCTTGTTCAGGTTAAAGTGGCATGTTAAGGATTCAATGCCTCTTTATTCAAGGAAAATTGCAGTGCTAATGTGTATATCCAGACAACCCGAGACCATGCCAACAATATACTTTGGCGAAGTTAAAGCATACATGATGGGAAGCAAACCAGGTACAAACTACGGTGTTGTAGATCTAGTATTAAAACAGATGTAGACAGCTTTATTTTTTAGGATGAGTGTAATTCAGTTACATTTTATGTATCCAATCTGCCTGAACCCCACAACAAATGTGGCTAACATTATAATCTAGGGGAAATATAAGGTATTAGGTCCCCATTGTATGTAAGACATAATGCATTTTGCTATAATACATTATGTAGTTTGCACTGCTGAAATACATTACTACTCTTCAATTGTCAGGAATTATGAAGCAACAAAATGATTTAACCTATGCTCCTCTAAATTTCAGACATGCTATTTATTCTAATTGTTCAATTTTATCTCTTGGATAATTAATATTGTTAATGTTATACCCTTGTTCTGAAGGCCTTGCTAACTTTTAAATGCTGTAACCTGTATTAGTTGTTTTGCTTGGACACAGCAGGATGTTTTTTGGGATTTTTTTCAAGGATTGTGTGTCTTATATCTGCATAGATCCTCACACTTTTGATGAAATTGTAGTTTTGAATGACAGAAAATGAGAACCAACATAAGTGAGCTATTGTGGTTACTGTGAGAAATGCGTACCTTCTTGATGCACATTAATAGCACATTTAATTTCTACAATTCGGTATTTATGGATTTAAGTTGGATTTTCTCTTAACTTGACAATGTAAAACTTCTGGCAAATATGTGGCCAACTAACGGGCACAATTAGAGTTTTTTGAAATTGATTTTTTTTTTCTGGCATTAACCCAGACGTTAAGAATAATCCAGAATTTTTCTGGCCTTAATGTCGAGACTTTGGAAAGATTATTCTAAAAGCCAAATATTTTTACATTATTCCTCCAAAATCAATTTGATCTGTGTTTGTGATAATTGCCTTACTGGACCAGGGAGTCCAAACAAAGATATCTCTTTGTTTAAGGAGAAGTTTAAAAATATGAAAGTAGGTCTCCCATTTTAGTATTCCATATGCCTCCCTACTGCAAATTTCAGCAGACCCTGAAGACGTTAACTTGTGATGCTGGTGTCAGAACAGTTTCTAGTTCATGACAGGCCTTAGCCTTGGTAAGACCTTAGTTTTTGTAAGACAATTCTTTACTTGAGAACAGGCCATTTTAAAATAATTTGCCTCAATGGTAATAAAATGCTATAAAATTAATGGGCATGATGTGTATTTGTAAAAAAAAAAAAGCACAAATGTCAATATAACATCTTCCTTAAAAGTGCAAAAAAAAATATTCATTTATATTATTCATGCATTAAAAACTCCTACAACATGGTGATAGCTGATGAACAACAAGTATTAGCTGTTTATACGACTATTCAGTGTTTTCATTGTAGTTCACTACTTTAATGGCTTGTACAACAGAGACTATTAACTGGCAATAGAAGTTTTGCAAGTTAAAGTTAAAACAGTTTGCACTTGTAGTATTGGAAGCACATAAACTGAGCATGGCAGACTTGATTGTTTTAAAAAAACTTGAACTTTTTGTGAACTCTCAATTAAGCTTGCAGGTGTTCTCTCCCAATTAGAGCAGACTGTTTGCAAAGGGGTGTTGCCTAGCAACAAGTTTATACCCACTGTTCATGCTTCCTTACTGGCTAAAGCCTTTTGCACAGTGCCAAAGTTTGGAAGATTTAAGAATGGATCTGTAAGTGCTCACACTCAAACCAAATCATGTGTGAACAATATTATTCAGCTGACACCTTCTGACCAGATCTGTCCTTTGAACATCAGGAGCAAACTGGAGCTGTATAATTCATGTAACACCAGGCAATTTTGAAACTGGCTTTGTCTTGTAATTTTAGAGGTGCAAATTTGTGGCTCTACTTATGAAGTTGGGTTTGTATTTCATAAGTCAAGGAGTTTTTGTTTTGTTTATCATTGTTTTCATGCATATTTACACAGATGACATTATTATAGATGCAACATTTGCGTTTACCATTATGGAGAAGTTTACTACGATACTATATGTGGTCAGCGCTCCTTAGTTGAGCTGTTGCAGTTTATGGAGCTTGACTAAGACTGTAATCGGCATCAATAGCTCTCTAGGTCTCATCTGACCAGATTTTATTCAGTTTGCAGTTCTGCTGCAAACTTTAAACAAACTTCAACATGCATTTTTTGAGTGGAGTGTGGGAACTGGGCATAGAGGACATAGTAGTCCATTACTGATTACTGATATTACTGATTAGAAAAACTGTCTGCTAATTGCTGAGTGGTTGGCTCATTTTTAATCTCTTCTAAATGTTATTTCCTAATAAATAAATAATTAGAAATTTTCCCAGGAACAGCAAGAACTGGTCATGTCAGATTTTCATCTACACAACTACAGACACTGCAATTCCAATAAAGTGCCATAGTGGATAACGGAGACAAACTGTTTTGTTTTTTCTATATGCAAGCATCGTGTTTGCAATGATCAAACTTTAAGCAGGTAGAAGACTGAATATTTCTCTGTGTGTAGTCTTTAAGCCACGGGTCTCAAGCTTAAGTCCTTGAGGGCAGACTCAAAAAATGTCAACAAATCATTGTTTTCACTTCTGCAGCAGTTTGACCGTCTGTTGAAGGTATTAATAATAATAATCACTCCTTTTGAGTCTTGCTTCATGCTCTTTCACTCTTACACTTGAAACCAGCCCTCTAATTGTTTTTTTTTCTGAATA
The DNA here is from genome assembly GCF_000485575.1 of Poecilia formosa. Taxonomy (NCBI): domain Eukaryota; kingdom Metazoa; phylum Chordata; class Actinopteri; order Cyprinodontiformes; family Poeciliidae; genus Poecilia; species Poecilia formosa. Next base: position 1,333,028 of record NW_006799949.1, read on the forward strand.
TGAATGTCACTTAAGGCCTACGTTCTTTTGTTGCAAAATCTACAGGCTGCAGATGGAATAAATATTAGGTCCAGAGGTAATGCATACATTTGATTTCCCAAGAGTTTTAAGAGAAGGAATTATTTTATACTGCATCCTCTATTTATCATTGGAACGCAACAGCTCTGAAGTGCAATTGAGCTGTCCTCGGCTGCCAGTTTGCAGAGATGTTTTCCGGAAAGGAGACAATTAGGAAAGCTCTCACAGGATGAGACAGATGTAAATTTCCTTAGGGAGGCAATTTTGCTAGTCGATTATTAGACATTGCAGTCACAATTCTCTCCCAAGGGTTGTCACTTTTGAAGGTCATGGTAGCCTTTCATCGCTGCTCTTGTCTTAGCACTGACAAGTCCAGTGGATAATGCCGGATGTTCCCCACAAAGTTGGTCCTTAGCTGATGACAAAAGCGGCTATCAGTGAAGCTGATGAGTCTTGACAAAAGCAAGATTAACAAACCACTGTCTCACCTATTTAGTACATCATAGGTAGAGGTCTAATAAAACATGAATGAGCCATTCTGTCTAGCATTGTCGGTAGCTTTATACGCAGATGCACAGGCGCACTGCCAAAGTTGGCTCTTGGAGGATATGTTTGGGTTGTCCTTGGGTGAAAGTGGGTGGTTAAGGGTAAGAGGGAAGACAGAGAAAATGTCTCAAAATAGTGGAATTAAGACACAGTGAGGGATGCTTTGGCAGTGGCCTTGTACATTTCATCTGCAGGTCCTAATAAAACCCTCACAGGCCAGCATTGATCTCTCTCAGAATAATCCATTTAGACTGAGAGTGCCTGGCCATGTGGGGCCTCTTTAATTATTTATGGAAGAATTCTGCTCAGGCTTCCGCTGGGATGCAACAATGTGCCCTGTGAAACCTGTGAACTGCAGATTGCAAGAGAGCAGGGGAGACACTACATTCGAAGAAAGGCGGAAGGGCATATGGCATATGGGAAGCAGAGGATTTTAGCTGGAAAGAAATTTAAGGAAGGAGGAGGGGGGGTGAGGGGAGACAGGTTTTAAAACAGGAAAAATCTGATGGATCCAAAAAGCTGTGAGGTAAAACGAAGGGAATAGCGGCAAAAGAACAGAGAGGGAGAAATTATGAGGCACTGAGGTGAGAACAAAGATTGAAAAAGACAGAAGAATGGCGATGAAATGATAGGTTCTCGAGCAGAGCCTTGAAAGAGGAAGTAAGATGTAACTCAGCGAAGAAATGGTAAAGTAGTAAAGAAAAGGAGGGCGAGGAGAAGAGGATAACCGACATGAAGAAAGACTGTAGGGGTATTGGAAAGAAGGGAAGGAGATGAAAGAGGAATGCAAGATAAGATGAAAGAGTGGCAGAAAACATTAGCAGAAAAGGGGGAAGGCAGTTGGGGGGGAAAAAAACACTCCTGGGGAGTAGAGGAGTAGAAGAGAAGGAAAAGGTAGGCTGCATGGGGTAAGAAACTATTAAATGTTTAATTGTGAGGAACACAGGAAGGAAGAGCTGACTAAAATTAAAGCAGGAGTAGATGGATAGGGATAGGATGGCAGATGGGACCTTTTTAAAAGCAAGTCATGAGTATCTATTGATCATGGCAGAGTTATGGTTGCCATTGTACTAAGTGGAGACATTCCACCATGACTGCCTGTAGCCTTCAGTCGATCATTAATTCTGCTGCTCTCACCTTTCGTATGCCGCTCAGAAATAATCTGCAGCAGTGCTCATATTTTATAAAATAAACGAAAAAGAAAATCTAGTATAAAGATTTAATTTAATCCTGATCCAGGTCATTTTGTCTCTTTATAGATACCACAAGAAACAAGACTGTAAAGCATACAAATTTTTTTCCCCTTTCTTGTCTACAGATTTCTTTTGTAGTTTAAAGGCTTAATGTTTGGGTATTCTGTGCAGCACACCAGAACAGCACATGGCTGAACTAATTTCTTTTTGCCTAGGCTATATCCTGCAATTACAACGTCATACTGCTCTCATAAATCCAGATAGATTAGTCTTACCTGATACCCTTGATGTGTTTCCCAGCATCCTGTAATGTTTTCCATCTGCTCGCTTTCTGAGTCTAGAGGTCTGATCCTGCAGAACACAGCTAAAATTCAAATTTGGGAGATTATTTTGTAAATTGTCTAAAAAAAAATAAAAAAAAAGAAATAAAACATGAAAGTGGCATCTGAAGGAAATTGTTGCTGTGTACAGTTAAGTACAAAATTATTCATACCCCTTGCAACTTTAAAATAATTTAGTTCACTGCGAAAGTTTCTTTTTGATATAAAATGAGACATATATGTCAAAAGACACAACATTTTTTTTCAAATTTTATCAAAAAATTGCATATTGAAAATAATGTATACCCTTCTGAGTAATTAATGGAAAAATCAACTATGACCAAGGAGGGAGTTAAGGAGGTCAGAAGGCCTTCTTGCCTTCAGCTCAGTCTTCAGCTCCCTCCACAGATTCTCGAGTGGATTCAGGACTCTGGTTTGGCCATTTCAAAATGTTAATATTATTCTCAGGCAGATTAAAAGATTATGTTAAACCTGAATTTGCCGGAGGTATGGATCATTTTGGGCTTAATGCATTTTTTTTAATCGCAGGTTGTTTTTTTTTTTGTTTGTTTTGTTTTGTTTTTTTATTGATACACCCCCATCATTTTTGTTCAGCTATATACAAGTGTGCATGAGGTGATATGTGTCTTGTCAGATCACTTCAGCACATCATTTGTTAATTGTACTATTAAACAGGAATGATTCAGAAAACCTGTCTTTTTTGTGTGTGTGTTTTACCTTTCTTCACTTACACACATTCACCAGAGATTGTTTGCCGGTATGAAACTAAAACATCTGCCACTGGACTCTTAAACCTTGTAGTTATTTGGCATCGCTGGCTTCCAGAAACTTAAGATGCCAGCACATTTTTTCTGGTGATTGGTCTATCCACCCCCAACCGTGGAACATTCAGCCACAACCTTAAAAATGGTTTGACTAAAATTGAGTAATTGCACTAAATGCTTCTAAAATGGCTCTGACCTATTGAAGAAGTGCATGTCAGTGGGAGCTTAGTGGAACAGCCTCAGAGATCTGCTGTGGTAAACACAGAAGACGCTGGAACCGAGATCTTGGGAGTAAACTTAATCAAGTGAGCTAAACATTGTAACAGAAAGGTATTACTTAGTGATAGCACAGCAACACATTTGTTCTCAATTAGTAGGTTCCCGTTTCCCACCTCTTGTCGCTCCCCCGAGCTGCCTGCGAGGATTTATTGTTTGTCCACAGACATTGATTATGGGATTCTAGTAATTGTTGTGCAGTCGCTTGATTAACAAAGCCATGTTTTCTCCACGGGCTTGCTCACTAACCACCTTTAATGGCAGGATCACAGCCAAACTTTCAGTACTACAATTTGTGAATCATTAATGCCATGGAAAATAAAGGAACATAGGAGAACACTATGTGGTCTCCCCTTCTCTTGATTTTTTTTTCAGTAATTTTTCCAAGAAGATTGGGAAATATGAAAAGAAAAGTATCACTGTTATGGGAAAAGCAGGCTTGAAATCCTGCAAAATGTTTGCTATTATATTCTAATCATTTATCTAGAGCTAAAAATTGTGGAACTATATATTTCTAAATGGTTGCTTTGTGTCAGGCAGCAACAACAACAGAAAAGGGAGTAAAAAAAATCACCTACAGTTACACAACTGTGTATTTTTAACTCTTAAACATCTTATAAAAATGATTTGTAATTAATATTGAGGGCAATTGAGAGTTTTAGCAAACTACAAATAACAGTTGAATTATTTTTCTAGAGAAAGTTTCAATAGTGGTAATGCTTGCATATTAATCCAAGCACACAACTGAATGCAGTTCACGGACCCCTTGTGAGGCATTAAACATGAGCATCATAAATTAATTATAAAATGTTAAGGATTAGAGTCTCAGTTGCTTCTCAGTCACCTTATTTAGTGAAACACAACAAAACATAGTGAATGTATTTTTTATATGCAGTTATTGTAAAACAGCAACATTTTTGTTGCAGAGCAACCTCTATTAAATTTTCTGGTTTAGACTTGGGTTGAAAATGGACAAAGATTAGTTTTCTTCAGTAGACAAAGATATCACTGCATTACTTTGGCTTCTTGCTGTCAATTAGCATAGGCCTAAATAAAAGTCCAAGCAGTTATGTTTCACTTATTATCTTTCACAGTTATTGAACAGGGAACAAACCACTTAGCACTCTCACAGCCCCCTGGCTGAACTCTGACTCTGGCCCTTAGAGATGGAGTTACAGGAACAAAGAACTTGTGAGGTTTAATCAGTAAGGTATGATTGTGTTATTCCTACGAGAATGTTATTAAGTTCAAAATCATCATCAAAAATTCAGCATCACTGATTACAACTGGAAACTACAACAAAATGATTAATGGTACTTCACGTCATTGTTTCAATATGTGAATTCTCCACTCTGAACAGGAAAACGACTGTCCTTTGTGGCCTAAATGTTTTTTGTTCTTGTTTACTTAGATCTTTTAAGTTGCTTTTAACATCAACTGACTATATTTACTGCCTCCTAGTTTCTCAGCGAGTGCTTTTTGACGGGAATTCAGATGTTGCCCTCTTTTTCAAGAGCAAAAAACAACTTTTACAAATTTGCTGCTGTTTCTACCTCTCCTATAAAATACACTTTACTGCCACATACCTTTCTGTCGATGTGTGTGGATTGACTTGTATACATTTTTAGATGTTCAAATTTTAAATCTCAAAACTAAGCCATGACAAAGACTGTTGCATTGACAAAAGTGTCAATCTGTTCCTCAGATATTTGTTGACCTTTTGGCTTCTTGCTGTCCAACAGTTTGCTAAAAGCATCAGCCAAGCCAAGAGAAGGATGCTGAGGTAGAGCAAGAACGAGGTCTACTTAAGAGTAATTTATTTCTCCTGTCGCTTTGTTGGGTGAAGAGAAAGTGACAAATGCAAGCTGGTTGTTTATGAGGCTGGCTAAGTGCTGGCAGGGCTGCTTTTCTCTGAGGTAGTTGGCTCTCTGTTTAATTCATGTCCTTGGGAGGCACATTGCTTTGTGGCATAGTGTGTGGCAGGCGAGCTAATGAGAGGTGAACCTATCTGCTTCGTATTCTCCATCTGCCTCATTTGCACTTTCTGCCTGCTTTTCTCCTTCTCCTTCTCACTTTTCTGTCCTCAGTCTCTTTTTTGACCTTTTTGCTCCCCAACAGCAACTTCTTTTTGCCCACCCACTTTGTTTTTTTTGTGTTTTTTTTAAATACGTGCAGTTCTGGATTCAAAAGAGCAAGAAATTCACCCAAAATCTATTTGAAATTGCCCTTTGCCTGTCCTTATCTTGAATTGCAACAAGGAAATAGAGCACCTTCCTCCTCCTGCCAAATAAATCAGTCAGACCTTTGACAAACCCCAAATAGGACTGCCGATTTTACAAAGCTGTCCTGTTCATCACTTTGATTTATCTTCCCGGAGATGGGAGGTGTGTTTTCTTCCTCTGTTTATCCCCACCCGCCTGCTGCACACCCCTTTACGGTCAGTAAGTTAGCAGGTAAGAATAGGTCACATCCAGTCTTCAGGAAAAGCAAGCAGCAGAGTGCAACAACTGTGGCAGTGGACTCTGAAGCATTAGAAAGACAGGAGAGTGACAAGGTGAGCTAAAATGTTGACCTCTTTGTCACCTCAGCTCACCTTCATGGTATAGTTTCTTCTTTCCTCCTTGTGTACCTTTGAAAGGGTTCTGTTTTAATTGACAAGAAGAAAAAAAAACTTCTAGTTATTTGGCTGCCTGCTCTTGTTGCATGTCATGGGTTTGGGTTTTTTTTTTCAACTGTTCCTTGTCCATCATTCCTCCTCTCCGTGTCTTTGTCCCCAAAGCTTTCCTGTTTATTTCTGTTTCTTTTTTTACTCAGCCTCTCTCTTTCCGACGTTAACATCTTCCAATTCCCCTCTGAAGGTCTGGTTTTTCTCTTGCTTCCTTTTCCCCCCCTTATTTTGTGATTTACATCTTTCTATGGCTTGTCCTCCCTCTGCTTTTCTTATATGTAGCCTGATAATCAGTATGTTCAAAACTGGTAAGGACATACCCCAAAAGGATGTTTAATTAACTCAGTAAGACGTAGTTCTATAAAGTGTTCATTCAAAGAGGCTTGCATAGCATATATTGCAGATGTTTATTTGTTAAAAAACACCTAGAATATCTTAACTTTATTGTCTTTCACTTAAACATTTTTGCACTGTTTTTGGTTGATCAAACGTCCAAATAAAATACATTGAATTAGTGAGCAGGATGAATTAATCTAAGTTGATACAAGTCCAAAAAAAGGATTATAAAAAGTTTTTTTTTTTTTTTTTGGTTGTTGTTTTTTTTTAACCAAAGGTCCAACAAAAATATTCCATTCAATTATTTCCAAACTTATATGTAAATTGTTAATAACTTGTAAGAAATTACTTATTTAGTTATACACTTCAATACCAAATATGAAACAGAAAAAACAGAGGCCTTTTTCTTATATTGTGTATTCTGTATGAAGAGTTAAGCTTGACTGATGCTTCTCTGTGTCCTCTGGTGCGACACTTCAGCTCAGAGAATGGAAGCAATACATTTCTTTATAGATCTGTTAAGATAGCCACCTGAGACGTGCTACCACTGCTCCTCAATCCTATGTGTTTTCATTCATTTCAGTGTGGTAAGAAGAAGGTGAATCCAATCTTTACCTGCGGTTATAAGAGGTAGACAGATTGAAAATGCTCCTTCAAGAAAAATATGTGTCAATCAAATTGATTTTAGATTGCTGTGACCACGTGTTTGGCACTTATTTGGCTTTTCGAATGTGATCGCCCTCACTTTATCTGTCATCTCCACATTGAGATTCTAGGATAGTAGCAACATGTCGGCGTGTGTTTGGTTTTGCACTGACACCTTTCCTTATGTGCCCAGTTGTGTTGTTGTTGTGGATCTATGCAACATATTTACATTCATGACTGAAAAAAAAAAAAAAAAAATCATTGCTCTATTTTATATCTAAAATAGTTTAATAAAATATTCACTTTTTGATTATCTTGCTGCTGCTAGTCCCTTAAAAATATACTCTCAGTCTGCATGCTGTCATGGGACTCTATACCTGCTCACAGGTCAAACGCCAATCCTGCTTAACCGTGATAGTCACCTGTCATGTATTTTTCATGGCTCTGAGTGCCTCTGTCTGTTTTCATCCTGTGCTTCCCTTCTCCCTCTCCATCCCCCCTCCTCTCCTCGCCCCTCTCCACCAACCACACTGTCCTGATGTGGCTTCAGCCTATGCTGCAGGTTTTTTACTGGGCTGGCACCTTTTGTTTTCATTTATTGTTCTTACAGCGATTATGACCATCAGACAAGCACATTAAATATTTAGGGGAGTTTGGACCGGTGCTCTCACTTTGCTCTCGTGGGACACACACACCGCAGACATCCAACGTGCCTGCTCCTCTGCAGCATGGCTCAGCACAGATATACCTAAGCAGGAGACCGATAATGTTTTTATGTATGTAACAGAGACACCGTCTCTTTATCCGTTAGATAGCGGTGTTCTTACTTCTGCGTGCATGTGAGTGCACAATATTGTATTCCTGCTCGCACTCCCTGAGCTGTATTTACTGCCATAATCATTTCTTTGCTTGCTGTGTGTGTGTTTTTTTTCCAGTGGCTGCCCCTCAGATTACTTTGCTGTTCAATATTAGAAAATTTAGATGCGAGTCCACCCTCCATTTCCACCGCCGGAGGAATTGGAATGATCAGTTGCTTGAGAGAACAAAAAATAAGCTCCTCTGTGGTTGATTTGTTTAAAACACACAGAGGAACATTCACGTTGCACTTTACAACTCATTTGATTGCAATATTTAAGACTTCAGCGATAACACCACTTAATTTATATGATACTCACAGTATAAGCTAAATATATATTTTAGAAGGACATTTTTTTTTTCTTCGTATTTTTCACTCATCTGAGTTACATCCAGGTCACAATATGATATGGTGTAACAAGTTATAATCTGATATATGCATATTGCAATAGAGTGTGGTAGTATATTATAATCACGACAACAACACAGTATGTAATTAACATTTTGGGAAATGCAGAGTCCTCAGTTCTTGATTTTAAAAAATAGAGTAATGGATTCACAAACGTCAAACAGTGTTTATAAGAATCTGTAATCAGGGTAAAATATTCAAGAGCAGTCTTGAATTGTTCATATTTTCCTTTTTAATTTAAACATTGTACCATGTTTTCACAACTAAATGAAGGTTTTATTAAACTCAAGCTGATATTAAATTATTCCTGTTCGGTGTGTAATTATATGCTGCTGGTTTCAGTCTAAAACATTTGTTCTCAAACAAGATGCAATGCAATAAATATAAAGTATAACTAGTAATATTGTACTTAAAGGATAAGATTGCTTTTGTTTGGATGCGTCACAAAGCAAATGATCAAAAACAAATCAACGTATGCATATTTAGAGGACTTAATTTAAACATGTTTTCCTCAAAAAAATTGAATTTCCAAGTTTTGAGTTGGGGAAAATGAACAAACACAAAATCAGAAGTTTCTTATCAATCCAAATTTCAAAATTATTTCTTTACAACCTAGTCTTTAAAGTAAATTCAAACATTTGGTTATCTGATGGCATTATTTTAAATATTAAATGATTTATGTTTTGATCATGTAGTCTCTTTATCAATTTTTCTTTGACTCATACTTGAGTGATTCCTTGAATGGTTACTTTTTGAGTTTACTGAAGTAAAAATATAATGAAGTCTTATACTCACATTTGTATAAGAGTGTTCTACCTTCCTCGTTAGTCTGGTCACAGACTACTTCAATTAGCAAATCCCACTGGATTTCTACTTAATTACCATCTCGGTAGCAGGACTTTTTTTTATGTGCATCACTAAAAGAAATCCGATCACCACTTGGAAAAAAAAAAAAAAAAACACAAAAAAACTTGCTTTAGATTATTGTCCTGACTTGGTGAAAACCACTAAAAAATCAATTTGAAATGCCACTTACAGTATAAAAAACCACCTAACAGATACCAACTTTATTGTTGTTAACAGGCAGTTAACCAGTGGTATTCCCACACTGCTGAATCATTTGTGTCTTGCCTGTCACTCTGTAACCATTTATTTTTCTCACTTACACCCTGAATGTTGCCATACACAATTTAAAAGTGGCTTAGGCTTCCTCAACAAATACATAGCCCAGTTTATCTCACCCAAGACAATAAGAAGTTTTTATTACTGGTAGTCAACTCTGTAAATGCAGAAGGCTACGTATACAACTGCTTGCTTTTCCTTCATTAAAAATAAGAGTTTGAAAAAAAAATGTCTCAAGCAAAAACTGGATAACATTTCACCGGACTGTGAAATAATGTGTTAATGTTTTTAGAAAACCTCTTTTTTTGTTTAATTGGTGCACTTATTGTAATGTATCTGTTTGGAATTTTAAATCCATGTTAAATGTGTATGTTAATTAAAAATATTGAATTGGAATTATTTTTTACCTTAATAAAGTGAACAGGTTGTTTGACTTTATAACGCATCATAAAGGTCTTTGCTGTATATAACAGCATTTTGGCTCAGCTGTTATTTTTCAGAAGCATCTGAACCAAGCAGGCAGCTAGAGGTTCAGCTCAAGGATGTTTTGACAGTTTTAAAAATGAAATGTAATGAGCTAGTCATGAGACTTCCAACTGCAAGTCCAGCTCTGTTAGTTTGCAGTCTCACTTTGAGTGCAGGGGATGTCAGAAACGCTTAGCATCCGAGCAATGTGTTTAATACTATGCTTACTGTGGAGTCATAAGATAATTAGAGATTTCTATTTCAGTAGGAATTGCTGGCTTTTCTAACAACCTCATAGGCTGCCTTTTCCAAAATGCTGGGTACTGATATAGACATATTCATCTGCATTTATTAATGATTATTCCATTGAACCCTTTATTACATCTGTCTTTGAGATACAGGTTTGTGTTTTTTGTTTGTTTTTTTTACTTAGAGGTACCGAAACAGTTTGTTTAACTTGCTACTTAATTACAGTCGTAACCGGACCTTGAACTTGCTGGGTTCTTGTGCAATGTGTGACTTCAACGTCTCCTAGAATCTATTTCATAGAATTCAAACACTAGATGGACAATGAGGTCTTTTGAAAAGTTAACAATAAAGACATTTACTGAGTTGCTTGTCATCCTGTAAGGCAAAAAAAAAAAAGGCAAAAAAAAAAAGAAAACATTTTGGGAGAGTAAAATGTTCTTTTTATATTCTGTGTGTAATTATTCTCGCAAGGATGAAATAAATCACAACAGTCTTGTCTCTAACATCGTTCACTGTCTTGATATATCATATTTTCGGTATGTGTTTGGGAAAGAGTAAAATCATCCTTTAGCCTAAATAGCAATGAGGCGCTGTGTGCCTTGGTTTTGAAGTGAAAATCCAGACCCATTGGAGAAACTGTACCCACTTCTTTCGTGCAGACCTGAATTCCTAACTTATGATCATCCTCACTTGCTTTTGCTCATTTTTAATGAATGGCTATGAGATGAGTCTAATTTATGACCAGATCAGCTGGTGGTATAAGTAATGTTGCAGAAGTTTGTTCTGCCGAGAATTTCTGGAAATGAAGGAATTACTTTTCCTTTTTCTTCGTTAGACTTCCAAGTGGTTTTGTGTAGCTAACCATCTGGTGTAACAGCTTTGTCCTCAACATAAACCTTCAAAAATGTGCAATTTCTTTTTTNGTTATTTGGCATCGCTGGCTTCCAGAAACTTAAGATGCCAGCACATTTTTTCCGGTGATTGGTCTATCCACCCCAACCGTGGAACATTCAGTCACAACCTTAAAATGGTTTGACTAAAATTGAGTAATTGCACTAAATGCTTCTAAAATGGCTCTGACCTGTTGAAGAAGTGCATGTCAGTGGGAGCTTAGTGGAACAGCCTCAGAGATCTGCTGTGGTAAACACAGAAGACGCTGGAACCGAGATCTTGGGAGTAAACTTAATCAAGTGAGCTAAACATTGTAACAGAAAGGTATTACTTAGTGATAGCACAGCAACACATTTGTTCTCAATTAGTAGGTTCCCGTTTCCCACCTCTTGTCGCTCCCCCGAGCTGCCTGCGAGGATTTATTGTTTGTCCACAGACATTGATTATGGGATTCTAGTAATTGTTGTGCAGTCGCTTGATTAACAAAGCCATGTTTTCTCCACGGGCTTGCTCACTAACAACCTTTAATGGCAGGATCACAGCCAAACTTTCAGTACTACAATTTGTGAATCATTAATGCCATGGAAAATAAAGGAACATTGGAGAACACTATTTAATTTCCTATATTAATACCTATGGGAAGCATTTTGTTCACTTGAAACACATCTTAACATGTTAGTCCACATGAGGGTCGTTTTCGAAGTTGTTCCATATGTAGATCTAGAAGTAAAGATAATTCCACTTGTTGATGCCATTCTGGTGCTTTATTATTTCTCTCCAACTACATGCATATGATCAAACATGCATATTTGAAAGTACAAACCATAAGCTCACTGTAAAGTTAGAAACCTAAGTGGTCTCCCCTTCTCCTGATTTTTTTTTTCCAGTAATTTTTCCAAGATTGGGAAATATGAAAAGAAAAGTATCACTATTATGGGAAAAGCAGGCTTGAAATCATGCAAAATGTTTGCTATTATATTCTAATCATTTATCTAGAGCTAAAAATTGTGGAACTATATATTTCTAAATGGTTGCTTTGTGTCAGGCAGCAACAACAACAGAAAAGGGAGTAAAAAAATCACCTACGGTTACACAACTGTGTATTTTTAACTTTTAAACATCTTATAAAAATTATTTGTAATTAGTATTGAGGGCAATTGAGAGTTTTAGCAAACTACAAATAACAGTTGAATTATTTTTCTAGAGAAAGTTTCAATAGTGGTAATGCTTGCATATTAATCCAAGCACACAACTGAATGCAGTTCACGGACCCCTTGTGAGACATTAAACATGAGCATCATAAATTAATTATAAAATGTTAAGGATTAGAGTCTCAGTTGCTTCTCAGTCACCTTATTTAGTGAAACACAACAAAACAAAACAAAACACAGTAAATGTATTTTTTACATGCAGTTATTGTAAAACAGCAACATTTTTGTTGCAGAGCAACCTCTATTAAATTTTCTGGTTTAGACTTGGGTTGAAAATGGACAAAGATTAGTTTTCTTCAGTAGACAAAGATATCACTGCATTACTTTGGCTTCTTGCTGTCAATTAGCATAGGCCTAAATAAAAGTCCAAGCAGTTATGTTTCATTTATTATCTTTCACAGTTATTGAACAGGGAACAAACCACTTAGCACTCTCACAGCCCCCTGGCTGAACTCTGACTCTGGCCCTTAGAGATGGAGTTACAGGAACAAAGAACTTGTGAGGTTTAATCAGTAAGGTATGATTGTGTTATTCCTACGAGAATGTTATTAAGTTCAAAATCATCATCAGAAATTCAGCATCACTGATTACAACTGGAAACTACAACAAAATGATTAATGGTACTTCACGTCATTGTTTCAATATGTGAATTCTCCACTCTGAACAGGAAAACGACTGTCCTTTGTGGCCTAAATGTTTTTTGTTCTTGTTTACTTAGATCTTTTAAGTTGCTTTTAACATCAACTGACTATATTTACTGCCTCCTAGTTTCTCAGCGAGTGCTTTTTGACGGGAATTCAGATGTTGCTCTCTTTTTCAACAGCAAAAAACAACTTTTACAAATTTGCTGCTGTTTCTACCTCTCCTATAAAATATATTTTACTGCCACATACCTTTCTGTCGATGTGTGTGGATTGACTTTTATACATTTTTAGATGTTCAAACTTTAAATCTCAAAACTAAGCCATGACAAAGACTGTTGCATTGACAAAAGTGTCAATCTGTTCCTCAGATATTTGTTGACCTTTTGGCTTCTTGCTGTCCAACAGTTTGCTAAAAGCATCAGCCAAGCCAAGAGAAGGATGCTGAGGTAGAGCAAGAACGAGGTCTACTTAAGAGTAATTTATTTCTCCTGTCGCTTTGTTGGGTGAAGAGAAAGTGACAAATGCAAGCTGGTTGTTTATGAGGCTGGCTAAGTGCTGGCAGGGCTGCTTTTCTCTGAGGTAGTTGGCTCTCTGTTTAATTCATGTCCTTGGGAGGCACATTGCTTTGTGGCATAGTGTGTGGCAGGCGAGCTAATGAGAGGTGAACCTATCTGCTTCGTATTCTCCATCTGCCTCATTTGCACTTTCTGCCTGCTTTTCTCCTTCTCCTTCTCACTTTTCTGTCCTCAGTCTCTTTTTTGACCTTTTTGCTCCCCAACAGCAACTTCTTTTTGCCCACCCACTTTGTTTTTTTTGTGTTTTTTTTAAATACGTGCAGTTCTGGATTCAAAAGAGCAAGAAATTCACCCAAAATCTATTTGAAATTGCCCTTTGCCTGTCCTTATCTTGAATTGCAACAAGGAAATAGAGCACCTTCCTCCTCCTGCCAAATAAATCAGTCAGACCTTTGACAAACCCCAAATAGGACTGCCGATTTTACAAAGCTGTCCTGTTCATCACTTTGATTTATCTTCCCGGAGATGGGAGGTGTGTTTTCTTCCTCTGTTTATTCCCACCCTCCTGCCGCACACCCCTTTACGGTCAGTAAGTTAGCAGGTAAGAATAGGTCACATCCAGTCTTCAGGAAAAGCAAGCAGCAGAGTGCAACAACTGTGGCAGTGGACTCTGAAGCATTAGAAAGACAGGAGAGTGACAAGGTGAGCTAAAATGTTGACCTCTTTGTCACCTCAGCTCACCTTCATGGTATAGTTTCTTCTTTCCTCCTTGTGTACCTTTGAAAGGGTTCCGTTTTAATTGACAAGAAGAAAAAAAAACTTCTAGTTATTTGGCTGCCTGCTCTTGTTGCATGTCATGGGTTTGTTTTTTTTTTCAGCTGTTCCTTGTCCGTCATTCCTCCTCTCCGTGTCTTTGTCCCCAAAGCTTTCCTGTTTATTTCTGTTTCTTTTTTTACTCAGCCTCTCTCTTTCCGACGTTAACATCTTCCAATTCCCCTCTGAAGGTCTGGTTTTTCTCTTGCTTCCTTCTCCCCCCCTTATTTTGTGATTTACATCTTTCTATGGCTTGTCCTCCCTCTGCTTTTCTTATATGTAGCCTGAAAATCAGTATGTTCAAAACTGGTAAGGACATACCCCAAAAGGATGTTTAGTTAACTCAGTAAGACGTAGTTCTATAAAGTGTTCATTCAAAGAGGCTTGCATAGCATATATTGCAGATGTTTATTTGTTAAAAAAAACACCTAGAATATCTTAACTTTATTGTCTTTCACTTAAACATTTTTGCACTGTTTTTGGTTGATCAAACGTCCAAATAAAATACATTGAATTAGTGAGCAGGATGAATTAATCTAAGTTGATACAAGTCCAAAAAAAGGATTATAAAAAGTTTTTTTTTTTTTTTTTGGTTGTTGTTTTTTTTTAACCAAAGGTCCAACAAAAATATTCCATTCAATTATTTCCAAACTTATATGTAAATTGTTAATAACTTGTAAGAAATTACTTATTTAGTTATACACTTCAATACCAAATATGAAACAGAAAAAACAGAGGCCTTTTTCTTATATTGTGTATTCTGTATGAAGAGTTAAGCTTGACTGATGCTTCTCTGTGTCCTCTGGTGCGACACTTCAGCTCAGAGAATGGAAGCAATACATTTCTTTATAGATCTGTTAAGATAGCCACCTGAGACGTGCCACCACTGCTCCTCAATCCTATGTGTTTTCATTCATTTCAGTGTGGTAAGAAGAAGGTGAATCCAATCTTTACCTGCGGTTATAAGAGGTAGACAGATTGAAAATGCTCCTTCAAGAAAAATATGTGTCAATCAAATTGATTTTAGATTGCTGTGACCACGTGTTTGGCACTTATTTGGCTTTTCGAATGTGATCGCCCTCACTTTATCTGTCATCTCCACATTGAGATTCTAGGATAGTAGCAACATGTCGGCGTGTGTTTGGTTTTGCACTGACACCTTTCCTTATGTGCCCAGTTGTGTTGTTGTTGTGGATCTATGCAACATATTTACATTCATGACTGAAAAAAAAAAAAAAAATCATTGCTCTATTTTATATCTAAAATAGTTTAATAAAATATTCACTTTTTGATTATCTTGCTGCTGCTAGTCCCTTAAAAATATACTCTCAGTCTGCATGCTGTCATGGGACTCTATACCTGCTCACAGGTCAAACGCCAATCCTGCTTAACCGTGATAGTCACCTGTCATGTATTTTTCATGGCTCTGAGTGCCTCTGTCGGTTTTCACCCTGTGCTTCCCTTCTCCCTCTCCATCTCACCTCCTCTCCCCACACTGTCCTGATGTGGCTTCAGCCTATGCTGCAGGTTTTTTACTGGGCTGGCACCTTTTGTTTTCATTTATTGTTCTTACAGCGATTATGACCATCAGACAAGCACATTAAATATTTAGGGGAGTTTGGACCGGTGCTCTCACTTTGCTCTCGTGGGACACACACACCGCAGACATCCAACGTGCCTGCTCCTCTGCAGCATGGCTCAGCACAGATATACCTAAGCAGGAGACCGATAATGTTTTTATGTATGTAACAGAGACACCGTCTCTTTATCCGTTAGATAGCGGTGTTCTTACTTCTGCGTGCATGTGAGTGCACAATATTGTATTCCTGCTCGCACTCCCTGAGCTGTATTTACTGCCATAATCATTTCTTTGCTTGCTGTGTGTGTGTTTTTTTTCCAGTGGCTGCCCCTCAGATTACTTTGCTGTTCAATATTAGAAAATTTAGATGCGAGTCCACCCTCCATTTCCACCGCCGGAGGAATTGGAATGATCAGTTGCTTGAGAGAACAAAAAATAAGCTCCTCTGTGGTTGATTTGTTTAAAACACACAGAGGAACATTCACGTTGCACTTTACAACTCATTTGATTGCAATATTTAAGACTTTAGCGATAACACCACTTAATTTATATGATACTCACAGTATAAGCTAAATATATATTTTAGAAGGACATTTTTTTTTTCTTCGTATTTTTCACTCATCTGAGTTACATCCAGGTCACAATATGATATGGTGTAACAAGTTATAATCTGATATATGCATATTGCAATAGAGTGTGGTAGTATATTATAATCACGACAACAACACAGTATGTAATTAACATTTTGGGAAATGCAGAGTCCTCAGTTCTTGATTTTAAAAAATAGAGTAATGGATTCACAAACGTCAAACAGTGTTTATAAGAATCTGTAATCAGGGTAAAATATTCAAGAGCAGTCTTGAATTGTTCATATTTTCCTTTTTAATTTAAACATTGTACCATGTTTTCACAACTAAATGAAGGTTTTATTAAACTCAAGCTGATATTAAATTATTCCTGTTCGGTGTGTAATTATATGCTGCTGGTTTCAGTCTAAAACATTTGTTCTCAAACAAGATGCAATGCAATAAATATAAAGTATAACTAGTAATATTGTACTTAAAGGATAAGATTGCTTTTGTTTGGATGCGTCACAAAGCAAATGATCAAAAACAAATCAACGTATGCATATTTAGAGGACTTAATTTAAACATGTTTTCCTCAAAAAAATTGAATTTCCAAGTTTTGAGTTGGGGAAAATGAACAAACACAAAATCAGAAGTTTCTTATCAATCCAAATTTCAAAATTATTTCTTTACAACCTAGTCTTTAAAGTAAATTCAAACATTTGGTTATCTGATGGCATTATTTTAAATATTAAATGATTTATGTTTTGATCATGTAGTCTCTTTATCAATTTTTCTTTGACTCATACTTGAGTGATTCCTTGAATGGTTACTTTTTGAGTTTACTGAAGTAAAAATATAATGAAGTCTTATACTCACATTTGTATAAGAGTGTTCTACCTTCCTCATTAGTCTGGTCACAGACTACTTCAATTAGCAAATCCCACTGGATTTCTACTTAATTACCATCTCGGTAGCAGGACTTTTTTTTATGTGCATCACTAAAAGAAATCCGATCACCACTTGGAAAAAAAAAAAAAAAAACACAAAAAAACTTGCTTTAGATTATTGTCCTGACTTGGTGAAAACCACTAAAAAATCAATTTGAAATGCCACTTACAGTATAAAAAACCACCTAACAGATACCAACTTTATTGTTGTTAACAGGCAGTTAACCAGTGGTATTCCCACACTGCTGAATCATTTGTGTCTTGCCTGTCACTCTGTAACCATTTATTTTTCTCACTTACACCCTGAATGTTGCCATACACAATTTAAAAGTGGCTTAGGCTTCCTCAACAAATACATAGCCCAGTTTATCTCACCCAAGACAATAAGAAGTTTTTATTACTGGTAGTCAACTCTGTAAATGCAGAAGGCTACGTATACAACTGCTTGCTTTTCCTTCATTAAAAATAAGAGTTTGAAAAAAAAATGTCTCAAGCAAAAACTGGATAACATTTCACCGGACTGTGAAATAATGTTTTAATGTTTTTAGAAAACCTCTTTTTTTGTTTAATTGGTGCACTTATTGTAATGTATCTGTTTGGAATTTTAAATCCATGTTAAATGTGTATGTTAATTAAAAATATTGAATTGGAATTATTTTTTACCTTAATAAAGTGAACAGGTTGTTTGACTTTATAACGCATCATAAAGGTCTTTGCTGTATATAACAGCATTTTGGCTCAGCTGTTATTTTTCAGAAGCATCTGAACCAAGCAGGCAGCTAGAGGTTCAGCTCAAGGATGTTTTGACAGTTTTAAAAATGAAATGTAATGAGCTAGTCATGAGACTTCCAACTGCAAGTCCAGCTCTGTTAGTTTGCAGTCTCACTTTGAGTGCAGGGGATGTCAGAAACGCTTAGCATCCGAGCAATGTGTTTAATACTATGCTTACTGTGGAGTCATAAGATAATTAGAGATTTCTATTTCAGTAGAAATTGCTGGCTTTTCTAACAACCTCATAGGCTGCCTTTTCCAAAATGCTGGGTACTGATATAGACATATTCATCTGCATTTATTAATGATTATTCCATTGAACCCTTTATTACATCTGTCTTTGAGATACAGGTTTGTGTTTTTTGTTTGTTTTTTTTACTTAGAGGTACCGAAACAGTTTGTTTAACTTGCTACTTAATTACAGTCGTAACCGGACCTTGAACTTGCTGGGTTCTTGTGCAATGTGTGACTTCATGGACAATGAGGTCTTTTGAAAAGTTAACAATAAAGACATTTACTGAGTTGCTTGTGATCCTGTAAGGCAAAAAAAAAAAAAAAAAGAATTTGGGAGAGTAAAATGTTCTTTTTATATTCTGTGTGTAATTATTCTCGCAAGGATGAAATAAATCACAACAGTCTTGTCTCTAACATCGTTCACTGTCTTGATATATCATATTTTCGGTATGTGTTTGGGAAAGAGTAAAATCATCCTTTAGCCTAAATAGCAATGAGGCGCTGTGTGCCTTGGTTTTGAAGTGAAAATCCAGACCCATTGGAGAAACTGTACCCACTTCTTACGTGCAGACCTGAATTCCTAACTTATGATCATCCTCACTTGCTTTTGCTCATTTTTAATGAATGGCTATGAGATGAGTCTAATTTATGACCAGATCAGCTGGTGGTATAAGTAATGTTGCAGAAGTTTGTTCTGCCGAGAATTTCTGGAAATGAAGGAATTACTTTTCCCTTTTTCTTTTAGACTTCCAAGTGATTTTGTGTAGCTAACCATCTGGTGTAACAGCTTTGTCCTCAACATAAACCTTCAAAAATGTGCAATTTCTTTTTTTCTGTTTTCCTGAAAACCTGTAAGGTGGAATAGAATATATTCAAAGCATTTGTAATATATATATATATATATATATATATATATATATAAAACATATGCTTAAAGCAGCCTTGTGACTCACTGATGATGATATTTACAATATATATATGTATGCATAAGCATGATTATGCAATTCTATTAACTGATTAAAGTCCTTGGTTGTAAAATCTATCTTTGCGCAATGAAAAGAAAGTGTCCAGCTGTGATGTGTTCTTATAGAGGCCAGCCAGCTTATCCTTTTTTTATTTCCTCCTTCTCTGAGCCTCTGCCTAATGGCTGTTAATGAAGAGGGAATCTTTGCAGAGATGACATGCGCATGTCCTCTCCTGGACACATGCACACAAACACGCACACACACGCATACACACACTGAGGTTTGGCTGACTGCCCTTCAGAATACTAAGGCTGACATTAATCTTTAAATGACTGTTGCCTCTTCCCCAAGACTTTCAATCCATTAGTGGCCACGTCTTGAGATGTGGAGAAATTTCTAGAGAGGCAAAGGCAGCGAGGATGCAGGCAGTGGCTTGCATCCTTGTGTGTGTGCGTGTGTGTGTGTGTGTGTGTACATGTTGCAGGCGAGGTGGGGGACAGTGGAGAGAGGGCAATGGAAAGGATGATGTCAATGATAATAGGGGATGAGGATAGAAGTGAAGGATAAGCAGAGGAAGGCTGTGGTAACAGAGGTATCAGACAGGGAAAGTGATGGCAAGGCGTTGCGATTGGGAAACGGTGATACAAAGAGAACACACATCACTTTAAACTCCTCTCCATGTCAGCGACTGGCTTAGTTCAGCTTACACACCTTGTTGTCCTCCCTCTGCTTCCCAGTGAGTATGCAGGATTTGGAAAATGCAAAACACTGACTTACGTCTAAATTTAAAATTATGCTGGAAGAGCAGTTAGGGTTTGCAGATATCAAATATCTTAGTAATCAAGTTTTCCATCTAATCGTCTCCAGTTTATTTAAGAAATTGGCTGTGCACGTGTTACGCATATTGGCTTTCTGAACCTTTTGTTAGCCCTTCTCCCCATTAGATCAACTGTGCTCGAAGAGCTTTGGCTTTCCTTTTCCCTAACCATATCTGTGCAGGTTCAGATGCAAATATCCTAACCTGCCATCAACAAGGAATTCAATTGTTCATCATTTCTATCTAGGAAGTTGTCTTTTCAATTAATCTATATAGTCTACTTGGTTAGTACAAAGTTCACTATAAGTTGACTTGACATCAAGTCAACTTAGTACCAAGTTGTCTTGGTACTAACCAAGTAGACTATATAGTTCTTTGTCCAGAACTGAGTAGTGGCTTTTGATTGAGTCTGTAACAGGTGCTGTGTGTAGACTCAGAATGAACCTGCATAACAGACTCCATTCTGTGATTTCAGACAAAGATCTACTAAATGCTATCTTAAAGGGTATGAATATTTATGCAATAACTTTTTATGTTGGATATTTTTTATTATTTATCATCTTTTAGAAATTTGTTTCTGTAAAATCATTTTTGAGGGCTTTTTTGTAATGTTTGTCCAAAAAGTTAGATTTTGTTGATCCTGACTGATTTATAAAAGACATTTGAAGGGCAACATTCAAGAGGTTTTTTTTATGGGCATTGTATTCATACAATGATCTATCACTACTGTACATGCATTAACATTTCTTTTTTTTCCACTTTTGTTTAGTTTATCCTTCCTTTGTCAAATCGGACTTTGTTTTTTTTCTTTGTTCTCTTCTGCTTAGATTTGTGCTTTTCTTACCACTCCTCCTTTCTGAGTTTCCTACCTTTCCACTTTTGTTTCTTTTCTCCCCAATCAAAGGTTCTTGTGTTTCCTGCCTCCCCTGTTTCTGACTTGTCATTTTTTCTCTCCATCCTTTCAGTTCTCTCCTCTCAACCCTCTTCAGTTTCACACATCCTCTCATATCCCCTCTTCTTCTTCCCCCTGCTCTAACGGTGAGCTGTAGTGACTCTGACATCATTACCCTTGTTGTGACAGGTTTCATTTGTACCCTGTGGACCTATACATCAGTCTGACTGATAGTCCAGGGCCCGGGGCCAATGGTGCCCCGCCCATACTGGGACAAGGTAACAGACAGAATGGTCCTAAAAATCACTCCAGCCTAGGTACTACTGGATCTTTTTCCATTAATCTTTTCAAAATACCAAACTGGGTCAGAACCCACCACATCACCCCGATTGAAAGACTGTGTCACCGAGAAACTTGCAGAAAAGTACCAGACATTCCCTGTATTATATACATGCATAACACATAGGGTGATATATTTTGTTTATCTCAGTTCATCTTGTTTCTCAGAAAGTTGAAAACTTACATAAGACCAATGAAAATACACAAATATAATTTTATGGCCAAGGAAATGATGGAGAAGGTTGCTGACTTGACAGCACTCCAACAGACTTTAAGTGACACCATCATTGAGTAACTGAGCAGTAAAAAAAAATGGCAGAGGAGCCTCAAAAGGTTTTTGAAAAGAAGTTGGCTGTTTACATAATGACGCATGTATATGTTGAAGCATATTGGTGTAAAAGCTTCAGGAAGGGAACAAGCTTGGTAGAAATGGTGCACAGGCAATAATGACAGTGACAGGCTGAGGAGAGTGTGAAGCAAAGCCTTCCAAAGAATTTTGGGGAGGAAATGTTTAACAGTAATGTTAACATTAACTGGTCAGCCAACTCACCTGACCCAAACCTGATAAAAAAAATCTATGAGGTATTATCAAATGGAAGATTAAAGATATTGGACTTAATGATGCAGTCGAAGAAGGCATTTTTGACATCTCATATAATATTTTACTATTCATAGGAATATGTACTTTGGGTTTTTATCAGGTATAAAAATAAACACTTATATTGACTAAATGAAAAAATCTGAATCATCTAAATTATTTAAAGTGCATGTGCAGAGTACTGCAAAGAAAAAATATATGAGTAAGGATAAAATGCATAAAGGACATGGCTGAATATGACAAACGTTTTTTTAACAAAAGGTCCACATGGGATAATTAACCTATTTCCTTTTAACTATTCGCAAACAACCTGCTTTGTAATGACTTTTTAAACATATTTTAATCATGCAGTAAGGCATAAAGAGTAATTTTATTGTTTTGTATAGTTTTTGATTCAGCATATAGATCGTTTCAGCAATTTCCTGAATGAAACGGATTTTTCATCCTTATGATTAACAGTTTGTTTTAGTTTTACATCAGGCTCAATTTAATTAAGAAAATTATTAATTCCCTTATTTTAGTAAAGTTTGAATTTTTTTTTTTTCTAATTATGCAAATTAAACGCTGTTTTTTCTTAAAAAAATTGAATTGAAAGCTGTTAAAAGAACCTGTGACTTGTCAAATTTGTGTATATATAAACAATGGACACCTGTAAGGATTTTGTATTACTTGTTTTAATTAGTTTCTAACTATATTTTTCCATTCTGTTAGACTTGTAATGGTACAGGCATTGCCAGCGGATGTGCAGCGTTCAACACCAGCAAACTCCATACATATCCATCTCTGTCCCCTCATAAATCCAGTCAATACATCAACAATACCTCACCGCTCACAGCCCTATTGATCTGTGGTCATATTAATGTGCGGCTTATAAGCTCTCTGGCATCCTTTGTAGCCAGACAAAACTGAATCCACTTTGAGTGTGGCTGCTTTTAATGGCTAAATTATCCTGTTGCCTCACAATGGAAACGATCCCAATTGTGTTCACTCAGTTGTACGGAGTAGAAAGCTAGCAAGAGGACCATTAGGGAACAATATTGGACAAAATTTTCGTTCTACAGCTATCTGGGTGCCTGTCAAATACTAAATTAGAGTATTGAAGGAATGGATTATTTTTGTGTGAGCATGGCTAAACATGTAGAAACCCATATCCAGTCATAAGATTGATTATTTACAGCCTTTTCATATTTTTTAAAGATTTTTATTGGGCATTGGAGGCCTTTATTGACAGTCCGTAGACAGGAAAAGGGTGGAGAGAGACGAGGAGGAGACAAGCAGCAAACGTCACAGGGAATTGAACCCAGAACGGTGAGAACTCTGTGTGGGGCGCTCGCTCTACTCCTGCACCACACAGGGCCTTTCTTCTCATTTCATTCAGTATGTTTTGCTTTACAATTTAATATTCCAAGGTGAGGTGTTTCTGTTACGAGAAGACATGTTTAACATCACTCAACATTAATTACGGAATTATAGCTAATTACTGTTTCTCGGATATGATTTTTTTACTTTTATATTAGGTTCTTAATGTTTTTTTTTTTTTTCTTTCTTTTTTTTCTTCTGTGAGCTAATTAACAGTGAAACAACTCGTAATGTGCTGCTAAGTTTTGGTTTGTCATGGCAGTGAATACAGCAGCAAGGTGAGTCTGGTGGTTTTCTGAATTCTTACTCGGTGAGCTGTGATGCTTGCTGTTAGCTCAGCAGAAGCATTTATAAATAAGGGTCCACTGTTTCGCTCTTTAGTCAATACCCCTCCATTCAGCATGGAGGTTAGCCAGCAGCAGAGTTGAGCAAAGACATTTTTCATCTGCTATCCTCTGGAATACAGCCCTCTGGTGATGTGTTTCTGTGTGCACTTTCTGCTTTGTGCAGCCACTCGTGTATGAAGGTAAGCTTGCAAAATGTCTATGCATTTCTTTTGTGCAAAAACACATTCACAACTAGGTTTCTGCTGTGTGTGCTAAGGAAAAAGACTGACCACACAGAAGGCACATTAATCATCCTGATTTTTTCCTTCTTTTTCCTTTTTTCCCCTCGTCTTCGCCTTATGCATTATAAGTTCAGGTCTGATAGATGAATGGTTGCTTACCCTGGATTCTAGGGGAAATACTTTAGCCTATCGACAAGCCAGAGCCTCTTTGGGGAATACTAGCTTTACTCTACAGCCCATAGATTTGAAGCTACTCAGTGAGGCTTCTCATGTATTTATGTATTTCACAGATGGTGAATGTGCTGTACCTGTCCTAAAACTGTGCTGAGAAGCTGACAGTTGCAAGGAGCAGCAAAGCTACACGGTTGTAGGGAGCACCGTGTACCCCTCTGTATTTTCCCTGGGGAATACATTTTACATGAAACACAGGGCCATCTTAGTCAGTCTTAAAAATAAGAAAGACAAGAGAACACAACATTAAAATAAGCAAGATGTGCAATTCAGCTAGAAACTATTTGTACTTGACAGTCCCTAGACAGGAAATGGGAGGAGAGATATAAACGTTAAATTAGTGTTTGGTCAACCAAGAAGTTTGTTTCAGATTGAAAATGAGAGGGTCAACTCTGATCAGATAATAAATCAAAGAAAAAGTAAAATTATTCTGGAAGTGGAGTACACTCTGAACATGTTACCAGTCTAGCATTGGTAACCCGGAGAAACAACCAAGCCCACACCCGTACCCTAAGGGCAATTTGAAGACACGAATAATAATATTTTGTGATTTTAAATCTACCTAGTTGCCCTTATCTACAGTCAAATCAATATTACAAAAGTAATATTGATTTAATTGATTTAGTGATTACATGAAAACATTTTCCTGGCTATATTTATATTGTGCGCAGGCTGAAAATCCAATGTTTTAGCACAATAGTTTCTAAAGCATAGAGTTACGGTCCACCCTAGATCAGGAAAATGATTATATCCAGAAACCATATTCAATTTTTAAAAACTGCCAGTTATGTAGGGAAATATCAAAGCAGATGTCACTCAATAGGAGTTGTTGAGATGCCTTTTTTTTTTGTTATTATATGCTTCTATAATTAGTCAGTATATTAGTTCATATTTTAAACTGATTGTTTATACATCAATTTTATCTGTTTAGTTTAATTAGAGTTCCATTTTGGGAGCTACAGTTTTAGAAAATCTGGAATAAAAAGCCTAATTATGGTTCAGCAAATGCTGACTGGTAAAAACAAAGAAAGCTGTTTGTCTTTCCATCCTCACATATGGGATTTTGTTGCATTTGTAATTGCAAATGAGTAAAATGAAAACACAGATGGGGATTTATAAGTGAATATGTTAAACACATCACAAAATGAGACTTAACAGCTATGTGGAAAATGAAAAGAAATCCTAACAGTAACTATGCACCCCTACTTTCTTTTGCAATATGATAGGTGTGATAAAAGCTGCTTTAACACATGGGTAGATCAGATGGTGCTTTATGATTTCCTTGGGTAAACTATTGACTCTGGATTTGTTTACTGGTTGTTTAACTGAGGACAAAACTGGATTCATTACTTTTACTGCAACATTGCAATGAACCACTTTTGATGCTTATATTCAGTTTGTCCTCCCATGCGCGCACACTTCCTGTCCTGTTTTTGTGGAGCAGAAAACAATATTGAGGCTGGGTGTTACAGAAGTCAAACATTTATTTTCTGATAAGCTGTGTGTCAGATATGTGCTGAAATGTTTAACACCTCAGGTCTAGATTCCTCAATGCCTTCTTTTTTTCGAGTAGTGATGCAGTTGGAAGAGAATTACAGAAAAAAAAAAGAATGTAGCCTGTTTGGGTTCATTCCCTGACCTATTGGATTGGTTAAAGCATCTGTTACTTCTTGTCCTCTGATGGGTCATCAAGCAGAAAAAGCATTAGCAGTCATAATAGGAAGACACCACATATAGAAGCTCTTGCTTCTAACTTCTAACCTCCCTTGGATTTCTCTCCCTCCTGGTCCTTCTCTTTCCTCATCTTGAGTCTGTGTAACTCAGCATTGTCATTCACCTAACCTTGCAGGCAGAGTGGAAGGTTTCTTGGCGCCTGTAAGTTGTTCTTGGCAAAGCAATGCAGGGGAATAAACCTCAGCCCTTTCATGATGAGGTGCTTAGCAGATGTCTGATGTATAGCTTGACAAAACTTCAATCTCCCAAGGACACGTATTCCCCTCAGTACCAGATCTGAGACAAGATGTGCATGTTTATCAGCGAGTGCAAAAATAGGACTTTAAACACAGGCTATACAGGTATTTAGCTTAGTGGGTGGAATTCACATGGAAATAGTACAACGTTTTAAGTTACCTCTGACACATTGCAGTCTGCTGAGCATGATAATACTCTATTCTGGATGGGCCCTTCGAGAAACCCAGGGTCATCTCTGTGTCTAGCCATTTCTTTATAACCCTAATACTTCAAAGTTTTATTAAAAGTTGTCCCCTGTCTTTGTTATGTGGGTTAATAGGTAGTGACATATGGTTTTGTCTGTGAATACAGACTGAGTCTTTGTGTTGAAAGAGTGTCCTTTCCTCTTTTCAGGTAAAGATGAAGAACTTCACCCCTTTGGCATTTTATCATTGATCTTATCAAACACAATCCAAATTTCCAAAGCGGAAAAGAATACACCAACAACCAAAAAAAGTGGTGTTTTCTGTCTGATTTACATCATGTTAGCAGAACTTTGAAACTGAATGCTGACATGTTGAATTATGAAATTAATTTTCTTCATTTCAGTCGGTCTAACCAAATTTCACACCTTTAAATCCCCCCTTAATTAGATTTTTTCAAGTGTTGGTTTACCACGCAGCCCTTTTATTTGAATGTTCAGTTTTGAAACTGATGATTCCTTAAGCTCAGCCACGGTACTTTGTTTTATTAAACAGTGGGTCTGAAAAAAAATAAATAAAAAAATTAAGGTTCAGGGTTGTGTTGTTTGATTGTTGGTGATGGCTTGGTATCTGTGCTATGCGAAAGCCTCCCTGCATCTTAAACATTTTCAGATTGTACCCTATTGCCACAACAAACATGGACATTTTTGTTTCAATTGTGTATGACAGACAAATGCAAATAAATAATAAATGACCTGTATTTACTGGCATCCATCTTTGGTCGACTCTGACCAGATTTCAAACCCCTGCTGAAGAAAAGCATTCCCAGATTGTAATGTCGGCACAACTTTTCACAGCAGGGATGTTGTGTTCAGAGGGATGAAGTGTTTGTTTCTCCTACAGATATTGTTTTGCATATGGACCAAAGTGTTTATTTGACCACAGCACCTACTTTCATGTGTTTCCTTTGTCTAACACATGGCTTGTTGCAAACTTTACACCAGACATCTTAAGAATTTCTGTTAATAATGGGCTCTTCCATAAAACTTACAAATAGTTGTCCTGGTGACAGACAGCTCTTACCTGAGCTGTAGGTCTTTGTAGTTTCTATAGGGTTACAACAGACCTCTTGCCTGTTTCCATGACTAATGTTCTCATCGCTCTACCTGTCACTTTAGGCTGACAAGCATGTCCTGTTAGGTATGCTATTGTGCCTTTTTTCTATCTATTTTTGGATAAGAAATTGAACAGTGGTTTTGAGGTGTCCAAATTGTTATATTATTTTAGAACCTGAACCTACTTTAAACTACCCCACAAATACCCTTCATAGCATCATTTATACTGATGTTAAAACGTGCATATGTGGGCTCCATTTCCTAGTGAGGTGATTTCTGATTGCAGCAGCAGAAATGCCTTATTTTGTGGTTTTTATAAATGTGTCCTATTTTTTTGTGGGTTAGTTACAAAAATCCCCATTAATTTGAACTACCAGAAAATAGGAAGCTAGTAACTCACAGACTGGTTGTCAGACTGTGATGGATGATTGTGGTTTATGGAAAAAAAACCAAAAAAAAACAAACGCTTTTTTTGTTGTGGTGCCCCGTAAGTGAATTTAGTTTCATTATGTTATGAATGTAATCATCCATACAGCCTTCAAATTGGATATTCCCTTTTAAATTAATTCAATTAAGCACTTTCTCTAGCTCCATGGTTTTCTATACTTGCTGATTATCCTGCACCAAGTAAAAAAGCTTATGTATGTTCAAAAGATATGCAGTGTGCCTGTTGCCTAACATAACCCTCACCACATAGCTTTAGGTGCAAAGATATCCTGGTGCTTTCAATCATTTGAACGACGATCAGTTTGCCTGAGAAATGGGTACACTGTTTCTATTATAAAAGTTGTATTTGTACTTTCATACTGAATCTACAAGTTTGTGAATATTTTTTTTTTCTCCCAGAATCTAACAGTTTCAATTAGGCATGTCAATAATTGAAGCTAACTCATAGTGGAAAGAGTGAAGCTGAAACGGTAGCAATTACCGACACTTCACCTTTTGTTATTTCTCTGGTTCCAGTTATTCCTCTGTGAACAAAACTAAGATAAACTGTTGTTCTCCTGCTTCATAAACCAAATACTTTTCTTTAAACTGTGAAATGTTATAGCAGCAGCATTCAACATGGCCTTGCACTCAGATCTCTCCCACACAGCTGTTGGTCTGAAGCACAAATGAGCCTTGACTAAGTGTGTCACATCAACCAGACACACAGGAAGCAGCAGTGGCCAATAAGGTCTGATGCTGACTGTGAATTTACTTTCAAAGGCCAAAAACAGAAAAAAAGATTGTAGACATAAAACCAAATTCAGTCAATTTCACAATATCTGGTCTTATGCAGTGGATGGGATTTTAATTATTTATCTACTCAACACCCGCCTCTCGGAAATGGTGTGTTACTTTACTACATATATGTACATATATATTTTATCTATAGCACTGGGACTCTGCAAACATATTTAGAATAAACTGAGTTGGTATCAGTGGCATAAAAATCCTGATTATTAAATTCCTTGATATATTCTTGCCCATTTCTTTTCTTTTGCTTTACTTGCCGTGGTCAAGACAGCAGGTCAGCTTGGTTGATGTGTGGCGTTTAGTACAAAGAGGTGAGAAATAGGGGTTAACAGCTTTTGTGATTTAGCTTCATTCTTTCCCAGCATGCCTCTCTGTGAGTATTCTATCAGCTATAAGGAGGTAAGTATGCAAAATGCTTAACAGCCTCTTGCACAAGCATTTCCACAGTGATATCAGAATGCAAATTGGTCAGGCTCTCATACCCAATCCGAATCAGCTAAATGAAGGGGTAGCGGGGACATCAGAGTATCCTCACACACACTCAGTGTGTGTACGTAAAGAAAGTACAAAGGCAGACGTACACACAGCTGGCTTGTTCAGAGTCAAGGTCAAGCAATATCGGCAAATGGCAAGATAAAAGCAGAGCATCACTTAAGGCTACAGAGTAGTCTGGGACAACATCATATCCAGTATTACATGAAACACAATGACAGTGTTGTATTTAGGTTATCCATTTATTTATATCGGGCCATTTTTTTTATGATAACCCATCTATCCTCAGTATGATTGAGACAAATCGCTAGGCTGCTGTGAAAGCTCCTCTTCTGATTAACTCTTTGTAGATTGCTTTTTATCTGTTGGCATTTGATGTACAACATCTTCGTGAAGGGCTGTGGTCGAACGCAATCACAAACCCTCTCATGCCGACAGGGGGAGGGCTTCCAAACATCTGCTGGCTCCCGTAAGGGGCCATCCTTCAGAAAATATTGACTGTTTGACAATAACACAGTGTCTGTGTGTGCATGAGGAAGGCTGCTTTACGGAAAAAATGTAAAATCCCTGTGTGTGCCTGAGTGTCGTGTCTGTGTGTTCTCTAAGCTAATGGGAAAAGGAGAAGAGAGCCAACCAGGGGGACAAGGGTCACCCGTCTTGTAAAAGGGATAACAGAAATTCCATTTTCCACACTAAATTTTTACCAAATGCACCGCTCTACCATCTGTGTTCTCACTTTCTGTTTATAGTCTGCTCTCAGAGATAGGGGAAGCACAGCTGCAGAGTTACAGCTCACCTACTGGATGCACATATTTCAGAAAATGTCTCTCCTCAGTAAGGACCATAACCTTTTCTTTAGACATGCCACTATTATCTACAACAAGGGTCTTAAACTCCAGTCCTCAGGACTCAGAGTCACAGGTCTGGTCACTTTGACCGTGTGACTCGGTCAAGGTTTTCATTGTAATTGCAGTTTGTGGAATATTACATTGAAAAATCTGAAACTCTTAGATGTTGCTCCAAAACACGAGTCAAATAATGAGGTAGGACTCTGAAGAACTTGACTGCATATTGAGGCGGTAATTCAGCCACTTGATTCAGGTGTTGGAACAGAGACTGGAGGCATCAGAAGCATTTGAATTGGGGTGGGGTGGAGGACATTGGAAAATGGGGACTGACACTGATACGATGTCGATACTGACGTTTGAAACATTGACAGATAACTGCTTGCTGTTTGTCTGGTATAAAAACATGGCTTAATATCAAACCTGTAACTAAGTAACAGCTGACAGGTGCATGGAAGACTAGTCGTCTTGGAATTGGAATGTTGTGGGTTGCACTCCAGCTCTAATGTGAGCTGTCCATTGTTAAAATTATGAATTTTTGAGCGTTTTAATCTCACACTCTTTCAGTTTGTCACATAAGATTCAGAGACAGACTTTCTAGCCATATTTTGTGCACACTATCCACTTTATCCTTATGAAAAAATAGCAAAGCCTGTTGCTTGAACTATAGACACACTCAACACGTCCAACAAAAGGAGCAATTTCCATCTACTTTTGCGTCACACGGCAGTTTTCCTCACTTTTACCACAATCACAACGACCGCAGAGGTGAACAAAGAGGAGGGAAATATTTTGTCACAAAAGCGCCAGTCTTGTCAAATCACTTCACAAAACTGTAAGAATAACATCTGATTGAATGATTGAATCAAGGAGAAATTACATTAGGAATTATATTTCAAAATCAGTCCCTAATGTAGATCGAATTCAATCCAATTTATTTACACTGCAGCAACTCACAACACGTGTTCTGAAGGCACTTTATAAAAAATGAAAATCTATTTCAATCCAGTTATACAGACGGGTTTTAAATCAATTACCTACATTCCAATTTGATCCTAGTTATCAAGCAACACAGTCAAGCTCAGTTTGTTATTCAATTTGGTAAAAAAGAAAAACAAGTCTAAGGGAAACCCACCCAATTGCACTGAGTCGCTATCTTGTTCCTCTTGGATGATCATGTTGTGACAGGGAACGGTTGTGTTGATTGTCTCAATGACTTTGCAGAAAATCCCTCACACTGAGCATGCATGTGGCGACTGCAGAAAGGAAAACTCCCATTTAACAGGAAGAAACTTCAAGCAGAACTTGCCTCTGTGTGAACGGCCATTTGCCACAACCAGGGGTTAGAGAAGACAGAACAGACACGCAAAATCACTGACTCACGGTTACTTATGTTAAAGAAAAAGTAAAGAGTTAATGGAAGTAGAAGCTCTTTTAGTGGTTTCTTTTAAGAGAGAAACACAGCTAGACAGGTAAAGCTCAGAGCCAATTTTCAAGTCTACAGGAAGAAAGAGAGCCCATGCACTTAGTCACAACAAAATCTCAGCTAATGGCTGTATCCAGAAGAGAGAGAGAGTTAAACACTAAAAGACATAACATTATCTATAGAAGGAGAACATGATTTTTTTGGCAGCAGTACCTCAGCTGATGCATCTCTCCCAGAAGTCGTTTCTAATTTTGGCAATATTACGGAGGTGAAAAAAATAAAATCATAGATTGAAAAGTATTACATTCAAAGATAAACCACTTCGAACACACTTCAAATGCCTATCCCCTAACTAATTTTAATTTAATATCCCTATGTTAAAAGTAGTTGTTTTTTTGTTTTTTTTTACAAAATTAAGGACATGTTTTGCATCATTCAAATGGGACAAATATGATTGTGGAAACTGTTGCAGCTTCTGGAAGCAAGCCTCTGACAGCTGGTCTAAGTTTCACTCAGAACGACACAGTCACAAGCTAACATGCATTAATTCCCGCCTGTGCTATGAGCTTTCTGCTTGAGTGACAGTAATTATCGTTTCAGTCCTGACGTGGAGACACCAACCCTTTTGATGTCTTTGTTTAAATCAAAATGAGAGCCCTGCCCCAGTCACCCACACAATCATAACTCAAGCTGCAGCACAAAACGCACCGTCGAGATAGATTTGCATTTTTTTTCCTGCTTTCGTGCTCAGACTTTGACATTAATGAGAAAGAATGTGTGAATAAATTACAGTTGGCATACACAGTAGATTTTTGTAAAATAAAATTTTCATAGCGTCATAGATTGGAGAAATGTATGGTGATTAGTTTACTTGTCTCTTAAGGTCTATGTTGGCTAAGCATTTATTTCAAAATGAACAATACACACAGCAGAGACGCACACTAGTCATTTTTTTTTCTGTTGGCCTCGTAAATACACTTGAAAGTTCATCTCAAAAAATTGGAATATCATTGAGGAGTTGATTTATTTAATTTACTCAATTCAAAAAGTGACTCATATTACATTGCTTCATTCAGTTTCGTTGATTATGGCATACCGCTGGTAGAACCTAAAAGGTAAGTTTCTTAGAAAATTTGAGCAATAAAAAATTAAAACAAACATTCGCGACACATTATGATGTCCATGTACTGCGTAATTTATGTGCTCAGTACTTGTTTGGGTCGCCTTTTGCATGAATTATTGCATCAATATATCATAGAATGAATGCAATCATGCTAAGATGTTTAATTTTGGAGTAAAACACAGAAGTTTGGAACAGACTGAAGAGTTGCTAAAAGTATTTTTGCCTTTGTAAAACAGCTCCTGTTTTCATTGCTGTCGCCACAAAATCTTACACTAGTGTTTGTTGTGGCTGTGCTAATCCCAACCCTGCTGATAGGATACAAATAGGATACTAGCTGCATATGAAAATTTCACATAACCCTTAAAAAAAATAAAAAAAATTCAAACCATCCCTTTAACTGCTTTTTACCTCATGCAGAGCCTCTGCTTGCAGCGTCTCCTTTCATGCTCCCTGGGAGACACCACTCACAGCTTGAAAACATAGAAGCTATCCAAAAATTTAGAGAGTGGAATTTATCATTCTGTTTTGAGACAAGAATAGCATTCACACCCCGTTTTTTTTTTTTTTTCTTCAAATCATATTTTCTGAGATATCTCTTGCAATCAAATCAATTATGCATTTTTTTCCTCATTGCTCTAGAGGTCAGCTAAGATTTTCAAAAATCTCAATCTTGTTTAGGGCTCAGATTCCAAGCCGAGGATCAAATGATCTGTCCTACTCTTCCTGAGGAAGGTTATGAAAGAAGGACAGGAGAGAAAGGTCACACCTCAGGATGCTGCATATGTGGTTGGGCTAAAAAACACACAATTGCCCTGTTTAGAACCGGATTGTATGTCATGTCGTGACTTTGCTCTTTTCATACAATATGAACATGTCAAGAGGGGAAAAAATCAAGGTCTTACCCTTTTTAAACTTGTTTCTCTGCTCCAGGGTATCAGCCCCTGGGGTTGATAGTAATGGAGTAATCCTCTTATCTGTTGCTGCTTCCCTTACCCTCACAGATCATTTTTTCTTCTACACTAGTGTATCATTCCATACTAAGCTTCAGTGCTGATTTTTTATTTTTTTATTTTTTTCCCCCATATGACTTTGGGGTGCTAGGTGACTCATTTAAGATTACAAGGGTGGAATTCTGTGATAAAAAAGCATTACAACTAAATCTAAAGTTAACGTAGTCCTGCACTGTGTCGGCTAAACCTTATAAAAATGAGTCAAGGTTTAAAACATTATTAACTTACTGAATTATGTACAATGAACAGTATTTTATCAATTATAATATGTCAGGTTTTGCATCATTTCCTAGGGGAAATGACCATGTGTTGTTAACTACATAAAAAAAAAAGTATATTTTAGCCATTAAACCTGTTACAACGTGTTACGTAATACACAATACACAAATTAGAACACATTGAAACATAACACACTGTAAGCATGCACAAACTGATACAGAAAGCGGTGACTCCGTCCAAGTGAGTTGGACATGGTGAGGAAAAGGTGTCCTGCTGCGAGGCTGGTGACAAAGACTATTTCTGTACCAGCTCCGAGACAGAGAGACGAGCAGGATATGCAGAGAGGGACTCTAATCACACTGTGTTAAAAAGCACCAAAGGGCACCAACCACACCTAACATTACCATGCTGCCTTCTGAAGCCGTCATGCCTTGGAGCCACCAGTGTGCAGCCGTTGAAATGTCATATGACAAATAAGAACAGACTGATGGGAAATTTAAGTCTTGTGCTCCTTTCATATTGGCATGGATATCTATTGTGTATCCCTTTAAACAATTTTTTTTTTAGTTTTCTTTTGCATGATTAATGAGAATTTCAGATGAAATGTGACCCTATCAGGGTATCGCAATAAAGATGTTTAAAAATAAGTCATAAATGTAAAATTTAAATGTAAGAAGAGTAGTTAGACTTGCATGCATTAAACAAGCAAATATGGTTTCATCAGTCTGTTTTCAAAAGTACTTAGCTGTAGATAATGCGATGTGTTCTTTTAAGGATTGTGCATTCTTCTATTAAACACATTATCAGTTCAACACAATCTCAACCGCAGTAAGTTAAAGATTAAGGCATATTTATATCGTTCACTCTGCTGCGTACGAGTAACTGGCCAATCTAATTTTCTAGACTCTGGGAGAATACTGCTGTCTAGACAGTAGCTGTTTCATCCTGTATTTTATGCCACAGCTCATTGATTTCTGAATTTAGTTTTGGTTTAATGCTTGAGGAACCCTGAGAAACCAGGTAACAGCTAAAGTGGCTTGATGTTTTTTTTGTTTTTGTTTTGTTTTGTTTTTTTCATGTGAATGTTTGAGCTTCGCACTGTTATGTGGTCCAGAACAGAGGTTGAAGATTGTGGTTTAGATTTATTGTTAATTGTTAGTCTTGCTAAAGGTAAAATATACAATCTTGCTCTCACTGAGGAGGTCAAAAAGCTCAGTGAGCGCTTTTTTGCTCTCACTGAGCAAGAAAGCACATTTGACATGCACTTATTTTATCATTATGCAAATATATGTTTATATTGTCCCACTGCGATGATGGGCTGTAAAGAAAACTACATGGTGTGATATAGCTTTCAAATGAGTGGTAAAACCTCCACACTTATCTTCTTTTTGTTTATACTATTATCCACAATTCTTGTTCTTTCTTTTTTCTTTGGTGTTCTCTTTTGTGGGTCCAGGATTTGATTTAAAACAGCAATTTTCAAATGAACAAATGGTAATTGATGCCACTATTGGATAAGGAAATAAATTAGCACTGGTTCAACGCTTCATTGTTTGGAATAAGCTTACTAATTATTTATTAAAAAACAGATTTGAATTCTATCATCATTCTATCTTCTGACAATTTTGATAGAGCGTTCTTGATTTGTTCCTTCATAATGTTTAGGTTTCTGACTGGATTTCTTTAGCTGCACCTTTTGCAGTGATCACCTTCATTTTCACCTGCGAGGTCATATGATCGACTGAGCAGTCATGTTTACTTCCAGAAATCACGCTCATTGCGTACAAACAATACCGTGGAAAGATCTGCAGTTTAGACTTTCTAGAAACCATCCCAAGTGGTCATGAGTGACATTTCTAGTTTTTTTTTTTGTTTTTTTTTTTCAAAGGATTATACTTAGTTAAAAGATAAAAGAAAGAGCCAAACTATTGTGATTGTCTACAGGAAAAAATAAAATAAAATAAATCCATTTAAAAAGTGTGAAGGAATACTGCTTGAAACCATCGAAACAGATTAGAAAATAATCTGTCATCTTAGAAGCAAAATATAACAAAAAGAGGGTTATGCATAGAATCCCCCAGAGCTAATGCTTCTTTTTTTAGCAGTAAAACTGATATACGTATTTGAAAGCCTTTCAGATGTGACTTGAAGAGTTTTGATGTCTATTTATTCTTTGTAAGAACACAACATTTTCATATCTTATTCTAAAATGCTATACTTTTCTCGCAAGCACGTCCTGTTTGTGCTCATCCAGAGTGCGATATCATATCACATAATAGAATCTGATAGAGGTGGGCAACAGGAGGACATAGGGAGATATATTGGTTGTTAGACGGTGGAGAGCGGAGCCCATTTGTCAAGACTTTATCAGTTGTATCCCGGAATTTGTCAGCGTCAATAACAAGAATCGCTGCGAATTGATGGACGAGCCTCTAACATAAGGCCTTCATACCGACGAATCACTTCATACATATAGAGACAAATAAATAGATACACTGGTAGAGGAAAACGGTTTAACCCCATGCAGGTTTGTTCTCTACTGGTTTTACAGGTTCCAGAGCGTCAAATAAAACTTATTACAAAAAGATAACTTAGGAATATTCCATATGTTTGGAGAAAAGTTGCATTTAACCAATGTTTCCCTGTGTGAAATCGCCCCTAAACATAATAAACTGTTGTGCCACCGCTGCTGCTGCCCCACACATATTATTTTAACTATACTCATAGTGAACATTGGGAGATGTGCATCTCTAAATAGAACACTGTGTGTAGAACGAACATGTGTGGAGGAGGGGTGCAAAGAAAAACAAGCCACACAAGGATGTTTGTCTTTTACTTAACCATCTAAAAGAAGGCTTGATGAGTTTCTCGGATCAATACATCTCAAAGGAGTAGGAAAAAAAAAAAAATCAAAATTGGGTTCTCTGTTTACTTCTCAATTTCTCTCCCATACCTTCCTATAACTTCTCAGTTTGTGCAGATCCCTTGCTTTCTACCTTCAACTAAGTTGTGAACCTTGCAGCACCTGACTATGATTTAATGATGCCTGTTGCAAGAGAAAATGCCTCCTGGGATGGGGAGGCAATGCTTTGGTTACTCACATACTTCTGTATGTGCAGGTCAGCTGACAGCATGGGATGTTTGAGGGTGGGGGGGGTGTTGCTCTTGGCTGGAGATTCAAGGTTCCAGTTGAAGTCAGCAAGGTGCGCCAAGTATCACAGCTGTACGCTTAAATCGATGACCTGGCTACCAGAAAGCTGGGATCAATGCTGCCCTCCCTGTTCACACTGCAGGCCTCTCTTGTTTTTCTCATGGACATGTGCTACAGTCCTTTTTTTCTTTGCACTGCCTAGGTGGTGAGATTAGTTGCAACCTAATTTTAAAGGACAGATGGAGACAGATAAGTACACTGAATGTGTTTATTTGATGGAGCCTGACCACCACCCTATTTTTTATTTTTTTTTGGAATATATATTTTTCAGGGCTTAACCATGTGGTCAAAGGCTTAAAAACTGGAAGCACCTGGTCTGTCGGATTTGATCCCTTATTACCGAGTCAGAAGAACATGGCACAGCGAGAGCTAATTTCCTTGAGTTTTAAAGGGAGTCAGGCTCATGGCGTCTTTAAATCCCTGCAAGAAAAACACATTGCATGTACATCTACTAAATTATTGTTTGATCACAGCAGAGTGCTTCCTTTCAAAAAGCGAGCTAGAATCTGTACGGTTAATGACAGACCTCAAGGTTTAGTTCAAATTCATACAGCATCTTGGAAAAGTATTCAGGCCCCTTGATCTTTTTCACATTTTGTCAAGTTACAACCACAGATTTGAAGTGGAAGAAAAAAGGCACACTGTTTTATTTTAAAGAAAGAATGTGCAAATAAAAAATATCATAAGTGCTGCTTGCTTTGTTATTCAGCCTTCTTCATTCTGAATGGTGATGGTTAATTTCTGAATAGCATCCTAGTGTGTGTAATTGACTTCTCAGTAGAAATACGGCTGTTCTTAGAAGGTTTCAGACTTTTGTTGGAGAACAAAGAACAAATTAGTGAACAAAGAGCCTGATGCAAATGATCACACTGGAAAGGTCATTTTAAGTTGTGGAAAACTTTCTAACCAAGGTGAGATCACAAAGTGATATTCCAAACTTTGAGCAGCTCATAAAGCACTGTTCAGTCTGCAATTTGAAAACAGAAAAATTGCATTGGATTCATCATTTCGATATATGTGGTCCCCAGAACATAAATAGTTTTATTAGCTCACAGTGAATTATGAGACATGAACAAAATGTGCATCGTTGTCAGTTCTGCGAAGCATAACAGAACAACAAATCAACAAAAACAAAGTGTTTTTGTTGATTTTCTTTTAAAATTTTCAACATGAGCTAAATTATTCAGTCAAAACATTATATATCCCCTGGAGTAATATTAATGGACTTAACTAAGTCAATTTGTTTGTGAGTGACTTATCCAGAAGAGCTCTATGAGTCCAAAAGGTAAGTTCTGAGCAAAGTAAGATCTTCTAATTCTCCTTTGGCCTCTGAGATCTTTTGGCAAACGGAGAGCTCCACAGTCGACAGAGGGGTTGTGGGAACGCTGCCTCTCTGGTCTCAATCCTAATTCTGCTGCCCGGCTCAGTCGGATAAAGAGGCCACCGGCACAGCCTCCAGTGTTTCAAGTCTGATTAATCTTCTGATTAGGTTAATCCAGCAATGCTTCATGGAGGAAAGCCATCCCCCTCCGGAAAGTCTCCTGTTCCAAAAGTTCTTTTATTCTCTTTGAGGTTCTCATTGAGTTGTTCCTCTGGTAATCTTTTGACTAAGGTTAAAGGTGTTAATCTTCATCACATGCCTCACCTTATGCTAAAAGTTACATACAGTGGACATCGCGTCCTGTTTTGGTCTTTATCAAATTACGTCTGGCTTTGATTTCAGTTACTTTTCAACCAGTTAAGTCCCTGTGAGACAAACAGTGTGTAAAACCTGGGTTCGATACAGGGCTTTGGTTATTGTGCAAGGAGACAAAAGTTAATGAAAGTCAGTTTGATGAGAACACTTTACTACATGCCACTGGAAGATACAATAGGACCCTTTTCCTGATTTATCACCAGAGTCAGACAGTGAATAGAAGATGTTAATGAAGGTCAAGCGACAAAATGCTTTCTCTGAGTTCATAGTGAGGTTGAGTCTATTAAGTACCCCCCACCAACACATATAATCTCTTTCTGACGCACACATGTACACATTCACAAACACAAACCCATTTACATAGCCCTTTGCTGCTTAATGATTAGAGGAAATTTACTCCACATTGTCTCCTGTTCTATTGGATAATGTTTTTGTCGAGTTTCTGCTTAATTAGCCTTTTTGCTCTCTACCCTTTCCTAAAACACACAATAAATAAAATGTGCTGAGCACACATGCAATCCTCTGGTGTATTCAATAGCCCATTAATTTCTACTAATCAAGCATTAGAGATTGCTGGTAATCCTGCTTCCTTTGGCACGCTGCCTTTGTTTTCCCGAGGAAAGTAGAATTGTTTAGTTTGATAATTGATTTGAGGGTAATTTAAATAATGATGATTATTTGGACTTTTCGGGTTATTTCATGGTGGAACACTTGCCTAAGCTCAAGATAAAATGTGCAAAATCCGAACACAAATGCAGACTTACAGGCAGAGGACAGGAACACAGACAGCAGAATTTGTTTAGCTAAACTTAAATAATAATAAAAAAAAAAGATGTTAAATTATACTTACTTTAGAAATATCTGCCATGAATTGATTTTGAACTTGTGTATATTAGGTTTGACAATGGACAGTAAGGATAGACACCATTGGAAACAAACTTTGGTATCTGGACACTTTGTCCGAACATTTAGGTGGAAGTTATAGAACAACAGCCTTGCCCAGTTGGTAACTTCACAGTTGTAGCATATTCTCTCCAACATCAGGCCACTCAGCCTTCTCCTCCTTGAATGCAGCGCCCACGGCAACAAGCATCACTTCTAAGTGGTAGTGTGACACAACTGTGGTTAGATATCGGCACTTGTAACCACTCCGCTTCAAGTTACACCGGGCACCAACCTAAAAGGGCTTAAATTTTTAATTTGTGCTGGAGAACAGAGATCACATCTGGGGAGTATAGCATATCTGTAATTTATTTAACAGTCCCACAGAGGACAAGTTATTTTGGAGACAGAAAGCTAGGACCCAAGCATCCGGGTGGCTTTCATTTTGTTTCATCTTTCTGTTGCTCGCTCTCTCTCTCCCGCTTTCCTCAGGGGGCTTGTAGGTAGACTTCAATTTGATGTGACCTACTCTTGGATGTTGAGGGGCATTGGAAATGATTGTTAGTTTATTTATTTTACAGTCCCCAAGTAAAAAAGGAATTAAATGGACTTTCTGTCTTGTTTAGAAACTACTTCTTCGCATGTTCCTGATATATTGTTAGATTTTGCCCAAGTGACGGATTCTTCAGCATTGTCAGCATATTTAATTTGACTGTCTGAAGATGAAGATTCCTTTTAAAAGAACACATTTCTCGATTTTGCAGGCATGACATCAAAGCCGTGTCAGTCCTAGTTCAAGTGGGCCTGATTTGCAGTAGCATGTGTAGCCACTGTTCTTTACTTTGGCAGCAGTAACACACACACATGCAGCAATCTGCGGTAATTTATTAAAATTACTATCAAATCTGCTACTTATCCGCGGTAGTGTGTGCACATTTGAAAGTGGGGTAAAAGAGGGTGGGGGCAATGAAAGCTGGTGGTGGCACGCTATCATGAAGTTCATCCTTAATGAGTATGGATTAGCAGGGATGATCCAGGCTTTGCAAAACCCCTGGTCCACGGCTGGTGAGTGTTGTGTGTGGGTGTGTTTTTGTTCACGCATATATATATATATATATATATATAATATGTGTGTGTGTGTGTATGAACTGATTGGAGGTGACATCATGCCACAATTCAGACACTCTGAAAATCTTGTTCCAGAATTTTTAGATGTAGCTCATAGCCGTGAAGATGCATGGCTTTTGTGTGGGTGCGCATATGTATGTCAACATCACAAAGTGATCTAACCACTCCCCCTCCCAGATGAGCATTAAAAGCTGATTAATATTCCTCAGCAGTAATTTAATTGTTCATGTAATTATTTGCGAGATGTCCCCTGGAACAGGGTGGTGTTTGCTGAACTCTTTAAAAAAAATAAATAAATAAATAAATAAAAAATTCTCAATGCTGAGAGAACAATAAACATTCCACAGGAAATGTCTGGTCAGCGCACAGCTGAGAGAGAGATTCAGGGAAGCTTGTGACCAGTTTTAATTTGTATTCTGGATGTTCCAGTCACGTCTGTGTGAGGTGGGGGATATGAATGGCTAAATCTCCTCGCTCCGGTTGCAGCTAGTGAGAAGCTTTTTGAACTTTGGAATTAAACTGGTGAAGCCAATCAAAGGCCAGCAGGTAAAAGACTAGCAAATGCTGAGAAGTCACCAGGCTCACAATAGAGGAAAATACCCAGGATGGAAAATCCTTGATGGTGTCTAAAGAGAATGGGTAGACTAGTTCAAGGTGATAAAAGGTAACAGAAGCTGCCACATGTTATAGCATGAGTATAAGCTCTGACTGCACAAACAGATGTGCAACAGCAGCTACCCCGTCAGCTAAGAACAGGAAACTGAGATAACAATTTGCTAAAGCTCACCTAAATAGTTTGTCTGGTCTACTTGGTTTCAATTTCAGCTGCAATATTCAGATGTGGCAGCATAATATTTTGGTGCAAACAACATAAAAACATGAATCCATCCTGCTTGCTATTTTTTGTTCAGCTTATTGGCGCTTGTATAATAGTAGGGAGGATAACTCCATGTCAGTATGAACCAAAATTTGTCAGAGAAGTTGTTAAACCCATGAGTCATGACAATTCTGAAAGCAAACGGGGTCAAACTTGTTACTAGCAAGGTGTGCCTAATAAAGGGCCCAGTGAGTGTATATTTTACACTTTACTGAGATGAAAAGCTGGGTTCATGTCACTTTGTGCACTGTTGTTTTGGCACTGAAGCTTCGGCTTCTGTAAGTGTGGGCTGATCATGATTTTTTGCAATAACAGGAGACCTAGCTAACACTTGCTTAGCGTCAGCATGAAGCATTGTTTATTTTAAAGCAAACACCAAATACATTTTTGCACAATTCTGACTGCACAACAGACGCACTGCAGTTGTGACAGAACAGAGTCAGAGACTAATTTAAGCAGCAGGGATAAGCATGAGTCCTCAGAGATGATTTATAATAATTAATCCACTGCGTCCAGGTCTCCCTCCCATCCCCTGTCAGTTCAGTGCACAGAGAAAACACACTCCCAACTGTCCCTAACCATTCAGGCTTGGGAACACAGCTGTGACCACCTCGGCGCCTTTCCAATCCAATGTCGCCAACGTTCGGATTGAAGGACATTGTAAGGGATTTAGTCTGTCTCTGCCTCTCTCTTTCCATCCCTGTTACACCCTTGCAACTCCACAATAGATTACACACCCTGCTTTATCATGCTCATCATTTCAGAAACCATTAACATGCAGGCCTACAATAACATTATTTATGGAGACGTTAATATTAATATCGACCTGTGTGCTGTCAGGCAAGCTGATTTACTGAGCTTG
The DNA here is from genome assembly GCF_000485575.1 of Poecilia formosa. Classification (NCBI taxonomy): domain Eukaryota; kingdom Metazoa; phylum Chordata; class Actinopteri; order Cyprinodontiformes; family Poeciliidae; genus Poecilia; species Poecilia formosa. The sequence goes on from NW_006799949.1 coordinate 1,375,136, forward strand.
GGAATGCAGGGCCATGTTGAGGTGGCAGGTGTACTAATTGAATATCAGTCACTGGATGCCAATAGACACACTCTTGCCACTGACCAAGCACACACAGATCAGCACATAAAAGGGACAAAGAGACTTACACGCCTGGACTCACTCCCATTGCAAGTAATAACTAAGAGCTACTGCCCCTATGAAAGTCTGCATCATAGATTCTTTCAGGCAGCCTTGCATGGTGGTAATTATGACAGAGGATTTTGTGTCAGCATCTAAATATAATTGACTCTGTTATACTTATCTGCTGAAAACAGGCTCTGCTAATGAAGCTTCGTTTAGAGAGGCTCCATGCTCAATAAAAGTGCCTTGCAAATGTATTCTAACCTCTTCTTGACATTTTGTAACAAGCTTTATTGTATTTTGTTTTGGTCATATGTAATAGAACAGCATGAAGGAGTGCATAATTGTGAAGTAAATATCGGATCAAATGTTTTTTTTTTTGTTTTTGTTTTTTTTACATATTTTACAAATACAAAAAGGTTGAACTTGTCACTTAGGACTGTTTAGTTCTTGCAGAAATAGACAGAGTATGCACAAATGTAAGTCTATCAAGATATCTCCGTTTACAGAGGTCATCACTCATGGTAACTGAAGGAAATACAGGACACAGAGCTTACCTTGATGAATTGGTTGACACTACAACTATTAGTTGTGCGCTCCACAATTTTAACTTACTGTATATGGCAGCTAGAAGAAAACCATTGCTTTCATGAGCTGTAACATATTGTTTTTTTGGTCATTTGGAAATTTTGAAGCATGTTTGTATGAATTCTGTTTTGAGTTGAAGTGTCTTTGGTTTAGTAGTCTGGTAGCTTCCATACATTAGATAGTTAATTGATTTTATGTGTTTAAGACTTTGTGTGCAACTATTTGTAATTCCAAGAATTATAGAGATGACTGTTACAACCGGCTTAACTTTGCCTTTAATATTGGAAATGAATTGCCTTTTTGTTGCTGTTATATAACTAATTTTCTGAGCATCTGCAGTGAAGTAGCTTATTCAACTATTTGTGTTGTTTACATACACAATGAAAAAAAACATCAAATGATGGATTGGTAAATTTTACTAGAGTGTGTATCAGCATGATGTCAGAGTAGTGTGAAAGAAATTTCAGCAATTATGTTATTATTTAATAAAGTGCTACTTTTATAGAGCTTAAAAAAAATCCTGACTGCTGCCTGTACTTTCACAAAATAGCTTTCAGTCGTAACATAGTAATTTTCACAAGGGTCAGTTTTTCTGTTTCTGTCATTTAGCCAGTGCTTCTGGTCAGGTAGACTTCCTCAGGCCGAATACATTTGTGAAGTTCACATTGCTGTAGTGTTGACAGCTACATACTGTAGCTACAATAGGATTCACTCCCTTGCCATATGTACTACATTTTATTTTATGTGGACATTTAGTGCTACAAAGCAGACTTGTACTTGGAATCTGATAGTAAAAAAAAAAGGTTGTTGAAACAAAGGAACAATACGCTTTTTGCTGTAGAGGTAAAAATATATGTTTTAATCTAAAATCATGTGTAGAAATGCCCCACACAATACATTTCATTATAGTGTGGTCTAACAGAATATACATGAAAATATACTGTATAACATTTTCCTGTTTTAGGTAGGTTATGATTATTTCCGTTTGCTTCATATCAGAATCATGAAATGTTTTTTTTTTTTTTTTTCCCACGTTCATCCAGATCAGAACATTACATTCGTTCCAATTGCAATCCTATTGAACATTTTGAAAAAAGCAAGACAGCCTACAAACTTGACACCTGTCTGGAGGAACAGGCCATTATCCCTGTACACTATCATGAGAAGCTTGCAGAAGGATCCCCAAAACAAAACATATGAACTAGTTACACAGATTAATGGACCCTTTTACCAAATACTAAGAAAATACGTGTCTAATTCTGACCGAAAATGAATAAGTCACTGATGAATCTCTCACTCCTTACTCTATCATTTAGAAAATATAAATCATGTTTGTAATCCTAAATAAGCTAGATAAAACATTAATTTGTTTTAATGTCAGAAAAAAAGTGTATTGCAGTTATCAATATTTAAATGCAATCCATAATCAGTGTTTAATAAATCTGATAACACACCTCACAGGGAAACAAATTATCATTAAATTAAAACTATAATAATATAATACATTAAAATAACCCTCCTGACTCTAGCTGTGTTTATTCCCCATTGGCTTCCCTCGTCTTTCCCTGTTCTCAAGCTTCATGTCTCTGCTTGTCATTTCTTCTTTACTCCATTGCTTTGTATTTTCTCTTTCCTTCTTTCTTTATTTCTTTCTAACCACCCACAGCGTCTTCCATGGATCTTTAATTTAACTTCCAGCCTTCTAACGTCTACTCCCCAGGTTCACTCATCATTTTCCTCACTGCTTTTCTGCTTTGCTTTACTCAGCTTTCTCGACGTCTGCTTTCGTCAGCCATCCCCCCGACTTACCTTATCTTGTCCATCACTGTCTTCTCTCTTAACGCTAAGCTAGTCCTCCACCTCCTTTCCGTTTCTCTTATCCTTTTTCTCACCTGACAGATCGCACCCTATTGATTACCACAGCTTAACATTTCTCTGCTCCCTTCCATTCACACCTCCTCCATAGACAACTCGCACCCATTCTGTTCACCTTACACTGCAACGAAGATCTATTTTCTACTTTGAGAACAATGCAGAGCGAGGTGGTGGGTGGGTGACAGTAAAGTGAGGACAAGGAGACATCAGGTGCTACCATGGCAACATTATTCGTTTTTCATTATAAAAGAAAACAAAAGTCTTTACTTTTTGCACATGGAGAAGTAACTGTGTTGACATTTTCATCATCTGTTTGAAATGGTCAGTTTTAGACTTTTATGCTGCAGACCTTTTGAGTGTTGAACAGAAAAGGTCAGTTCTGTGTTTTCCTTGCTTTGTACGCTGTCAGTTTTGTTGTACAATGTTTGCTCAGAGCCTCACGGTCACTCTTATCTGAATGTACCTTGTGTGATCACATTGCTGGAGAGAAACTACATGCGCCGATTTCCGAGCACGCATGTTTTCATTTCCCAATTTGCCATGCACCATGATGCTCGGCCATCTGTCTCAGCACGGTGACTAAATTCAATGCCAGTGTGTTGCAGGGTCACGAGAAAACAAACCAGAACTGCTTTCCACATGAGAGCAAAAAGAATAACTTAACCATTGTTTTTAGTATGGGGAGAAAAGGCAACTCAGCGTGGTCACTGTGCTCTACACCTGCCATTCGGAGGCCTCCAGAAAAGATTTCTACCTTCTTGGAAGTTGACACAGAATATGGTTTATCTTCCATGGTATTTGGCTAACCCTTCATTCCGACTGATTAATGGCGTCTTGCCCAGCAGAGGGAGTGTCTTCTGTGATGGAGGAAGCGGTAGTGCAACAGCGTGTGTGCAGTGAATAAATGCTGTACATTAAACAAATTCTCTGTGCTCGTCTTGGCAGCAGGCATGTGGGAGTATTGCAGACATTGGCTGGGTGTTTTGTCTTTTTCTTCTCCTCCTCCAAATAAAGCAAATGGAAGCTTTATTTTTATGAAGTTCTTACACATTTGCTTCCATACAGGCTTTAACGTGAAATTTCTTTTCACCCATTGCTGCAATCAGTACACCTGGGAACTGTACAGCAGCTAGCTAGTTTGGCGACACTGATTGCAGGAAGAAGCAGCTTGATCCCAGCGTGCCGTTAGAATAAAAGATCGTGTTGATGGTCAGACATTGAGGTAATAATGTCCACAGAGTCTAGTTTAGAGGGGTTATCTTCAGGCGGCGCCCAGTTCACCAGACAGCAGGTGGGAAGGAAAGAAGTCGGTAACATCAGCCACAGACAGAGAGGAGTGAATGGAAGCTGTTATCTCTGGACTGTTAAACATGACATCAAGATGACACATTTGACAGGATGTATTTTCTTCTATATATTAAATCATTTTGAAAACAGTTTAATATGCAGTTTCTTCAGGAGTGGAGTCTTTTGTGATGAGTTTACATTGCAGATGAGTACATAAATTATTATTTACACAGGGAAAGCTCCACTTATTACCTTGTAAGGGTTTTTTTTCTGAAGTTCTTTGTGAGTGCTCATGAGCTCTCGGGCAACTCTTTTGATTTTCTTTTGAAACCTCTGTCAGAAATGCTATGAGGAGTACCTGGCCATATTTTTATTTATTTATTTATTTATTTATTTAATTTATTTATTTATTTATTTATTTTTGACAGATGAGCTTCTTTTTATTTGGAGCTTATGGAGTCAGTGATATTTTCCAGGACATTTGGAAATTGAGAAATAAATCAGTAGCCGCTGCCATCAACGTGTCTTTCAAAAATAAGCTGGAAGCTTAGCTCACTTCATTGACTGAGCGGCTCCACGTTAAGCGCATCCTTTGAGGATGGATCACAAGTTGGAGCCACAGAACAATAAAGGAAATATCTATTCTATTTCTAATAAGGTAGCAATTGTCTTAGCGGTGCTTTTAGAATGATGCTATTTGTGCTGTACCTTGGTGACAATAAACCTTTTAATAGGCCATCAGTGAGAACTAAACCACCGAATAACTTTCACTGTGAGGGAGTAGAATTGCTTTGTAAATAGTAAATAGTTTCTTGGTTACTTATGACTTTTTGCTGCTTTTTTACTTTGGGTGTTAAACACAAACAGGATACTGTGACAAAATTGTATATTTTTGGCACTTATTTCACAAAACTAAGCTCATATTTTTAAGTATTTTACAAATGTTTCAAGCTTTTCCTTGTCGTTTTGGTCATTATGGCTTACAAATGATAAAAATGAAAATTAAGCCTCTCAGAAAATTTGAGTGTTATATCAGATTGATAAACATTTTCTTAACAGAAAGTTCAAGCGTCTGCAAATTTAGTGGGTCGCCTTTTGCTTAAACTACTGCATCAGTGCTGTGTGACATGGGTGTGAGCCTGTGGCACTGCTATGGTGAAATGGAAACACAGATTGCTTTGATGGCAGCCTTTGTGCTATCTGCATTGTTGGATCTGGTGTCTCTCATCTTTCTCTTGACAGAAACCTATAGTTTCTCTATGGGGCTACATCAAGCGCGATTGTTGGCCATTAAAGCATGGTAACCCCATGGTCATTGAACCAGCTTTTGATACCTTTAGCAGTATGGGCAGGAGTCAAGTCCTGCTGGAAATATCTTCATATTTTCATAACTCCTGAAGGAAGCATGAATTGCTCTGAAATGTCCTTATGGACAGATATGTCAGTTGTGAACTTCAGAAAACAGTGGGCAAACACCAACACAGCAGATGGCACCCTAAAAAAAATCACTGCCAGTGGAAACCTTACCACGGATTTCAAGTAACATTAACTTTGTTACTTTTGATACATTTTAAAATGCAAACTTCAGTTTCACTTGAAAAGAGGAGTTTGAATCTCTGAGTCTCCTTGGCTCAGACAAGACTCTTCTGATGTGGACTGCACTTCAGGTTTAGCTTGACACTAGAAAACCAACATTTGTAGCCTATGTGTCTGTGCATAGGGACTCTAGCCTGAATTTACTTGTTCTAAAGTTGCCCAAAATTCTTAAGTGGATGTTGCTTCTCAGTTCTTATGTTTTCCTTATCGCTGGTCCACCTCTTTCTACCACCATTTCATTTCACTCAAATGTAAAATTTTTGAGCTGTACTTGTACATTCTTTTAATTTTTTTTGTTTTAATACCTTTATCCAGTAATCACTTAAATTACTGTCTACATATAAGGTTCATTTAGATATTCATAAAGATAAATATTTACTTAGAAATCACGGATGTGTTTGCAATTTTTTATCCAATAATAATAATAATAATAGCCCTGATATCTTGGATATCAGGGCTGTGGAGAGACCTTTGGAGGGTGGATTCTAAAAGTTTTAAAGGACAACTTGGAACAGAATTTTAAAACACCTCGCAACAACACAACCTAGATAGAGCAAGAATCTAACATGGAACTGCATCATACCATATGAATAACATGAGGTGGGAACAATACAAAGTCAAAGTAGCGTATGTTTTACCTCACGAGTTACAATGCTGCTGTTGAGAAGCAGCTGCTCCTCTCTTGCCGCGACTGGTAGGGCCGGAGGGCAGAGTTGTGCTGACCTGAAACTGCAGACATTAAAACGATTAGGAGAGAATACTGCTGATTAAAAAAGTATTGTGATGTACATTATGAAACATTTTAGATTTCTGTTGTGTCACTAAATGAATCCTAATATCTGACTGATTAACCTACACAACTGTGTCCTGGAACATTGAAGTTGGACATATAGTAAGTCAAATGTGAGAACTATGTTCAAGACAATGCATGTTGTCAGTATCACTCAGAGATTGGCCACGTCCATCATGTGCCTGAATATGCTTGAAATTCAATAAGCAAATTATAATAAGAAAAAAAAAATAAATAGAAAGAAAAAGCATCTTAAATAATGACCCATAGCTGTTTTTGACTTCTTAGGCTCAATATCATTGCCAGCTACTGTGTTGCAAATGGTGCTGTGTTTTCAATTTTTTAACGTTTTGAAATTTAGCCTCAGTCATCTAAAGATTTATTTCATTCAAATTCAAATCCAAAAATACTCTATTAATCCCCAAAGGTAATTTTTTTCACATGGAGATTCAAATATCAATATAAAAGCTATTTACAGTCTGAACCTTCTGACAGATTTGTCGGTTATCGGTTGGGAAACATGGTAAATTTTTCAAAACCGTTCAACTATTTTTGAAAGCATAGGCTAAAACAGAAAGAATTCATTTTAAACTGATATTTCTTAGTGCACACGCTGCCAAACAAAATCATATTTCTATCTTGGAAAAACACTTTTCACAAGTAAAAGACAAGCTGAGCTCACCTTAGCCTTCAGATGTGCTCAAGTGGACAGCTACAGACTCAAAAAAGAGAAAGAGAATGCTGACCTTACCGAGCATTCAACTTCCAGATGTGTAGTAACTTACAGAAATACAAGGCAAACACTATGAACCCAGTCTTTACTTTATTGGTCTACAAATACAGCGTGTGGGTGATTATCAAAACATGCATCGACTCGTACTCAGCCATACGCACACCCACACTGTTACATACTTCCACACACAGATTCTGGCCAGGCTCATTAAAGATGTGAAAGAGAAAATGATCTAAAAGGAAAAAAAAAAACAAAAAAGACGAAAGAACGGAGGCCAGGAGGGATTTCATGCAGATTTGCTCTCCACAGCTCTTAGGCAATCAGCAGCAAGCCTCCTCCTCAGCCGAGAACTGTCGTCCTCTGGTCAAAAAGGGCAGGGGATGGGGAGAGAGAGAGAAAATCATCTCTGCATTTGTTGAATTCCCCCACCTAGCACTTGAGGAGGCAGTTCATTTGGTAATCTCTTTCATTAATGTTTCTCTTTCATTTCCCTTTCCCCCCCTCTGTCTGCCATGTCTTTGTCCACTTTAAAGGTGCAAGCCAGAGAGTAGAAACAAGAAGCAACTGAAGCAGCTGAAGATATGAGGCTAAAGAGGTTTTGAAAACAACTCAGTGGTAAGTGGGCCAACCAAAAAAAAAAACAATTTCACAGCGCCTTCCATTTTGCTGTTATTTTGTTCTCTGGTAGAACTCTACATAACAACCAATTTTCACATCAGTGGACACAAAGTCTTGTCTCTTATTTTTTTAGAGAAGAAAGCTCTGTGAATTTTGTGCTTTGTTTTTTCCCTTCATTTGTTCCCTTTCTTTATCACAACTTTGCACTGCAAATATGAATTAGTAATAATGATTGAAAAAGTATTTTAAGAGTCTGTCAGTGGCATATTATATTATGCTGAATATGCATAATATAGTATTAAATAACCTAAAGCTTTTCTGAAGAAAAATGTAATTAGCTGCTTTGTAAAGGAATTAATATTATCAATGCATAAAGGTGAGGAAAACGTGTTTCACAGTCAGGTGCTACAGCTTCAAAGATGCGACCCCAGCAGGTTTTAATTATCTGTTAACCATTTCTTAATATCTCTATATCAATCCAGTATATGTTTGCTAATTAATGAAATTAGTCCTTAATATAACAGTACAGATGGATTGCGTTTGCATAAAGGTGACAAAAGATGTTTCTACATTTACTCATAATCTGACTAAAGTATATAGCAAGAAGAGGAATGGTCCTAAAACAGAATCTGTAAAGTCAACCACACTGAGCAGTTTCAGTGGGACACACTTTTATTTTCAAAATCCAACATAAAAATTAAATGATAATATATTGTTCCTTGAAAATAAATTTGTTTCTCTATCTCTACCTCTTTCCAAAAATCTAAGTGACAGGCATGAAGGTCTGACTGAGATGGACCTGAGCTTGGTCATTTTAGCTTTTGGTTTGGTCATTGCATACAACAGGTTTAAAAGAGCAACAATGTGAGACATTTCCCATTTTGTTAAGGTTACATTCTCATCTGTTTATCAAAGAGTATAGATACAATACAAAAGAACACATTTATCTGAAAGATACTTAAGCAAACTTCCTCACCAACTTCTTTAGACAAAGATAGCTTCAAAAAGATAACATAGTTAGAAGTTTGATTCAAATTTACCTTCATGCCCATCTTTTTTTCTTTTTTTTTGGTGTTCTGCTTCCTAATGATGATCGCAACACGACACACACTGAACTGTCATCTTCTTTCACACATCCCTTCACACATCTCTCCACAAAGCCCATCCATTGAAATTGACAGCTGAGCTCAGACTGAGAGAGAGCCATCATCTACCTGTCACAGCAGCCTGGCACTGAGGGGCTCCTCCTGCAATTCCAAATTTCACAAACAGCATTGGCGGTATTTTGATCAGGAAGCCATCATGCATCAGTTTAGACATATAATGTATACAGATCCCTGAGCTTCCGCCTCTCTCGCCCACTTTCTCTCTTATTTTCTCCACTCTGGTGCACAGCGCTATTAAATTATTTTGGAAAGGTTCTGCTTGACAATGATTAACTATTTTTCTATAAAATGCAACACTTAGAATCCTCTTGAGATTGGAAGCCAGCTAGTGTCCCTTAAATAAAACTGACTGCTGCTTTAAATGGTAAGTGTGTAGTTTATGTACTTGTTTCTTTAACTGTTATTTTTACTCACAATCTCTCTTTCAGGGATGTCCTTGGATATTGATACAGCACATTCAGCTGTGAAATGAGTCAAAAAGGCAACAGAAATTAAATCTAAAACAACAATCTCACATATCAGTGTTGGATATTTTCAGATAATGAACTGTTTTTATATATACATATAAATCGTTCATTATATGTCTAAACTGTTTATATATATGCATATATATAGACAGTTCAACTCTGTGTAGTATGAATCTACGCAAAGATGAGTGGAGAGGCATTGTTGAGTAATAAAAAGTTTATTACTTCATAATGCTAGATTCATTCATTATGTTTATTATGCCAGATTATACACTTGTATAGATAAGTGCATACCAACAATTTCTGTTGGTAAACACTTACTGCATATTCTGATATAAACTTTTTATTAATCAACGGTGCCTCTCCACTCATCTCTGCGTAGGCTCAATCTCATCCAGATATTACAGCACTACGTCAATATGCAATACCTCCACAGTGTTGTGAAACATTTTCATCTCCACAGCTCCAGCCCGGTGGATGGTTTTATTCCGAGCTGAAACATTTGCTATAGTTGACACCACTGCCATCACGCATGCCATGTTCTCATTTCCATATCATCGCTTGATTATTGCCACCAGTGGTGTCGCAGCAGACATGCAGAAACTGCGAATGAATGCGACCAAATGAGTGTCAGAGCAGATACAAGTCCAGGCATCGCCTCTGTGTCTCATGCACACACAGTGCCAAGCTTCATATCTTTGGAGGCCTAAAGCCTTAGGTTAACAGCTGCTTTTGGTAAACTGAGCCACATTCATAGAAAGGCGTCAGCGAGTTGCTTTTTTTTAACTGGAGAGATGAGAGAAAATCACGTTGGTTCATGGAACATTGTAAAATGTTAATTTTACAACCTGCACTCAATATTTCTACTCATATTTTAAGTAACACCCTTTTTGTAACGCATAGCAAAAAGGATCAATGCACAACAATTAAGTATTCAATGATGCAAAGTTTCAATCTATCTATAAGGTTGTTGTTTTTTTGTTTTTTTTAATTCACAGTAGGCACATATTGTATAGCCATTTCTCTCAAAGTCTTATGGTGTAGCTATGAAATGAATACCATGATGGTATTCATTTCATACATTTAATTGCTGATGAAAAATATTTTGATAATATTAAAAAGTAACTGGCAGAACAATGTATGCAAATGTCCTGCCATCAGAGATGGGTGGCACACTAGTTACATTTACTTGACTAACTTTTTGAAAAAAAATGTTTGAAGTCTTCTTGAGTACTACTTCATTAACATGCTTCTTACTACAGTATATTTCCTGGCAAACCAACCCACCTCGAGTTGTTTCATAGAATGACCAATAGGTAGTAATAAGACTTTATTGTTTGAATGCTGTTTCTGTTTGGTTGGTATGTTGTGTCTTTTAAAGATCAAGTTCAAACAGTACATATTGTCACTGAAAGTATGTTGCACTCTTCTTGCATGTATGCTTTACCTTCTGTAGTTGTTTCAAAGGTTTTATGTTGTGCCCGGAAATGTTATTTTGTAATGTCGCGATTTATCTTTACATATTTTTCATTTTATTTTGAGTACCAGAAGCTGGACATAATTTTATATTTTGTCTGAGGGTTAATTTTGACCAATTCAATCAGATTAAAACAGTATTACTGAAGTACTCATAATAATACTTTTATTACTCTTGAGTATTTTCTTTTTTTTGGATCACTACTCTTTATTTCCACATGAAATAACATACATTGAAGCAGTGCAATGCGTGCTTGAGTTAATATTGCAGCTACTTTTCCCACCTATGATAACATGCTTACTCTTAAAATATGAAATGAAGTATTTGTTTGGGCTTTTCACACTATGTTTTCCTGAAAAGTTCATCCATGAAATAATTGCAAAGCCTGGATTTTGTTTGGTATTGAGGATGGTTCCTGTGAAATATTAGATGGAAAACTGTAGCAGTTTAATTGAACTGTTCTTAATCAATACATATTTGGAAAATGCTATGCATAGATGTAACAATGTCAAAGCTGTGCTAGTATAATAATTAGTTTAGAATGTTTGAACTGTCTAATGAAATATGTGCAGCAATCACTTATTTAAACAACTGTTTTCTGCACACATATATCGACATATATACATATATATATATCAAATTATAGTGATTTAAAGCGGACTAAACATAAAGCACATTTAATGTAAAAATGTGTCAATTAGACTGCTACTTTTGATGAAATACTAAAAAACTATATAATAGCGACCAGAATGCCACTTACTACATTTCAAGTTGCTAGAGTCTGTTATCAGTTATAATATATTTCACAATGTCTCTCAAAAATGTGAAAGGTTGATTAATGCTGTTCCAGAGGCTTGACCTCACCTTTGTTGAGCTGCTTTGGGTCTGTGGCAAACAGACCTACCATTAAAAGCCCTTTGGTGGTGTGCTGATAAAAGGTCACCCGTGTTAGACTGCCAGCAGGTGTAATTTGCAGCTTTTATTGTGCCTTAAAATGAGACATCCATCTCAAGAGGAAATAAGCCTCTAATTGGGCAAAATGTCATTAGCATTTGTTTGACAGTTACAAAACACTGCAGTCTGATTGGGTTAGAGTGGAATCATTGAGCTGCTAACGAAGCCTGTGGCTGCTTTCTTAGCTCGGTCAAAATTAAGCATTGTTTGTTTTGGGTTTTTTTTTCATGCTCAATATTTGGAGGGGCACTTTTTATATTTATTTTATACATCATGCACAACATTTAACATATCTTTCACTTTGGTGTCTGTCTGTTGGTGTAACACCTCAGAATGAGAGAGATAGAGGTAAGACAAGTTGTTCTTGTTGTACCCTCACTTGAACAAATCCTTAAGGCCTTTGCACTGCCGACTGAGTTTTAAAGACAGTTTCCATGGGAAAAAAATTGCAGCGGCTCTTAAGTAGCTCCCAAGATGTTAACAGCACAATTAAACAAAGCTCTGCTAATCTTTATAGCTGGCATCAAGAGGCGGCGTGTTCTCTCTGAGCAGTGTTCTACGTAACATGGCGCTGGGAGTCTGACAGAGGAGGTAATGTGCCTGATGAGCATCCATAGTGATGCCTGTACTACTTAGAGAACAAAAAAAAAAAGCAATTCTACTATACGTCCTAAAGAGCGAGGAGGAAAAACGGGAATTAATTAGCATTATTCAATTATTCACGCTCCATTTATTTGCAGCAGCATTTAAAAAAATGTAAAGTGACCCCCGATTTTCTGGTAATGAATTTGATTATGCCAGCGCATATAATTTCATGGTATTTGGGGACGTGAGATGTTTTAGCTAATATACTTTCCTGTGTGAGATGCTGTAAAGTCATGCAGCATGATGCATCCTAAATGTGCTTCTTTGTTTAAAGAGTTGTTTACAGGGATTTCATTTTTTTTTTCTCTCTCTCCGTCATTTGGAAGAGATCCAAGCTGAATTTTGTTGCAGTTTCAAAACAAGAATTCATATTTCAGGCATTCAAAACTTCAGCAGTGAAGTCTTTCCAACGCTTGTCAAACTTTCACATTATATTTCAAGAAAGCTGATGGATGAAATTAAACAACCTGCTGATGTGGCCTTTTGCTGAAAAAAAAAGAAAACAAAACTTGACATGAGATATTTTTAAAGAGGGTTAGAGTGATGCTATCTTATATCTATTAATGCAGTCATTGCTGTGTTACCCGCAGGCCATAGGGCCTAATCCAGAGGAGATGGATTGAATGGTACTGTGGCTCAGGCTTGCCAGACTTACTTAGGTTCTGGTTGAGAGCACAATGCTGTGTGGGCGAATCTATTCTGTCCCGGGTAGGGCACAGCATAAACATTGCCCAGGGAACACAGGCAGGCATGCAGGCACTCAAGTGGACAAGAGCAAAACTATAAGGATGGTTGCTTTTAATTTCCTTTCTGCTGCCTTTCTGTAGCACTCGTTCATGGGTGCTACTTCCTCTCAGAGCGTGCCAGAGAGGAAGTAGAGAACATAGTGTGCTGGTGTTAAAGAAGTACCTGTATTTTCTCGTTTTTTTCTTTTTTTTTTTTTTAACGAGTTCATCAAGTATTTACTGTTATCCTCCTTCTTCCTCACACTTACTCAGACTGAGGGAAATCTGCCATGATTAATCCAGATGACAGCTGTGGAGCAACACCTCGCTTACGCCGTAACTGTCTTAAAGTAATCTGTCTTTTCTCCATGGCACGGTGGTGCTCTAACTCCTGACCCTGCGTGCAAACACAGTACCACTGCTTCCTCAGCCCTTTTGCCTTCCCACCGTCGTCCCCCGGCTTTCACAACCAAATAAGGAAGATTGAGCCAGGAAGAGGCAGCAAGTCGGTCAGTCAGCCCACTGAAGAGGCCATTAGGGAGCCAGCAAGCCAGTGAAGAGGTTGGTAGAAAACCACCTCTGGCATCACTCATCACTCCATCCCTCTTCAGGTTTTTATGCATTTTCTTTGCAACACTGAGATGCGCATGCTTGCTTAAAGATGGACATGCATACAGCGCTAACCTAGATTAACGCTATTCACATAGAGGATACTGAATACAATGACATGCACTGAATGTAGTTTGGATGCACACAATTTTAGAAGCACTCCGAAATGCGCTCTGAAATAAATCACTCTGCACATATACAGAGAAATATGTGTGGAACAACTTCTCAAAAGGATGACGTAAAGAAGATGAAAACTGCTAACTGTCGCATCATAAAGGTTAAACACTAAATAGTTATTTTAAGGTCACTGTACAGGAAAGACTTGTATGAGCCACACTGTCACACATACTTTTCAGAGAGAGAAAAAAAAATTGTACATGCTGCATAGATTTTTTTGAGAGAGCAAAGCTTTTTTTTTTTTTCTTTTCTTTTAATAGTTAATACCAGAGTTGTTGGTTTTTGCTTTTTTCTTGATTTCAGACTTCAGACTTGGTTAAATCACACAGGGTCTAAGGAGGAAAATCCAGGATACAAAGCTTCTTGAAAAAAATCTTTGCCTAATTGTGAGACATGAAGAGAGAAGAACAGATGAATAAATAACCAAGAAGAACCAAGATGAATTTGTATTCAGGTCTCTATGAGTCAATCCTTCGTAGAACCAGGAATCAATTTCTTTGAGTATGTTTGTGACAGGCTTGGGTAGTGATTTTTTCTTTTTTTTTTCTTTTTGTTAATTCTTTGCAAAACTGCTTAAACTCACTCGTCTTGGATGGAAAGTGTCAAAGAACATTGATTTTCAACTCTCGCTACAGATTCTCAACTGGATTTCAGTCTGTATTTTGACTGCTTCTGCAGGATGTTGACCAGTGTTAGTGCAGAGCACCACACAGTGCTCTGCATGTAGGCCAGAACGTTCTGTTTTGGTCCCATCTAACCAGATAACACATGCCTCCTACATGACTTGTATCAACCTGCAAAGGGATTTTTTGTAGCTCTTCCTTTTGGCACTCTTCTAACAAATGATATCAGAATAAAGTCGGGATAAAACCCTCAACTCTCTTTATTTTTATTTACTAAATAATATTAAAACAGTGCACCATTTTATTCACAACTACTGTACATGGCATTCTGTGTTGGTGTATAAAATAAGATAAAATTGATAAAATACCCCAAAGTAATAACGTGACAAAATGTGAAGAGATTAAAGCCCTGTAATTCCTATTGTTCCACAAGGAGCATTTACTCATGCAGCAAACTCCACACTGAGCTCTGACATGCTTAATTGATTTTCCATATGTTAGAAAAATCCATTCAAAATCTATAAACAGTAGTGCACAGGATAGACGCGACACAAGCTAAGACTCAGTCAGTATTGCAAAAACACTCACTCTTACCGTGTGCCAGCATCTCAGTTTGTATCTTTGTCGAACTGAGACTAAAGTTAAATAATCCTATTGGTTTATTTAACTTTAGTGTTTTTGCCTCCTGCAAATGTCAGCTGAGTTCAGTGAAGCTGGAGGGAAAATCACTCCCTGATACTGAGGGTGAGCAGGTTAAAAACACACAAACACACACTCATTTGGGCTGCAAAAGAAGACAGAAAATACCTTGGGTTTGCAACAGAAACAGTATTCTGGATTAAAATGTAACTTTGGTATAGAAGCCCGAGTTGTTCAGGTTGGACAAGCCTCCTTGTCATCACACTAATCTTTACTATTTAAAAACAGAATGATTAAATTCTATGTGATAGGTTTTTATTAGAAATTTTGTAAGTGCAACCACATGAAATAAAGCTTTCTTTGTGTCCTTCTACATTGCTAAAAAAAAAAAAAAAAAAAAGCAGAGTGAGCAGACAGAGTCATCCCCTATCAGCAGGTTGTATTCACCACATTCCCTTACCAAATCCTCCTCCTGCACCCAACAAGCTCCTATCTCCATTCTCAAACTCCTGTCTGTTGTAGTGCTCACTTGTGTATCAAGGTAATGAATTCATAATCTCTCCCAGGCTCTTTGTAGATCTCTATCGTGGTGCAAGATAAGGGTAAGCGTCGTTGCACTCTAATAGCCGTCAGTCTTCCTCGCTTCCTGCATGGTGTGAGTGCGTTTACAGTATGTGTGTGCATGGGAAGAAAGAAAAAAAAAAAGCACCCATTGCCACAAACCTCATTGAACTGCTCTTCGTTTTGGCTTCCCAGGGCAGAAGGAAAAATATCCTGGCCTGGACGACTGCCACTTATCAGTAAACTGTCGAAGCTACAAGGCAGCGGATGTCTCCCGGAGTGTGGAGCATTAAACAGCGCCCCACTTCATCTCTTTCTACCTGTGTCGTACACTCACGACACTTAACATCTTGCGACTCCAGCTGACAAATACTCAGTCGTTGTGAAAGTAAATATCTGAGAGGGTCAAGCTGTCTCACAGGCACTAAACTTGTGGCACGGGGTGGCTCTCTGGGGGGGAGGGAGGGCGGCTGGCTCATGCATGTGGTTTTAATTGTGTTTTCAGTGGGGTGATGAAATGTCCTCCATTTGAGCACAAGCTGGCAGTAAGTGGGTTGTCGCCTCCAGGGACAGGGTGAGCAATGGCCCGCTGCTATCGTAGGTGATTGTGCTTCGGCCCCCTAAGGGTGACAGAGATGAACGAAAGGGAGTCAGGAAGACAATGCAGACAGAAGCAGCCCGTTTTATTTTAGTCTCACATGGTTTCAAAAATGGATATCAGGGCAAAGAAAAGTGGCAAGTAAGCATGTGAATCTGGGGAGGCGAAGTGTATTTACAAGCTCTCCATCCGAGCTTTGTAATGGGATGCATTTTATATTAAAAGGCGTAGTGAGGCGTAAATCAATTTCTAACCGTTTAAAAAAATACTCTCTCTACTGTATCAATGAAAAAATATTGTTTAAGGAATTTATACTCCTAGTTTCCTAACAACCACAGCCATTAGTGTACTTTATTCCAATTTGCCGTAAGACACCAATATACAAAGTCGTATATATATTTTTGCTGTTAAAAATATAAAAAAGCCTTTTGCGTATTTGTATTCAGCCCCTATTGCTCTAACGCCTCTAAAAACAATCCATAGCAGCCAACTGCCTTAACCCTTGTGTTTAGGAATGGGGTCCAACCGACCCCACACACGTAAAACTTATATCGTTTGCCACAGTCCTCTACGTTTGCCTTAGTCCTCGCACACACAAGGGTTAAGAAGTCAACTACATGCTAGAGTGTAGGTCATGCTGAGATTTGATGGAATGATAGATGGAAATAAAATCAGGGTATCCCTGGGGGAAAACTGTCAGAGGCAGCAAAACACTTGAGACTGTGGCAGAAGTTGAACCTACAGCAGGTCCATAACCCTTAACATGCAGCCAGAGCTACTGTGGTTTAGATCAAATAATGGCCCAGTCAAAGTTCAGGCCTAAATCTAAAGGAGAATGTGTGGCAAATTTCTAAAATTGATGTTCATAGATACTTACCATCCAACCAGTCAGATCTTGAGCTAATTTACAAAGATAAAGGCAAACAATTATATTCTAGATCACAGGTGTCAAACTCCAGTCCTGGAGGGCCACTGCCCTGCAACTTTTAGATGTGCCTCTGCTGCACCACACCTGAATAGAATAATTAGGTCATTAGCAGGCCTCTACACAAGAACGAGGTAATTAAGCCATCTCATTCCAGTGTTTTGTACCTGTGGCACCTCTAAAAGCTGCAGGACAGTGGCTCTGGAGGACTGGAGTTTGGCACCCCTGATGCACAAAGCTGGTAGAACCATATCCTGAAATACTGGCAGCAAAGGTTAGTTCCCCAAAGTACTGACACAACTGATCTGATCCATATGCAGGACACACATTTAGATTTTTGTCTTTGTCTTTAACAAGTAACTATGGGTCTATGACTTAAAATCCTAATAATATGCACTTCAGGTTGTGGATGTAGCATGATACATGCACTAATACATATCATTTTGACTTCACACAGTTTTCATGCTTTCATCTCCTTGAATGGCTTTTTGCTCCATGTCACTCCTTCACAAAGGAGATGAACAGATGTGATGAGGATCACTGACATTTCACAACCGAGTAAAATAAGACAGTTACTTAACAAATTTCACAAGTTGTTTGCAGGATCTTCTCTCCCCTTGTGCTGTTATGATAACCAGTAACAAGACGCAAACGATTAAATGCTCCTCCCAGAGCGCATCTTCCGCTTGCTGAATTTACATGGCATTTATGAACACTCACAAGGAAAACAAAAAGTGGACAAGGAGAGAGAAGGGGAAGGGAGCTCGCCAATGGAGGAGTCTCATTATTCCGTTATGGATTGCACATGTCAGCGAGTAAGTGCTCTTTTTATCCCTCCAAAGCACCAGCCACAGCCACCGAGCACATTTCCCTACCCAAGTGAAATTTAGCATGTTAAGGCTCGTGCCACCAGGGGAACAGTGGTGAGAGCACTGGGCTGCTTCTAAGATTTGCTGCCTTGATTAAATAAGGGACTGTAAGTGTGAATAAGAGGCCAAGGGAGAAATCTCTGCAACATACACATGTGCTTTTTGCACATGATAGTCCTGCACAACCCCCGCTACTGCCCACCCAATTTTGCCTAAATACAAGCACTGAAACACATTTACACACACAAGCAGTTTACATGGTGTCCTACATGTCACACTGGATTTTAATCAAAGAGCAGAAAGGGGGCAGTGGAGGCTCACTTGTAACTCTATAATGGCTCTGCCAAACTCAGCAAGACGTATCTTTTTAAAAGGGCTCGCACCCATTAATGCCTGCAGAACTTGAAAAGTTCACACAAAAAATATTGCAGTTTTCCCTCCTTTTGGACAGAACAAGTCTTTTATTTGATGCACTGTGATTCAAAAAGTCTAGCACCCTCTACAGATTGCCTAATTCCATCTCATTTCCTTTGAGGTTCCCTCAATACACCTTTCTTAATGCTTTGAAAAGGTGCTTTGACTCAGGCAGCTGCCAGCAATTTTCAGTCAAATGCTTGTAACTGGGCAAAGGGGACAAGTTATGTTTCCGCCCTGGGGCCACAGATAAAAAAAAGTGAAAAAGTCAGTCACTTTTACAACCTTCTGACCAGGAATGACTTTTTTTTTAATCTAATGTATGAACTGACCAGAAAAACCTGCAGACAGTGACATTTTGCTACAAGCTCACTGCGAGTAAGTGACTGCAGGTCAGCTGATTGATGTGTCTGATGGGTATCTAGCCACCCTACTGGACTTTGTGGACACCAGCTGTCCCCATTGAAATTCATGAGGAGTTGCCCAATTATAAAAATCCACCCCCAATGCCTACAGAGTCAATGTAACTGGGTGGAGCTACATTTAAATCACCAACTACAGCCAGCAATAAAGGAAAAAAGGTGAACAACACTAACAAAGAAAATTTGATAAATGGTGCTTTCAATGTTCAAATAAAGGTATACTTTTCTAAGTTTCCTTCAAAGAGCTATTTAATCAGTTTGTTCTACAGTTATTCCACTTAAAATAGTTGTGAACTTTTAATGTGAAGAAAAACAAATACTTCAACGCTAAAGCTAATGAGATAAATTGAATGCTAAATGTCTAATCTCTTTTTTTTCCACTGTTGCAGCTTATATTTGCCAAAAATTGCTGCAAAGACTATTTCAACAAAGCAAGTAAAAAAATGCTTACTCTTGTCTAAAAAGGAGCTAAGATAAAAAATAAAAAAAATTACTAAATCCTTGCTAAAGTTCAACCTGCACCTGTGCTTCTCCAGCAAGATGGAGTCTCTAATGATAGTGTTCCCTTTGTTTTTGGGTCTGCGCATGATGGTAATTTCTCTGGTGCTGGATCGGCTGCACTGGATGCAGGGATTTCTCAGATGATCGCAAACAGTGTCAATTGGAATATATTTAAATATTTTTAAAATATTTTTTAAAAATATTCAGTCCTCACATTAAACAAACATGGGGATCAATTTCTGTAGGGGTATTTTTTTTATTTTTAGATCAAATTATACCATAATCCTGAAAATTAAAGAGCATTCATGACTTTCAACGAGAGTCATGAATGAATATTTCAACAAAAAAAAAATGTATCCCATAATTGACTTTTCTGGAAGTTAGATGAATTAATTTTATTGTTTAAACATAACTTTGCGCTACATCTTGTCATTGTGTTGTTCGGTGATGAGTAGACAACTTAAAGCCATGAGTAAATGGTGGTAAATGAAGTTAATTTAATTAACTTAATAAAACAAGAACTTACACAACAACAAGGTCGACCTAATGAGCAGCAACAAACTGGGACCAGGTAACAGATAATAACGGGAGTAACCAAAAAGGAGTGAGTGAAAGAGAGGAGATTAAATACCGAGAGGGAATGTTGAAACAATAGACTGGGGCTGATTGGCTAACAGGTTGCAGGTGTGAGGGGAGAGAACACGTGGCACACTGAGAAGAGAGAGAGAAAGGTAAGGGAGCGTAAACAAATGTGAGAACTAG
Source organism: Poecilia formosa (assembly GCF_000485575.1). Classification (NCBI taxonomy): domain Eukaryota; kingdom Metazoa; phylum Chordata; class Actinopteri; order Cyprinodontiformes; family Poeciliidae; genus Poecilia; species Poecilia formosa. The sequence goes on from NW_006799949.1 coordinate 1,395,259, forward strand.
AAAAACGAATTTAACAAAACAAAACAAAAAAAAAGATTACAACACAAGGAATGAATCATAAACGTATATCTAACTAAACGAAGAGCAGACCGAACTAAGTAAAACAAAACACGGCTGATTAAATAAATAAATAAATAAATAAATAAATAAATAAATAATGGATTGAAGAACTAATAAAAATCTACAAAACCAGAAAACGCTAAAACAACCCAAGATCCTGACACATTCACACGCAGCCTGGAGCTACAACCTTTAAGCGTCGTGGCATCGTTTCTCTGTACTTGGTCTTCTATTCGCACAATCAGTTAAGCCCAGATTTATCAAAGATAACACAATGAAAAACTCATACACCCATTTCTATGCGAACATATTTGTGTTTGGGCGTTCGACTCGATTAACATGCTTTTGAACGGACCGAGTGGTCAGATACAGGAAAGAAAGTCAAGAGGCGAAGTTTATGAGGCGACATTGAACGCAACACAAGGGTTCTGGGCTTTTTTTCTTCTCCCCTTTGACTCAAAGTGGGGGGAGAGAAGCGAGAGGGGGTAGTTGACTCCTGTCTCCCCACCCCCAGCTCGTATGAGGTGGCTTTGGGAAGAAAGGGAATCCAAACCTGTGTCGCAGAGATAACGTGAGACTTCAATAAAAGAGATCCACATTTGGAGACCCGTGCGCGGTAGAGTCGCGCACGGATTATTATAGAGTTTTTTTTTTTTTTTTGTCAAAAATATTTATTTCATTTTTGCCTTTACCAGAGGAAGGTTCTGCTTTGGAGTGTCTGATCTCCGTGAAAGGGATACAACAAAAAGCGCACGGAGGATAATAGCGGAGTATTTTAAACCTGCGCTCTCCGTTAACAAGTGACTCGCTGACTTTGGAGAGAGTGGAATATAGCGGGGTTTTTTTTTGTTGTTGTTTTTTTTCTGCAATCGGGGGATGTTCTTGTGGGAAGATTCAGCTGCACAGAAAAATGGATTTGAAAACTGTTCCCCCTAAACCAGCGAGGGGGTAGATTTAAAAAATAAAAAAATATTTTTTTCCCCCCTCTCGGGCTGAGACTGAGTAAGTGATTGAAACTTTTCTTCTTTTTTTTTTATTGTTCTTAGTTTTGAGGACCTATTTAAACGATAGGGAAAGAATTACAGAAGACAGAAAAAGTACAGAGTTTGTTTGGAATATTTTTAAACTGTAATTGAATAAGAGAACTTGTTCGCCACAGTAGTCTCCGGGGAAACCAAGAAAGGACTGCTTTTTTCCTCCCATGTGAAAATTTGTAGAAAACCTTTTCATTTTACAATCTTCTGATTTATACTGCTTTGCCTTTATAGATAAACTATTACCAAGGGTCCAGACGCTTAAAAACATAGTTAAAGACACAAACCGAACCCTACTAAATCCTAGCAAAACGACCATCTGACAACGCGAACATGCAGTTAATTCACTTAAAGTTGGACATTCACACGATTAAACCTACTGAGAAAAACTAAAACGTAATATTTGAAGTAAATTTCGAAGAAATGACTTATTTTGTACTATAAGATCAGGAAAAGAATTCTTGGATGGCTTTATCTGTTTAACTGGAAAGGATGTTATGCATTTATTTGCAGCATGTTTACTACACGTAAGCTAACCGAATTTTGTTGCGTTTACAACGTCAGTTGTTTTTGTCCTTTTGCAACTATGCTCCTAATTTTGTGTATTATTTTTTTTTAAACACTTCTGTTTACTAAAGGGTAATCCTCTGCCCTGAGGTGTGACTCTTCTGCATTTGTTTATGGGAGTTTAAATGTAGCTCTAGGCGATTTAGTTCTGCTTCTTTTCTTCTTCATTTTTATGGTAGTAAGCTAAGCAAATTGCAGTAATCTTTTTTTTAGTAGAATCATTAGCAATACCCCTTCCTGAGGGTAAATATGCAGGTACTACCACTGAGAGCAGTGGCACCAGTAAGGGGGGTAAAGGTTGGGCAATTGGCCACCCCTGTTTTCCAAGGCCAAGATTAGCCTTGTGTTAATTATATTTATGAATATCACTTAAGGAAAGAAGAGGGCAACACTTTAAGCTACGTTATATTTATGTGCACGTTAAAGACACTTTTGGATGTCCATCACTTATTTCTGGTGTCAACCCTCCTACACCGCTAACATGGCAACAGTAAAGGGTTTGGTATGCCACCCCTTTGAAAACCTTCTGTGCAGTGCTCACTACAAACAGTTTTGCTGCTCTTTTGTAAACACCACATACTCTGACACATTTGGTGCATTTCCTGTTCTTATGCAAGTTCAGGTTTGTCTCTTATTTTTCTAACTCCCACTCATCCGTCGCACATTGGGGAATACAATCAGTCCTGCTACCTTGCATAAATAAACCCATTTGTCTTGTGATGCGAGTCACATGTTGATTGTCAGCAGTGGAGAGGAGTCTTGTCCTTCAGAGTAATTGGACAACACCTAAACCGAGAGGCTGCGCATCAAATATGCTCAGGACTCTTAATGTGGCTTTAATTGAACAATTTATCACCCCTGATCACTGTCAAATAACCTGGAAAGATGGACATAAGGCATTGGGAATGCCATGGATAGGTTTCAGTCAAGCATGACCAACATGTCTGTTGAAGCACTGTCACGGAGGGTGTATGTTTGTTGAGCTAATGGTGTGTTTACTTTTGTTTGTCTGCAGAAATCACTAATTGAAGTATATCTGAGTGGTAATGAATAGTGAAAGAGAACGGGAGAGCAGATCAGTTTACAACTTTTAAAACTGAGTCCATTAGACTAAAAGTTGGACTGTTTTCCATTGAAATTTTTTCATTACACTTAATAGAAACCTAGGTGAGATTTCTATTTGCATTTTTAAATTATCTGCTCATTTTATTTTTATTTTTTTTTTACATGTGATGATATTCTTGAATTAACAATGTTTGATTTTACTACACAATAACAATAAATTCTCCTAAAAAAGGACATAATTTATATGCTTTCTTCATTCATAAATTCTCTAATCCTGTATTTTAATTTCTAGATTAAAGACTTGGCGGTATCAAATTATTAATATAATTTTTCGTTATGGCTTTTTGCGTTTGATTTTACAACCTTGTCCTGTGTTTATTTTACTCTCTGGCAAATTAACAGCATTTTGGTGGCATCAAGTGCCTTGCAATTAGTCACATTGTACTTGACACAACAGCAGAGTTAATAATAGCCATGCTGAAGTGACTGTCATAGCAAAGGGAAAGAGAGAAATGTGCACCATGAAAAGGTGTTTTTGCACTCACTGCTAATTGTGTTTATTCATTTTAATTTGCTCCAAGTGCTAAATCAGTGCTCTTCTGGCGAAACGGGGTGCAATTAGTTTGGGCTGTGAAAACACTGGGCAGCGTGTCTGTCTTGTAAAGAAGTTCGCTCTTCTCTTCTTTGACTTGTGGATTAGCTGTTCCTTGACATTCACATTTCTTTCACTGCCACATAACAAGAGCCGGAAAACACTGAATGGGAGCAGAGCTCCACCGTTGTAGAGCAAGTGAGTTGGGGTGTGCACAATGGAAAGATTATGTTAATTTCAGCATTCTGCAAATATAATAAATATATCGGAGCATTGCCTGCAGCAGGTGTAATGCATCCTTTGAGGAGTGCCTTGTTGTGAAATGCGCCAGATTACAGGGTTCTTATGCAGTCTGAAAAAGTATGAAATTTGGTGTACTTGTTTTCCAGGACGAGTATGAAATTATATATAAAAAAATGTTTTCATAGACTTTATCCCTACTGTCTAAAAGATCCATCCATCCATCCATCCATCCATCCATCCATCCATCCATCCATCCATCCATCCATCCATCCATCCATCCATCCATTGAGCAATTCGCAATGGATTTTTGCATCTGTGATTTTCTTTTTTTTCTTTTTTTTGGAATAGAATAAAAAAAAATCTACCTTGTCTTTGCTGCCTATTGTAAAAATGACAATGTAGGGTTTACTAAGTCCACTATAAAAACTTGAATTGCTTGAAACAGTGGAAAATGTGGTTTGCCTGTGGTCTCTGATTTGATGTGTCAGAAATCCTCCATGCATTTCCACAATTTGATGGTCTGCTGATGGCTGTCATCTCATAAGTACTTCTCAAACCACACTTCAAAAAACAGCAGCAAAAATAAAAAGCTTTCTGCTTAAGCCTATTAGACATGCTTTGGTAAATTACTGGTTATTACTTAATATTTGGTACTTTACTCCCTCTCCAAACTCCTAATGTAACTCGATCCATTCTTCCACAGAGATGAGGTACTTTAACATTTACTTAAAATACTTAAAATTATATAAAGTAGCCCATCCTATAGGCACTTTCTGACATTTTTGATAAAACTGTCAGATTGTCTATACCCGATACTAGATTTAGGTGCTCATAGAATAACATTTAGATTTTCCTCTATTAATGCTGTCATAACACTAAAATTTCTAATTTGATTCTGATACTAGCAAAAATACTCAGTACTCAATACCATTTTCAGTACAGCGGTGTTGTACTGGTAGCTCTGGCATCCTACAAAATTCTTTTTCCTTTTTTTTTTTTTTTCCCTCTCCAGTTACCTCAAAGGGAACAGTGCTTTTGGGTTTACTTTGTTGACCGAAGAGGGTCACGTATGTTTTTTATTTTTCTGGCTGTACTTGCCATGTTAGCAGAGTTTAAACCGTACAGGAATGGCTCATTGGGGAGGAGAGAGGCTGACTGTCTGTTGTTGCAGCACAGCTGTCAGAGGAAATATGTCAATTTGGCCATATGTGAATTGGAGAGTTTGTTTTTCTTTTCTATTTTGACAAAACTGAGTAGCTTTGAAAATGTATTTTCTATAAGGAGATATTTTATATCTTGACAACCCCACACTGTATGCATAGATCAAAAATATTAATAAAAGTGGAGCTGGCTATTTGTGTGGCAGGCCATTTCAGTACAGCTCATGCAGATGGACCTGTTGGTTGTCTTGGATTAAAACTTGACTGAGCTCTGCTCTCCTTAACTTCAAGCCTCACTCTAGCCAGTCATGGTCTGGTTTGGTTTTAGCCAAGTTGGATGTGTCTCCATTGCATTGTGTTCCTCTCTATTGTGGGTGTAAATATTGGCCATGAGTCCTCGAGAGCTGTGGTCGACGCTCCGATGTTGTCGTTTGTAGTGACACTTTGGACTACATAGTGTCTTGCATGAGACCATGTAGTGCATTTTAGTCTAGATGAACAAAGCAAGGGGAAGGTGACTGCAGGTGCGCTACCTTACACATCAGTACTGGCTAAAGTTTAAATAAAACTCTGAAACCCCTGGTTTCTTTTTATCCTTTTGGCAATTATTAGTTCAGATTAAAACTTAATTTTATGTTAAATTTCATTCTCGATCTGGATGTTATGCTTGATTCACATAAGCCCAGATATTTAATTTTGTCATTAAAGCAAACAGCTAAAATGTCACATAGTTAAGATTAAAGCCTAACCCAACCAATGAATGCAGTCTGCTGTCAATCAAATTTCTTACGCACAATACAAGACTTGGCCTGCCTTATACCACCCTTGAAGTGGTTATGAAAAACGGGGAGGAACAGCTAAGGACTTGCACAATGAGGATTCAATCACTTGCTCCTCCAGCCAAGTGATGGTTGAAATTCATGCATGTGAAATTTTGAGCTCATACTGATAGACGTGCACATGCAGACTTGCAACGCAACCAAAGAAAATTGGTACCTGCTTTTGTACCTGTTGCTGCCATCGCTATGGCGTCCCGTGTGTTGGGTTGTAATCAAAGTGGTTAAAACCTTTGCCTGTCAGTGTCATTTGTCCATCCCTGTGCATATGGAGCCCATCAGAGTTAGAAGTTAGCAGTCCTAAGTAGAAGACAAGTGTCTTTTGAACACAAGCTTCGAAGCATAGCTTAGAATGTTGTGATTGCAGTTGAAATAACTGGATTGGACTGTGTAGTGTCTTCTCATAGGCTCCTCTTTTCATCATGATCACTAAAATGTGTACATTCCTTCAGTTATTAATCAGTTTACAAAACCTCATAAGACACGCAAGACATATATTGAGCTTAATTAACAGAAACAGTTACTTATTTTTCGACAACATATGTGGCTTGTACTTTATGATCTGCTGTGTCCTTCATCCATTTAGACTTCAGTATTATACTTGCACTTGTGCAAGCCTTGATAAACCAAATGAAAAGGGATTATTGATCAGAGAACATGCATTCGCATATTGTGTACGGAGGTAAAGGTGTCTTCCACATCTACAATATACACTAATCCCTACCAGATAGTGTGGTAAATCTTTTGGGAATACATTCACACACCGTCACCCTCTGCAATCTCCACCTCCTCCTGCCTGACTCCCTTGGTACCTCCACATTTTAGAAAAAGGATATGCTTCAGCTCCTTCTGATGAAGTGACAGTAATCTTCCTTTGCAGATGCACGGGGGGGAAGACCTTGTTCATTCATCTCAGTATCCCTCTTAAGGTGTAACACACTTGAACAAACATGGAGCACAGTTTGTTAAACCCAGTCAGGAAAGCTGCTAGACGTCTAAGATTAAAGAAAATATAATTTCCCCCCCAAAATCCTACTGGCTGCTGTCCTATGCACTTTATACTTACATACTTTCATAATATTCTGTGAACTAAACACTTTTGAGTCATAGTGCTACTAATATGAGCATAATTTGGTCAGCTTAGATGTAAACTAGTCACAATCTGACAGATTGCTTTGTTAAATGATTAACTTTTTGTATTCAGCTATACATATGTATTTCTAATTAATAGTAAATGTGCTAAGCATCTTTAGTAAATCTGTAAACTATAATCATAGGAGAGCTTGCCAAATTTTGAGTGCTGTTGCAACTTCTTATCAAACAAGCAAACAATCATCGGTCCTGTTAGTAGCAGAATTTTATTTTTTTTTTTTTTGTAAAACAGTTAAACATTCATGAGTGTAATACTTTTCAATGAGCTTAAAGAAATGTGTCTTTGGAGACTTGAGCTGCAGAGATTGTCGTTTAGCCAACATCTGATGTATGAAAAAGCTGCATTTGACAGCAGCAGCTTTTTGTTCTTTAAATATTGTGTCCAAGAACATTGTGGTCACTCTTTGGTACATGCCCAAATCTTCTTAATTTAATTTTTTTTATTATTATTATTTTTCTTAATCACACACTATGTGTGGCCTTAATGCAATAGTAAAGTAAAATTTCTGTTTCAGATTGACTTTTAAATTTTATTTGTTGTAGTTGTAGCAGCTATTAACTATAATGCCAGCTGCTCTAAAATAACAAGCAATGCAAAGCTAATTATTGACCCTGTTCCCTAAAATCCCACTGACGATTATCGCAACTCTTACAATTTTACAATGAATATGTGTTCTTTGTTGCTACAGTGTGAAACTGTTTTAAAGGTGATTGGGTTAACATGCGCATGTGTGCTAAACGCTGGTAATCCGCCAGTGTTTACCGTCTAGCCAGCGAAAGCCCTGGGCAAGATGGCTGGGCACCATTCAGCTGACCCCCCGCCATCACAGCAACCACACACGGCCTCCAACACCCATCTGGGTCCCCCTTCCCACCCTCCTCCCCACCCGATTCCTTTTGTTCCTGCTCCCTCCACACATGCACACAATCACCCAAACTGTAGGGACATCTGGTGTGAGGGTGGCCTGAAGAGTAGGGTGGGAGGAGGCACGCTCAGCTGCCCCGGGGATACGGAGGATGTGGGGTGTGCTAGACGGGGGTCATAGAGAAACATGTGTAATCAAGATAGTGGGGGTTATTGTGACTGAGTTGTGAGAGGGAAGTCGGGGGGCTAAAGAGAAGTAGGCAGATAATTGATGGATGGAAGTAATTGTGTGTAATGCAAGCGCAGAAACATGGGGCTCTGGGAAAGGGAAACTGAGAGGGAGAACTAGTGAATAGTACTGGTAAAAGAAGGAAGATAAAGGAGGGAATCAGAATAATGAAAGAAAGTACTGCACCAAATAGTCTGGGGAGGGATTGAAAGGAGGAGGGAGATTTGGAGAGTGTGAGGAAAGGGTGAGAAAGGGAAGCAGCAGGAGGAGGAGGAGAAAAGGGAGGGGGCCTGCTGTTGTGTTGCATCACTCAACGCTTGCTGGGGTTAAAGAGGAGTAACTACCTGCCTGTCAGGCTGATTGTTCATCCCTATGCATCAGGGGATACACGTCCTGGTTTATGAGAAATGGCACAGAAACACTATGTGGGCCACTTAACCACAGAAAATGGCTGCCTTCGCATATCTGGGAATACAAATACTACTCCCAGGTTGGGCTTTGTGAGCTGGTGATTTCTTCATGCACATGATGCTATCACGTTGGTTTTTATTACAGTACATGCTCTCATTTTACCCACTCCGTTAGCAGCCTTGCTCGTTCAAATAGTTTATTTTGTATTAATGATTCTCATACCACAACAAAAACCCTCCATCAAAGAGCTTAATAATAAGGCTTCCTCAGTAATTACAACCTCAGTAGCTTGGGTGCCTTTTCAGACGCCACACTTACTCATCTTTCAGTTAAATGAAAACAAAGCCCATGCACTCCAAGTATGGATACACAAATTACAGCGTACCAGTGGTGCGTAAAAGAGAGCAAAGACACAGAGAAGGCACCAGAGGCAAAATGCATTGAGTTTCCTCTCACTTTCTCGCTGTGCAACACAAGCTTGCCTCCCAGAAGGGGAACAAAGGTTTGTCAAGCGCATCGCGGTGAAGAGAGTAAAACCTCCTCAGCCCCTGGGAAGATGGAAGGTGACATTTGTATGTAAATGGAGACAGACGCTCTTCGCACCGGCTGAAAGGAAATGAGAGTGGGCAACCTAGAAAATTCTTCTGTTTTGAGAAGTCGTCGGTTTTGCTGTTTTCTGACGTTTTGTGCTAGAAGATGAATGGAAAGGCACAGCTTTGGAATATGTGAAAACCTTTTATTATGAAAATGTTGCTCATGTCTGCACACTCAGCCATGTTACAAAAAGTATGTCTTTGATAACAGGATGATGAACTAATCCAACATGCCAGTGTTTTAGTGATTATGGAATGATAAACTGTTTAACATGAGTTTAACCAAAAAAGATGTTAAAAAAATGTGTGCATCTTATTTGGATACATTTTATTCAGCATTTGTGATCACAAATTATCCATATTTAAGAACAGACACAGACATGCGCAAATAAATCCATTTCATCCAGCGTCTGCTAAGTAAACAATAACATACCAAATTCATTTTTTATATTGCAGATTATGAGATTTTGCAGTAGTTAGTTTTTACTTTACAGTTTATAGATTCTGAAACAAAGACAGGCTGAAATAAAAGAGGGAACAAAATAAAATCCAAACTGTTCTAATATGGCTCAGGCTCCTGTGGTTCCTGCACCCTTTATGTACTCCAAATCTCAGTGTTGAAAGTTAATCCTGATTAAAAAGTGATTGAGGATGGGGTAAGAATGATATCATGGCAATCATAGAAACCAGCCATGGTTTGGGAGATTAGAGTCAGAGATTTTCTTGGTGAGGGACCCCTTTCTGCTGTGATTTGCCCAGGGGTCAAACTATTGTGAGTTGATTTTTGTATATTTTATTTATTTTTTTTATTTTATTTTTTTTTATTGTATACGTCACAAGAATAATGTTTCAGATTTGATACCCAGTTGTATTTTTTTTTTTTTTGCATGGTTTGTGGTTTTTAGCTCTTCCAGGGAAGAAATGATAGTTTTGCTGTTTGCAAACAAAATAGGATAATTTAATGCTTTAAATGCAGTGATTGAAACTTCATTATTTCTCACTAATAGCAGTTTGAAGATTTTAACATTGTAGCTTTTCTGGTTATTAAGTGATGGGACAACTAATATCTTTCACCGTTGTTCAAGGACAGGGATGAAAACAAAACCATTGTGTAGACTAATCAACCACCTGCTGAGAGAGGGTTGGCTATCCATCTTCCCCGAAATCACGCGGCAAAATCACGAAATCTAAGCAAACAGCAATTTAGTCAAAGTAGGGATTGAGAAAGAGTTGGGAAAAAAAGTAAATGGATTTCTAAATGGAGTTAAGTACAGCTGTTGTCAGAATCTGTTTTCTGTCAGTACGGTTTGAAGGCGTTAACACAGAAGAACAGGGAGTCAGTCCTATTGCAAGCTTTTAGGATGATTCTGCCCAGTGAGCACTAGAGAAAAACACTTCAGAGACTGAAACTTCATGCATAAGATAGATGCAGTCAGGAAGAGAGCAATGAAGCTGACTAAAGATGAAGAAACAAGCAAACAAAAATAAAAAATAAGTTGTTTTTGGCTAGCAAGCTGGTTTAAGAGTTATATTATAAGTGAATGTTTTTTTGTTTTTTTTTAAACCTTCTTTGAGTCACATGTGCCATCTACAAACTCTTAATTTATTTAGATCTTGGTGATGAGCATAGAGCTTGATGAATGAAAACCTGGATGTAGCCACTTTGATTAAGTCTGCTTGCCAGAGGGCTGGGTGGGATGTACTCTGAGATAAATCCCACCCAAGTCCTCTACCCTCAAGGCAGCCCCTATGACATTTGTCATTATACCCCAATCTGTAATCCCACTAGGGTGGAGGCAGGGCTAAAGACTTAAAAGGGAGGACAAAAGCAGGTTTGGCATGGAAATCTGGGTTTCTGTACACATCCCTTACTGTATTTGCCTAGGGTTAGTGTAGTGGAAAATTAGGGAGAGGCAGACACAATTAAAGCAGAAATAACAGAGTCGGACTCTGTTTCTGCGGAGAGGTGGGGTGGGGAGAATTACAGACAGAAGGGAAACGAAGACAGTGGCTTAGGAACAGCAGGTAGATGGGGAGCAGAGGGTGCCTCATTTTTATGGAGATAAAAGAGCACTAATGAATTTGAACCAACGCCCTTCAGGGATATGCCATAAGGGCAGAAATAGGAAGGAGCAGATTGTGGTTGATTATTTTTTTTTAAAACAACAGCCAAACTGTCTTCCTAGCTCCGAAGGGTGTTCACGATTTTGTGAACGCTAAGATGGCCGTTGCCATGTTTGCCAACTGCTGCAACGGAGCCAGTGCTCAGAGAGGAATTAGTGCCAGAGAAGATGTGCCTAACTGGCCAAGTCATAATCAGTCCGTTTGCCAACAAGATAATTTATCTCATATCACTTTACCTCAGTTTTCACAGCGCTCAGATTTTTTTTTTTTTAATTGATGAAGCATAATAGAAGACTTAAAGACTTGCATAAATTCAATTGCATTATGAGGGTATTTTCTGTTTTTTTATAGTGAGTTAAATGGAAAAATGGAGAGAACAGCTTTGAAGTAACTAATACTTCACAATATCTGTTTAGTTCCTGAACCTACAATATTTTATTGTTGGAGTTTATACTATTTAAAGGGAGGTGATTCTTTCATGGAATGTTTGGTATTAGGAGCAATACCATGGGAATATTGCTCCCATGGTAGCCGTTTGGGGTTGCCTGCTCTCATAAAGCACTATTTCCAAAAAGCTCCTCCTTAGAGCTCCAGTCTCCAGCTGAGCTTCCCCCTCACAGAGCTCCCTCTTCTGCATCTCCCTCACACAGTTCCTCAAGACTAGCAGCAGCAGGAATAAGCAAACACTTGGTGGAGCTGAACGCTTGTTGAGCTCATCAAATGAACTACCTTTCAGTCCAACTTTCCTTAGAACGTTTGTTAATAGCATAATGAGAAGAAATGTTGTGATGACATACTGAAGCCGTAGTGTTGGAAAGAGTATGTGCTTCTTAAAGGAACAGAGGCAGAATTGAAGCCATCAAATTACTAAGTGAAATTTCTTTTAAGTCATGTTACGTTTGATTTTATAACAACTGAAGGTAACATGGTTACATGATAGTGCCATTTTATAGTACAATATGCCCAGAAATTGTCTAGTCCACCCCTTTAATATTGTCAGGAATAAATGTTTAGTGAGACTTTTACTATATGATAGCAGTCACAGCAGTGGATTTACTTGGAGTCTGCCCTACCTGCTTATCTGTCCATGTTTTTTTACCGTATTGTTTGACTTCACAGGGAATCCGACAGCAGACCATGGTCTGCACTCATGTGAAGGTAATGGTCTGCCCCCTAGTCTGTGAGGCTGGGCAATACATAATGAAGCAGTCTCCTCTATTGTAAATCACAGAGGGATCTTGTTTAGCTGATGCCTTTTGGGAGTGTTGCTTGAAAGTAGTGCTTGTTACAAAGTATTGCCTAGGATTAGTGTAACTGAGCAGGCGGCACTGAACATGACGCTTGAAGAGGGGGTGGAGGTTCTGTTCTTGTCATGTGCTGGATGAATATTAAAATGGAACGGAGATGATAAGGCATGAGCCGGTGTATCATGTCTATGTTCAGTCAAAGGCCGTTTGTTATTTTCTATCCTTCTGTGACATTGACATTTTCATCCAAAGTGGGGTTTTGGCAGTCAGGCACTTGTCTGATGCAGATATGTGTAATTTGCATTGAACCCACAAGACAACGTTCACCCTTCTTCCTCACGGTTGAGATTCTGGGCACCTGAGAAACTGCTGGACATCAAACAAAGTTTTCTGGCTTTGTGTATGTGGAGGATGCCAAAGATTTGATGAAAATTACTAATTTTATGCACCAGATCAGGCTTTTGCAGCATGGTGCATTTCACCTTTATACTTGGATTCTGTTATATTGCAACATTCAGATCTTAGTTATATACCTTGAATGTTATCAAGATAAAGATTGTACTTTAGTTCCATAGTTCTTTCCTGCTCTATCACAGATACATAGCATAATAGTGGGTATTACCAAGGTGGTAAGAGTCGTAAATAGATATTTCATTGATGCACCTTATTATCAATATACACTGTCTGAGCACTGTTCTGAGCAGTAGTCAGTTGGGGAATCATCTTTTGTCTGCTCGAGTGTGTGGGGGCGTGGGGTAGAGACTGATAAGTCGGCCAGTTATCTGCTGTAGTCCTGTTCAGTCTGTCCCAGCTGGCTGCATCTATCTAAGCACTAAGTCACAGCTGATTTTCCATGTATTCCTGTTCTGTTAAACTGGCACTTAGAAAAGTATTCATACCCCTCTAGAGGCATCTGGGCCCTGCAGTTGCATTACAATTATTCTGCCTTAACAATAGCTGAGGATCCAGACCCTTTGTACGAAGCAAAACATAGAATAGGGGGCAAGATTTTACAAGGCTAGTAGTTTGATGGTTTTATTCAGTGTGATGAGACAAAGCAAAGAAATGCAACTGATTAAACCTGATTATTTACCTCCATGAAACAACAACCTGTTTTTGAAGACATTTCAAAAAAAGGTCTTGTCCACTGATTCTACTGCTTATTAAGAAAATCTCACTTGCATTAAACAGAAATACATTTAAAACAAAGAATAATGTTTATAGACTCAATCACATAGAGGAGTCAAAAAATGAGTTTAAGGCTGTTGTTCTTAAGGAAGAAAATAAGTAGTTTTAGAGTTTAAAATTTTGATCAAATATAGCTGGATAATTCAGTTGCCTTAATATTGGAGAAGCTTTTTTGCTTTTTTTTCAATGGCAGCATTTTGTGAACAGTGTAGAAAACAAAAATTAATGCATCAACCAACATCTTAGTGGATCATTGCCTTCATTTTTTTAAATTCTTTTTTGAGGTACATTTCCACTCCATTTATTAGCTTTACATAACATCCTGTGCCCCATTTTCTGGTTACATTAGGCAGCTTGTTTGTTATACCACACTTCAAAAGAATACATTTTTAGGAACATTTTAACTATTAAAATGTTTGTATCTGCAACATGCATTGGTCATAACACTTTTACATTCTCATTAGTTATGCCTTGGTGGTTTAAGTTTGACAATTTTGGTAACATCACAATATTTGTTTAGCCCTAGAATAAATATGTAACTGTAAGAGGAAAGGAAGAAATTTTCTTTTTTCTTTTTTATTCTTTCCTTCTAATAAAATATGTGGCTTTCCAGCAGAGAGGAGTGGAATATAGTGCATTTCTTAAAAAGGAGCCTAAAGGAACCTTGAGAAACCTGGTCTAGCATTTGAACTTGACTACTTTCCCTCATCTCAAGTGCTGTCGCTTACTTCAAAGTGGGATTTTTTTTTCCTCCACAAAAAATACTCTGTCCACCTTCCTGCCTCCTTCTCCCTTTTGTGTGGACTTTACAGCACAAAGAATCAGTTTGGGAAACTGTGGAGATATATTCGTAACCTAAGATGTCTCCATCTGTGTGTATTATTTTTTTTGTGTGTGTGCCTCTGACAGCTTGTGGGGCCTACATAGTTTCATGTGTGATCTTGTGCATATCCAAGGAGGCCTGCAGATGCTCAGTGGTGGTCTTAAGCATTACCTTTGTCAACAAGATGGAACCCAGAGACCAAAATCCACGTGTGGAGTCATGGTTGTATAGTTTTGAGCCCAGTGGTTCATTGTTAGAGAGAGAACTTTTATTGTGATTGGTGAGTAAGGCTCTTTACAATGTGATCTTGAAAACCCTTCTTAAAGTGACACATAATATCACGCTCAACATCTGTGAAACCTCTGATTTATTATATTGCAGCCAGTGGATTTGATGGCAGTAGGACAATAAGTATACATCAAATGAAATTGCTTGCATCGCAGGGAAAATGAACTTTTGGTTTACGCCAAGTGAAATAATGTTTCAACTATGTTTTAGTGGCTTTAAACCAATTTAGCCACCTTTAATTTTTTCTACAATGATTGTTATTGAAACATCTATTTGATGCTTTCCACACTAATAGCTGAATCTTGCTGTCTCAAATGTCTCCATTAGATTGTGATAATTACAGAATTTCCACTGGCAGCCATCTGTGCATGACAAGTTGTGTGGAAAACTTTCAGCTGCAAGGCTATGTGTGTGTTGATTTGTGTGAGTGGGGGCACTGTTTTTGGGAAACACGAGGGGTGAACAATAGGTGATTCATCTCTGTCATAAAGAGAACCAGTTTAGTATAAGTGATGCGTTAGCTTGCTGGACGATTTGTCTTGTGATTCCCCTGCAGCCTGTGGCCTTTATTTTTACCACCTGCCGATACACACACCCATCCCCACATCTTCACTTGTCATTATGTCAGAAACTTTCGTCTTCTCGACTTTAATTTTTCCTGCGACAGTCAGCCGCTGATGTTGCGAATAAATGCGAGTGCACTCTTGACCTTCGATGACCACGCAAGCCACAACTCAATTTTAAATCCACTTTTGTTAAATTTTTTACTCTGCATATGTAATCAGATGTGCTTAAAATGTTTTCGAGAGTTTAAAGCTTTGCCCGCTAGCAACCAAAGCGTTCCAAAGTACCCCCTCCTCTTTAGCTTTGAATAGCTGCCAAATGGTCAAGATATTTTTACTCAGCCTCCACGAGTCGGTGCAAGTTGTTAGCCGAAGAGATTTCATTCACTTGACCACTTAGTTCAGGCGGTGTGGGCATGCAACACTCGGTGCTGAGACAAAAGGGAGACATAAAAGGAGAGAGAAAGAATGCTGACAATTCTGTGTGTGTGCGTGTGGGCGTGTGCATGTGTGTGTGCTTTATGAATGGTTTTATTTTTTTTATCCTGGAAGGAGGGCAGTAGAGAGAAATATGTAGAGAGGGAGTAAGAGAGCGATGTGGAGGAGGAGGGGTAGATAGAAGGGATCCTTTGAGACCAAGGCTGCCTACTCTGAAAAGGAGAAGACTCTGAGGTTGAAAGAGAGAGTATCAAAACATGAGAGAAGGAGCTGTGTGCGTATGAGAAGGAAGAAACAATAAATTAAACTATGATGGAAAGAAAAGACCTGAAAATGAAAGGAAAGCAATATTTTGTTACTACTGCTGTGACAAACCACATTTTGTTTGGTGTAACCATGATCATTTACAACTTGCACCAATCTTCAATTGGCTTTTCACAGCTTAATTCGATTGCAAGCTCACATAAAGAACATCATCAAATAAATGTGTGTTTGACATGTGATGATGTGTGTTGCAGCCCAATAAATAGAGAAATAATCCACAAAAGACAGCAGCTGCATTTAATGGAACAACACAATAAGCTTGCAGAAAGTATGTACCACTCCTGAAAAGCAGCGTTATACAAATGTAGGTGCAATGAAATGTAGGAATTGCACATTTGATGACAGATATATGTTAATTCCAATAATCTGTGCAATAGTAATATCACAAAAGACTGTTTAAAACACAATATTTTTGGCATCAGTCCCAATGTTGGAGATTTACACTTTGGGGCCAAAACAGCTTATTGGACAAAGTCCGTTTGCAGTAGAGGCCCATGCCTGACACAGATGACTGTCCCCAACAGTGGGGAAAGCATTATCGCAACAAATCAATTTATTAGCAACCCATCATCTCAATACTGTGGAAGAACGTCACCGATTTTTAATCAACTCTAACATATATTATCAATAAATGTGCAAATGTTGCCCTTGCATACTTTGCAGAATCAAAAGCTCCACCATCTTCTGCATTCAGATAAAGATGATATTTTTTGTTTCTCTGACGCCTGATAGAACTTAAAATCTGCTGTGTAACTCACAGTGACTTCATGTCTGATAAAACCTTTTGACACAGCTTTGGTCAGCTATTTATAATTGAAAGTGTTTCAAACTTAATAAGAACACAACTCTTTCTTTTTTTTTCTTTTCTTAAGAAATCCTATTTGTCTAGCCTTCAATATGGTACTCTAACATTGCCTCCACTGCTTGGTGTTGTCCAGGTCTATGTCAGTTTGACTTGCTTTGGATGACCTCTTTGTGAGTGAGAATAGACTAAAGGCCATAAAGGGACATAGTATGAGTTAACGGGTCACATGGAGTTCTGGTAGGTCTCTATTTCTTAATAGCTGCATCTGTACCAGGCCTGTTTAATTCTGTTTGAACCCTTCTTGCACACAAATATGGCAACATGATACCTTGTACATCATCTTGTCAGAATGTTTTCTTTTTTGCACTCCCTGGGATGTCATGCTGGCTTGCAGTGTTGTTGACACAAGGTGAATTATGCTTCTGTATGCTTTTCATCTTTTAGCAACGACCGACTCATCACCTTATGCTCCTTAAGAAATCAGACGACACCTCTTGATGTCAAGTTTCTGTCTTCCTTTGAGTAAATATCAGCCGAGCTTTCAATCAACATGATTTGCTGCCACCAAGCTCCCTCTCAGCGTCTCTGTCCTGTCTCAAATCAGACTGTGGTGGTTTATTAGCAAACGAAACACAATGCAATGCAGTTTGAAAATTCTCACTAAGATCACGGGCTGTCTGTACTGGCAGTGAGTGTCAACTTGTCCTTCACGCATAAGCTCAAATTTCACACCAGGCTGCAGCAGCTTTGGCAAATGGCAACTTTACAGTGTTGAACAAGTTGGTCTTTCATAGAAGCCCGCTGATTGGATTAATGTAAGAATATAGCTGGGCTGCCTCTAGTAAGTAGGTGGGGTTCTTTAAAGAAAATGGAACAGCTGCTTACAATTTTAGGTTTGCGTGTAGCCGGAGAGTATGGCGGCCTTTTTCTGATGCTAACCTTGCTAAATTCACACCACTATTTCTTTAGGCTCGCAATATTTAAAAGCCCTGTGGTGCTCCACAGTGCTGTAGCAGGGTAAGAAATTGTGTGATTTTCCACTAGATCCCTTCATGTGGTGGTGTTATTTGGCTTTGTACTCTAGTAGTTGTTATGAATCACCATCTGTTTTCACGTGGTTTCCAGATGCATGTCTTAAAGCACAGACACTTTTTTAACATAGTTTTGGATTAGTGTTTAAAGGACGCGTCTTAAATTGTTGCTCTGATTCTATTGTTTATGATCATCAGAAGACTCGTCCTGA
This sequence comes from Poecilia formosa, assembly GCF_000485575.1. Classification (NCBI taxonomy): domain Eukaryota; kingdom Metazoa; phylum Chordata; class Actinopteri; order Cyprinodontiformes; family Poeciliidae; genus Poecilia; species Poecilia formosa. The sequence continues at coordinate 1,413,109 of NW_006799949.1, forward strand.
AGGGCTTCAATGTTGTTCCTGAGAAATGGGGCAGAGGCACTCCAGCACCACTATATTACTAACATGTTGCTTTAGACGGAATTGAAAATAGACCATTTGAATCCAACCAAGCACTGCGGCAAAGAAATCTTGTGGGGCCAGTAATGGCATAAAGGGTCAGCAAAAAGCACATATACAAAGGCCTATTGTTGGCCATAATGTCAGACTGTATTTCTATAAAAACACCAAAAATATGAGGTGGGATAGCATATTCTGGATAAATGAGTTTAAAGTTGTTACTCCCCAGGATCATAATGTTTTAATTTAGCCTCAACACTCAGTTCTGAAATTTATGTAGACTGCTGCCACATAAGCAAAGCACTTTTAGCATAATTGCACCTTTGGTGTAGGCCTCTTTTCAAGGCAAGCTATTGATTTTCTCTCTCGCTCTGTCTCTTTCCTGTGCTGCCCTTTGTTTTTCTTCACTTCAGCTTTATTTTCCCTCTTGAATTCCTCTGCTGAAGCACTTGATCTGATCTCTGTCCCACTCCTTTTTCTCTCTACTCCATACCCTGGATGGTGCTCAAGCAGTAAAGTAGCTAAAGGATGCAATTTGATTACAGGAACAAGTGCTGCCCCACCTTACAAATGTAGGAATCCCAGTTGGCAACCAAATGATCTCCTAATAGAAAAATGCAAAAGTAGCATTTGCTCAGGTTGTCTTTTCATATTAAGAGGGAAACCAGAAAAGCACAATACATATGCCATACATGTTGTTCAATTGAAGGTTTCTGAAGTTACGCTTGATCCAAATATCTCCGCTCTTAAAGATATGCTTTGTGTAACTTTAGGTCTCTATGAAACTGGTCTTGACTGATGTGTTGATTTTCAGTATTTCAAAGAGAATTATTCCAATCCAGTTTTTTTAGGGCTGCAGGCAAAGCTTACCTGTACTGTAGTCCCTCTTACTGATCCTCATAGTGCACTTCTTTCAGCTACCTTTCAGAGATATAAAGTGGAGGCTCGGTGGTAGCACAGTCAAAAGAAAATTTAGTTTTATTCACACACAATTAGATTTAGAGAAATATGGATGTCATAGCTGCTTCTGCTCTCTGCATTAAGTTTTTTTCTTTTGCCATTTTTGTTTACTTTGCACTCTAATTTTGGTGTTACATTGTTGTTTTACAAATGTAATTAGGATTTTAATTGCATCCCTTCAGATCAAAGATATGTGGCCAATGTATGATTACTGATTTTATAAAACATCGACATATTAGTCAGTTCTAACAGAATTCTAAGAAATATACTTGCCAACATTCAAATGTTTTTCTAGTGTTTCGCCCTTGAATATAGGCGTATATGCAACATTCCACTGTGTTTGTGAAAGAGAATGGGCAGTTGCTGTAAAATAAGGTTTACCTTCTTAAAATAAAGACAGACGAAATACTGCACTAACGAAAAATTATATTTCGATATTCGTTGTTTAAGTTGGTCCTTGAATATTAAATTTTCAATTGGCTTACAATGATTTCAGTCCGACTAGAGTTCAAAACACTGTAATGCAGAGCCCAGAAGTTACCACACAAACACATGCACACATACAATCTCACACAGACATACCCACGCTTTCACGTGCACATGGCCAATTATCTTCAGCCTATTACAGCAAATTATGTCCCTCCTGTCTGTATATAATGTCCCCTTTATTCATGGTCCGAGTCTGGTGAACATATATATGTTCAGCCTACTTTTGCTCTTTTCTTTCATTCTTCAGTCACAGATTTTGATCTGCAACTGTTAGGATTCTCCATTTAACAAAGTGAATCTCTGGACATTATTCTATACCATAGATTTGGACCAAAATCCTTTATGTATGACGAGCAAACTGCAAACATGTCAGCATGCTGCTGAAATCCAACAGGCAGCCACAGAGTTTCTCACAAAGTCAGACAAACAAATCATGCTCTGTGTTCATTTGAGCCAAGATACTTGCAAAATCAGATCAGTCAAGACTGAAATATGGCTGAAAAATGTTTGTGCACAGCTGCTTAAATGGTTGTGAAATAGAACAAACTCCAACAAATCTGAATGTTGACACGCACGTCTTTGCATCTGGTCCCCATCAATACGCAGCACCTTTTTTTTTTTTTCTTGGTACTGTAGATTTGTCCGAACACATAGACACATAGATACACAATGTACATACATGTGCTTGTAAGCACTCCTACTGTACTTAAATGTCCTGTGGGCCTATAGTTGCTCTCTATTAAATCCCTATTTACCAACATAAACCGAGCATGTGTGCTTCAAGTGGTGGGTGTATGAACGGCATAAAGTAGCAGTCAGGAAGCTATTCAGGGCCCCTCAAGTCTGGTGGAATGCAGAACAAGGGGGATGGGCAGACTCAGTTGGTTATTGGATAGAGAAGGGAGTGAAACTCAGCTGGGTGTGGTTTTCAAAATTTATGGACACACACATGCACCCTCCACAGCCCAGTATGTTTTCGTAGTTTGAATAGGCTTGCACAGATGTTCACTGTTTATACGGCCTTCATTAGCTTCTATTCAGCCTTCCTTGTGTGTTGCTATGCTGAGTGTGCACTCACAGACACATACACAGGCTAGAACTTGCTATTTTTAGTATTGAGGAAGCAGAGTGTAGCAACAGGCTAAATATTGTCTTTAAAAAAAAAAAGACCAACCTGTTGTCTCATTTGAGCATTTTCCACCTTCTCCCTTGTTCCTTAATTATTCCGCACCCATTATGAAGTACATTCTCTAATGTGAAAAGAGTGGAGTGTTCAAACCTGTGAAAAAGGTAGTTTTACTGCTTTGGATGATGAATTGTTTCAGGTATGACTTGTCCACATTTTGCAGTTTTTACGCTTCTCTAATTCTAGGGTGGACTTAATGCCAGAAAAAACAGTGAAAAAACACACAAAGAATAAATAAAAGACTAAAATATCTGTTCATAGTGGATCCAGTTCAACATTTTAAAGGTTGAACTAAAAATTATTTAATTAAATCCAGCACTTTAATTTCACTGCTGATACGCAAATGCTGATGTGGAGCTAACTTTAATTTGTCACTATTTATCCAGTTGTGTTCTCACTGTGCTTACTAATCATTCCTTTTTCGCCCATTACTCTGTTTCCTTTTTACACAAAGTACCCAAATCTCTGCCACATAAACAGTTTGAAAGTGAAGGGAAGGTTCTTAAATCTAACAAGGCAGATTATTATTGGTCAGCTCAACAAGACCTCAAGACAGTGCAAGCCTTAATTGAAGCACTATTTCCTTTCTTGAAAATAATGGTCTCAAACCTAGATGTAGGAAGCTTAAAGCATTTACCTTCATGTTGGGGCGAATGATAAAAGCTTATCCCTGCTTCAACAATTAAAGTCACATTGATGAACAGTATCGTAGCATTGTTTTTTTGTTTGTTTGTTTTTTTTTTGCATCATTTCAAAATCATTCATTACTCTATAAAGGACAAGTTACAAGGACATTGATGTTGAATTGAAAAGTTCTGGCTTGCAGCCTTGTTTGGGTTGAGGTTAGGACTCTGCACAAGCCAGTCAAAGTTCTTCTACACCAAACTCACTCAACCATGTCTTAATAGACTTACTCACTGCCCATTCTTTACAACTATCTTAGTTGCGGTCTTTTTTTTATTCAACAGAGCTTTTAACGGATCACTCATTGCTTTGAGGTTGCTGAGGACAACATTCAAATTTGTTGCCGAAGCCTCCAAGCTGTTTGGTTTGGCATTAACATGGAGTCCTTTTGAGGGGGACAACCAGCAAAACTGATGCAAACATGCAGTCTAGCCCCGACCTTTGTAAAAAAAAATCTTACTGCACACAGTGATTACGGTTTGGAACTCCTCCAGCTGCCTTTTAATTGACATGTTGCTGGTGTTTTAGTGTCTCCATGTGTGTCCAGTCTGTTTTTTGTTTTTTTTCCTTGTTCCTTTTTTGTTTTACTGGGTATCCAGAGCTCAGCAACACTAAACTAATAAAGATTTGTGTGTTTTGAGTGTTTTGAATTTCAATGAGGCTCAGATGTGTGCAGAAAAGTGGGGGTAGGTAAAATCGATTTTCAGCTGAGCAAAAACAGATGCATGGGAGTCAGTGAGACTGTGTTCTCTCTCTCTCTCTCTTTTCTGTCTCTCTCTCTCGCTCTCTCACGCACACATACATACATGCACAGGAGAATATGCCAGCACATCACAATCACAGACACTCACACCTACCCAGACTACTCATGCACTCTTGTATTCAGGAGGAAGGTTAATTGAAGGTTATAACTGGGGAGTTGGAGATGAGAGGCTTTCAACGGGAACATGTGCTTGTGTCCGTTATTCACCTTCTTTGCTTGGCCTGACCTCCTCACTACTCACTACTTCACTTCTTTTGCTTTCTCTTCCTTTTTCTCTGTCTCTCTCTCTTTCTCTCTCTCTTTCTTCTTCCCTTTCTCTCTCTCTGTCTCTGTCTCTCTTTCTCTGTTTTATTTCTAATTTTCTCTCTCTTACTCAGTCTTCATCCAGAGCCCAGTCAAAATGTGCAGCCATGCAGATACCTACAATCTCATTAATTCAACCCATCAGCTGTACTGCAGTTCTCGCTCTCCAAACCCCATCTTCTACTTCTCTTTCCATATGCAAACACTTCTTATAAAAGGTTAATATAATCGGCCACTGCTTAGGCTAACGATATATGGGTTCCCCCTAAGTTTTTGTGTAAAATTTCTCATTATCTGGATCTTATCAAGTATGTACATTACTCAACATTATATTCTTACTTGATGTTTCCATAATTCGTCTTTTCTCAAATGTAGATAGTGATTGAGATTAAAATGAGAAACTTTGTAAAGAGATGTGAAAAGTAACATAAAGAAGATTGATACAAACTAGGCTTTGTATCTTAATTTTAAATCAGTTTTGCATTTCAAATCTTTGTAAGTAAAAAAAAAAAGTGGATGTTTTTTTTAACCTATTATAACCTAAACAGAATTAAGAATGGGCACGTAGTCTGTGTGGATGAACTCAAACTAAAATACACTGTATACTCTCAAATGTACGCTCTCATATGTGTACTCTCGTATTTGTGGCCAGAGCCAACATTGTTCAACCTTGAAACCAAGAATAAATCCACCCTTAACCTAGCCTTTGGGTTATCTAAGCACAATGTTGAGCTTGTGTGAGTTTTCAATGGATAATATTGTTCACATTTTTAAGGCTTTTATGGTCTGCACCGCATTGAAATCATGCTCTAATTATAAGCATCAAAACATGGCTTTTTTTCTCTCTCTCATTGGCTTATTTCAAGTTTAGCTGTTAGCCAATCATTTAGGGGTTATAAAGTGGAAATTAGTGCATAACCTTGGCATTTAGGATAAAGTCTTTTACTAAAGGTTGAGGAGACAGTTTATGTAATAGATGGCGGTGGTCTGTTGATGACTTTGCATGTGTGCCAAATCACACATATGTGTGTCAGATATGACTGGTACATTTGTCTTTGTGTGAGCTCATGCTTGCATGGAGGTTTATGCTTTGCACTCAGTAGGGTTCAGTGGGGCTTTATGTCTGCGTATAGGGGCTGGGCTTCTGTGTGCCCTTCCATCGCCACCCTCTTGGACCCACTTTCCCACACACACTCATTAAAATGTCATCCGAAGCAGGGCCATCCATTCTATCTGTGGAATGCAAGGGGTTGGGAGGGAGTTCGTGAACAGGCATATTGAGTTTCTTGAAAACGGAGGGGCTGTTGCGACACAAGACATAATGTGTTTTCTGACTGCATGTTGAAAAGAATATCTCCAAATAGGCATTGGGCCGTCATGGCCTGGCAAAAGTCTCGAGAGACATTTTTAAGGCTCCAGTATTTAAGCCAAAATTCAAAGCAAAAATTTGTCACAATTGCATGATTTTGTAAATTATGATAATTTAATGCAAAGTTGGCATTTTAATGGACTTTCAATGCAACTTTTAGAGCAACTTTGCATTAAAAGTGTCATTATTTACCGAATGACGCTTCATGACAACTGTCATAAACATTCATTAAGACTCCTTCATGTTCATGACAGATGTTATGTCATGTTTATGTCATGGTGTGTCATGTCAGTCTTATGCATACCCATTCAAATAAAGTGTTACCACTTTTTTTGTAATGTATGTCACCCTAATCTGTGCCTAGTTTCTAGGATTGAAGTGTGGACTCTGCTAAAACAATATTAATATTATTTGGAAAAATATAAATAAAATTTACCTCAAACACAACATAGTTGCTTACATTACCGATTATGTTGGAAGTTTTTTTTTTTTTTGTGCTATTCGGGTAGCTCTGCTATTTCTGTGGTTTATCCATATTCTTATTCTTGATTCCCTTTGCATCTTAAGATTAGCTAATCATGCCCTTTGAATTTCTCATAACAGTAACTTGACAGAGAATGGCAAGTTGAAAAATGCTGCCCAAAGTTTCAAAAGTATACTCCAAACCATCTGCTTGGTCCAATTTCCATTCTCAATCACACTTTATGAAAGCACAGTTATTGTAAATGTTGCTATATATTAAAAATAAATGAAGGGAAATCAAGTAGCGACAGAACAATCAATTTCTAGAAAACATATATTCTCCTGACCATTATGTCCTACTTGTTCATATTCCTGCACAATAACAATTGCTCACAGTGAACGATGCCGCTCAATTTTACCATCAGTTTGTATTGACATTCGCTGGTAACTTGCAATAAAATGTTCTTAGTATGGTAGTGCTTGTGTGGGGAAAAGAATGTAAACTTTGTTTAATAATTAATAGTATTAGCTGACCAAAAGTTTTGTCTGGCTAATGAAAAGGGGAAAAAATGAATCATTTTCAATGTCTGTAGGAAAGATCCTGCTAAAGTCGAGCCCTAAATTGCATGAAGAATGATGGCAGAGCTTAGATTCCAGCTTTATTTGTAAGAGAATGGAACAGAACAAACATGGTTCTATTGAATACAACTAGAAGAACGCCGAGTGCATAGGCCGTAATTAAATATGATGTTGTAGTTGTTGAAAGAGTACTATGAGTACATTTCTACCATTTGGCATCAGCAGACTGGATTTCGTCCCATAGTTTATGAATTCCATTCAGTGGATTGGGACTTCTCTATAAATAGAAATTTGACATTAAAAACTTTTACTTCAAGATTAAAACACCCTTGAGCATAGCCTAAGGGATGAGAAGTGCAACGAAGAAAAAGTCTATTACAGATTCATTTTTGAGAACCACCAAAACACTCTCATAGGAATATTATAAGTTTAGTGTTACAAAACCATAGTAGATCAGAAATGTCCTTGAGTAGACATAGCTACAACAAACTGTATTTATAGCAGTGCATCAGTTTTATATAATCAGTATGAAAACTTAGCATCCATGCTGTTGGTTCTTTCTCATTTTCTCTTCTTTTTTTTTGCTTTTCTTCTCCTTCTTTATCCCAAACACCTTGATTTCCACACTTAACAGTTAAATGAATAATTAAATCGTGATTGATCCATTTGTTTCGGGCTCAAATGTCAGGATGTCATTTGAGGACTCCCCTTGCCTTCACCCCCTACCTTACATACCTTCCCGTTTCCTCATTACTCCACAGGGCCAAGCGACAGGCTTTCCTCTGTTTTTAATGAGGAGCAGGATGCATCTCGGTGACTGTTTATTGAAGGATTCACAGTTTGGTCTGAGAACAGTTCTGTTTGTTTCACAGTGGCTTGTTGACAGTATGCGGGTGTCTTTGTTCCTGGAACTCCACGAGAGAGTACCTTTTGTACATTTTTGGCTGTAGAAACCTCTACAGGGAACCAAAGTATTTTTCCTAGGCGACTTTCCCAACGCTCTTCATTTCTTCATTTCTCTTCAGTATTTTACATTTAAAATATTGGATAAAAAAACAGCAAAAATGGGAAAAATATTAATTATCTCAAACAATAAATCGACTTACCGTGATCTACTAACATTTGATGACCGATTTTTGACCTTAGTTTTTCTTATTTATTAACCTTTCAAGTTTTTTCAGTGTGCTTTGCTAGGCTAATTAGAAGACTAAATGTAGAGCTGATTTGCTTGAGATCATAGAACATCTCTTATCAAATTACCTTTTTAATTAAGAATTTTTTTGTATTTTAATTGTATTTTATCAAACCTCAATCATGCTGCTGTGTGTGTGGTCTGGTTGCTCTGACCCTGTCTAACGTTTCTTTGTGAAGACTAAATCACCAAGTTGTTTCTTCCCCTTCCTCTTCTCAGAGAGGAGTGAAAGCCAGCCAGACAGAGGCAGACTGAAAGAGAGATGTTAAAAAAAAACAAAAAACAAGGAAAACAGCATGCATATGAGAGATGCTTGACATAACTTCCTTTTCTGCCAGAGGAGAAAATGATGATATTGCAGTCCAGTGGGGATTGTTGAAAGAACTATAAGAAAACAACTGATGACCAAAGGAATTTGATCAGGGCAAGCAGAGTATGAAAGGGTATGAATGACACATTTATAGAAAATATTTTAAAAAACAACTCTGTAAACATGAATGGAAAAGCTCTTGCACCCTTGCTTGCATTACTAAATCACGAATCAAGTTTGTGTGGAAGAAAAATCAAGCATAGTTCCGCCACTGCCTGATTAAAGTATGAATGAGGAATAATTCATGTAAAATACCAAATGATGTGTTGATTTGCTGGTTGCTTTGCAGCACAGGGGTCCTTGAAATTTAGATGTAAATAGGTTTAAAGTAAATAAATCTCAACCAGAAAAAAAACAAACAACTTTTTTTTAGTTGGCAAACACATTTTCCTTGTGTTTTAGTATTAAAAAGAGGATTCAAATCATTTCTTTCTCTTCTTAGTGATGTTCTCTCATTTGCTCCTTGGAACTTTTCCCTCTCGTCTGCATGATCGGTCATTTTAAGCTGTTTTGTGCTTTTGTTGGGAGGTTGTCACTGTCTGTATGTCAGTGAAATGTTAACCCTTGGTTGGAATGTGAATCTCGTCCCTCAAGTGCATGTGTTGTGCACAAACGACGACGCACGTTCGAACAAAAGCATTCCGCCTCACAGTCAAAACATTACAGGTTAATTCCACTGATGTGAGAGGAAATATATGTCAAGCATTAATAACGAGATAATGCAGACAGAGAGACAGGGATGATAACGAAATAATGAGAAACAGAGGGCAAATTGTAGCTTGTGTGTATTGGGAGGCACAAAGCCTTCTGTGTTATCTGCTGCAGATGATGAGTGAAGAAGGGGAAGCTGGTTCACATTTCCATGGTGCAGGGAAATGGCAGCCAGCTGCACTTCAGCTCTGATGCTGCCTGCTCCCCACAAATGCACACAACTGTGCTCACACATTCTGTCACTCTGATGGAAAATGCTGCATGTCGCTGTCGTTGCTCTGGATCTCACTAGTTTAACCTGACGACGAGCTTTCGCTGCAATGCCCAGGTGGCTGCGGCGGCCTGCGGGGACCTTGTTAGTGACACGCTTGCTATGCTCTTATTTCAAACCTACACTTAATATCTGGAGCACAGAAAGTATTCCCACTCATTATGTTTTAATTCAAAAAATTTTTTGTGAGATCTCTAAAACAATTGAGGCCTCTTCAGTGTTCCTTCAACTTTGGCCTTTTTAAAAGTCTTTTTGAAATTGCCTCGGAAAGAAAGAATGGTCATGCAGGAAATGTAATAACTGTGCAGTGCATTAAAATGTAATATAATGATTGAGAAGAAGACATAATCCACTTCTTTTATGAAATCTTTTCTGATGGAACATTGGGGCATTTTTATTGCTGGCGACTAATTTAGTCTGATACAAAATATGTTTTACAGAGCTGAGCACACGCTGCAGTCTTAAGCCGACAGTATGCAAGCTTACTGTGGGGCCTGATGGGTTTGTCTACTTGACTCCCCATCCTCTTATTTTTTGTCATTGTCTTCAAATTACCTCAGAGGCTTTTCTGCTATCATGACAAGAAACACAAGCCTGAAATAAGGGATGAAATGGGAATAGAATACTGATTAACTTTATAGTGGCTGCTAAGCTGATTTGCGCACGTGTGTGTGTGTGTGTGTGTGTGTGCGTGTGCATGTGTGTGTGTGCGTGCAGAAAAGATATATTCTCATTTGTGCATTTTCTTGAATTTGCATTGGCGCATGTGATAGCAAAAGCCAAAGTAATCCACACTGAAGCTCAGCCTCACACACATGTAGTCAAACACCTCCAGACAACATGCATTCATAAATGTGGAGTCTTAGAAAAAGACTGAAGAGGGGACGTTTGACCAGATGGAGCAACCCGCTTCTTGCTGAGTGAGCCTGACGACAGCTGAATAGCTTGAGGTGCACCAAAGTGACTGACCACAAACAGACACATTATGCACACACACTTTACACAAATACAGTGAAACAAAAATAACTCTTGCTCATGTGTTTGTAACGCGAAAACATTTAGCTTTATTTCAAAAGACATTCAATCCAGCTGTATTTTAGTAGAATCGGAAAACTCTGTATCAATTGCAGTAATTGCTTATTAGCTTACTTTGTTTAAGCCTGTGTTTTAAAAAGATATCAGTACCAATTCCCCCCTCTCTACTATGCTGTCATCATCTACCATTCCTTCCCTCTGCCTCTCTTTTTTTTTTTTTTTGCTCCTCTGTTCTTTTCTTGCTTTGAATCGTGACTCTCATCTCTGCCTATTCCCTTAACTGTGATTATGAGCTTTGGATTCCAGCCTGCATGCATTTCAAGACCGACAGGCTTCGCCCAAATACAGTCATCTGTTTCAATCCAGGAAATATACAATGTATACATTTATATATGTAAAGTAAAATCAAAATGATAGTGATCTAAAATGTGAAATAAGGGCAAGTGAAAGTGTTATGCGTCACACTCCTGGTGAGTAACTAGAAAAATTAAAAAAGCCATGGAAAAATAAATAAATAAATAAATAAATAAATAAATGGGCTTCCATTTGAATGAAAGCCAGTGCTCTGTCAGACGCCAAGAAGATGAGCAGCTTGGTGGTACGGCAGCCTGGCTTGATTTTTTTTTCCCCTTTTCTTTTTTTTCCCCATCCTCCCTTTTGATTATTTTGTTTGCTGCTCCTTGATATCTCCTCATTACAGTTCTACTTCTGCCCCCTGATGTTTTGATTTTGTTCTGTTGATAAGCCCTTAAAGGCACGCTGTAGCTGTGGTGTGAAGCGTCCATCGTGTACTGCATCAGTCTGAGAGGGAGCGTGCTTTCATTCCACCTTGCAAACGGCCCTCCAACTCCACATGGTGCTTCTGACCCCGACCGAAGGCGCAGACATGTGTTAAACCATTTTTAAGTGTTTATCTTCAAATCGTTTAATCACAAAATTAGTTTTGATAAACTGAAACCATTTATCAAAGGGCAAGAAGACAGAACGATATGTCTTACATGTACAAAGATTAATTAGGTGTGACTTTTTATGACAATCTTTCAGCGTGAATATTTTGTGGCATTGACAGAAAAAAAATCTAATCATTTATTTTACTGGAAAAAATAATATAAGCTATGCATTTTTTACAGCTAAATCAATTAATGTGATTTTCATTTGCTACATAGACTTAAGAGATATCTGATGATCTTGTTAATTAACAGAGTTACCTTCTCCATCAGCCAGCCTGCAGTCAGGTGCTTAACATGCATGCCAGAAGGCGTCAGTGAGACGTTTGCTCGCTGCATCGGACCAGAACCGAGCTGAGAGAGTTTAATGTTTCAGTATCTATTTACTCAAAGCCTTGGACAATTGCTTTTCAAATCTATCTATTCCTGTCTTTTACCAGCTTGCGGAAGTTGAGTAGCCGGGGTTGTATCCTGCATAAGTAAACGCGCCCACGAATTCAGACCAATCACACAATAATTTCACATGGAGAGGGGGGCGATAAGGTTGGCAGGGGGGATGTGACCAAAAGGGGTGGACGACATGACTCCAAGAACAATCGTCATGTAACTGCGACAATAAGAACTGCTTCATGCTGTTCGGCTCGAACAAGCAGAGCCCAATAGCTTGCCAACTGTAGTTTGAATGAGTGAATGAAAGAAATCCGTATTTTGAAGACAGAAATAATAAATGTTACCTGAAGAAAAAGTAGGTATCGCAAAAATAAAAAAACAAAAAAACATCAATCTTAGTTTGAGAAAAGGGTAGGAAAAAGCGATGTGTTAAATCCTATCCCTGTTCAACTCATCCAATATATACATAATGTCTACAGAATCAAAACAGTGTGACTTTAGGAGTGATGGGTGGAGCTACTTTAGTTTCCACACCATGACTGTCCCTGTTTATTCAAATAAAAATGTTTCCAGACAGCTGGTCTTTCCTGTAAGCAAGCGAAATAAGTAGCCTTTCCTTCAGCCAGCTGACCACTAGTGGACAGAAACAGATGGAGAATGGGGCAGTTTTGCAGGCACAATACGTTCAGAGAAAAAAAAAAGTTCAGAGAAAAAAAAAAGGTCACTCTGGCACTTTCCCTGGTCTCATTTGGCATGCTTTTATCTGTGAAAAGGGTAGATGTTTGCTGTTTAAAACCAAACCTTTTTAAAATATAGTGTACCTAGATACCAGTATTTGGCCCAGGACATACCTGAAACAGCATTTTGTTTTTCCTTTAGCTTTTTAGCTGGATCATTTTCATCCTAAAGACTAAAATATGTATTCCAATACTTCTTAGTTATTGAACACTTGTAAAATTACAATTTCTGGATGCAACTCTAAAACCAATTAGAACTGCACAGCCTTAGGAAGTCATGTAATATGACCTTTTGATATCTTGACCTTCAGCATCTGTGTCAAGTGTGCACCCTTACTGCAGCGAGCTCCGGCCAACAGGTCGGCTGTATCACTGGAATCCAAGCCGTCAAGTTCTGACGGCCGAAATGTAGCAGCCAACAAAATTAGTATTCAAAACAACTCTTTAAAACCAGCACGTAATAATTTTCAATATTTGTGATATATTGTGCAAACCTAATGCAAATGCATGCTCCCCAAACTTCAAACTTAAGGCTAAGAAGACTTTGCAATTCCATAATGCCTTTATGTGTTTACACTTTTTTTTAAGCAAAGGTTGCAAGCTTAAAAGAAGTTAAAATATAAATTGTGAATAAACAATATGAGTGACCTTGTGTCTTATCTTAAAAACAGAAGTGAATTCAAATTCAAGGCAACTAGATGAGAACTTTGAAAAAAAAACAAGACCTCTCTCTTGAGACCCTGTTGTACAGGGCCTTTAAATCTCTCATTCAGAGGTATGAAGAAGATTCTGTTTCTTGCCTGTGTAGCTCAACTCACTGAAAATGAGAGGATTCTGGTGTAAGCTGTGAGATTTAAGGACAACAGAAGTTACACTGCCCAAACATCGCTGCCAAAGTTCTCCTGAGCGCAATGTTCGGTGCCAACACATAGGCACACAATGCAGTCTCTGTCATCCAAGCTTACCCCAAGACCATCGCGTGTCAATTTCTCACACATGCAGGCTTTCTCTAAAAACCGTTTATTGTTCTGCAGGTCACCGGCACTGGATCCACAGTTTTGTCTTTGCCCCGTACAATAGATCAATTTGTTTCTGCAACCTCCTGTCCCAGACTGCACTACCACTCACATCCATCACCTAGCTTTATTATCCGTCACCCAGACCAATGTTTCCCCAACCCTGGTCCTGAAGGCACACTGCCCTGCATGTTTTAGGGGTTTCCTTGCTTTAGCGGAGCTGATTTCAATTGATGGCTGATAAACAGGTGTTTGTTGAACTGCAATCATTTGAATCAGGCATGTTAAAGCAGGGAAACAGCTAAATCTTGCAGGGCAGTGTGCCTTTGGGACCAGGGTTGGGAAACACTGACCTGGACACGTGTAACAAGGTTGTGTGTTCCTTTGGAGTGTTGAAGTGTTGCTTATTTTTAATAGAGCACAGATCTGTCTAGGTTTAGTGATTTTAATGAGGATAACTGGCATCCACTGTTTGCTCCTCTGCATTTCAAAATTTGCAGATACAGTAATGTGAAAAAGGATTTGCTTCCTTATAGATTCCTTCAATTTTTCAGTGTTTTTTTTTTTTTTTTCTGGAGCTTCCACACCAACACACTAATATGTCCAGTTAGTGGAGCTTGATGACAATTATTTTATTTTGTTTGTTAAATTAAATCATTACTTGAAAACTGCTTTTGGATTTGCTGCCTTTGTGTGATATTAAAATTGGTCTCATCAGAAATGCACGTATGCTTCGCTAAGTATTACAATTGATTTTTTTTTTTTTGAAAGGTAAAGCCAGATGTTATTGCTGTCTTTCCTCACCTCTCTCAGCATAGCACTCAACAGACCAATACACTGCATAGGAGTGCACAGTGGTAAAATGACAAACACGGAGAGAAAATAAAAAACAGCAGGACAGACAAGGGTTTTTTTATGCATTAGTTGCAGAACTGAAAAGCTCCCCACTCAGTCTACCACTAGTTAAATTGAGTGTGGGCACTGCAGGCAGGGAAACAAACAAACCCAGCAACCACCATCCACCGCTTAACGACAGGGAGCCGTTTTCATCTTTTCTGAATTCTGAAGAATACATTTACCTTTGTGCTTTGCAGTCCTGCAAAACTACTTTATATGCATGCTATAGCATAAGTGTAACTCTGAAGCACACCTACATATGGTGAAAAATAACTTGAATGCACCCTAGTTAAACCGGGCAGAGATTGATGGCCAGCTAAAGATGCCCCGCTGTGAAGGAATGTTAAGAGTAAAAATAATAATAATTTTAAAAAAAGATGCTAAAGAGGTTTACCATCTGCCCGACCCCTCACCTTTGACCTGAACACACTGGTAACCCCCTCCCCCCCCGATCACTCATTTCTCTCTGAGCTAGTGTGAAATTAATTCTCAAGTCAACAGCACACAAGGATGGGGTGCAGTGGGTGTTAGGAGGGTTGATCATGGTGGGGAGGTCATTTGTGGGAGTAAAAGGGTCAAAGGGTGGAGGGTATGGAAGGAGTGACAGCTGACTTTGTAAACATACTGCACAGGCTGTGTGAATTTTCAGAGGAGGTGTAGCTGCCTGTTTGGAAGCGGCATGTGGTCACTGTATGCAACGCTTGTGAGAACAAATTTCTTGGAACCTAGTTGCATTATCTTGGGTGCTCCTCTTCTGGGTTTTGCCCACATGCATGCCAGTCTCCCACAATAACCCTCTGTCTGTTGCAAACAAACAAACCCTTTCTCTGGCCATCGTGAGGGAAATTTATGACAAGGCCGCAGTGTTTCAAAAAGCAGCTGTAGAGGGACACATTAATATGGATCTTGCAACATTTTAACCTTCAAATTGAATTTCTCCCTCCACTCACCCGTCTTCTAGCAGCCAGTAAGCGAAACCCAGGTCACATAAGGTGGCCTGGGCTGCAGTGTGTCCACGCAGTGAAAGCGGGACTTTTTTCTTTTTAACGCTGGCCTGTGAGATACTTATCTAAAAAAAAATCTGGTAAGTTTTAGCTGAAAATTGTTTATTGTCTGGTCGCCAAAAATACTGTAACTGAAACCTGCCTGTGGGTGTTTCTTTTGTGGTATATTTCAGTTCATGGTTCATTTTTTTTATAATCTGTAACGTAAATATGAGGTCACTGTACATGGTAACTTGCTGATCTATTTTTGCTTCTTTGCTTGCTTTAGGTTAAGTATACAGGTCTGTTTATAGAGGTTTCTTTTTTTTTTTTTTTGCTCTTAGGTTGTCTGCTGTGAACTGAATTCCAGCACATAAGTATTTTGTTACACATCTGTAAAAGTGTCACTTTTTGTGCTATATGTTTCTTAATCTTTTATAAAATGGTTGTAAAAAGCAGTGGTTTTCCACAGACTGTAATGGTGATGTTGGTGGTGGGACAGCAATGTACTCGCTGACAGGGCTTTGAAAGATAGACTGTGCTTTACGCCATCCATTTGTCTCTGGTGTATCTTGGTGCAGTCTGTCTGACTGACTGATTGAGGTATTGACACACCCCAAACCTCCAGTCTCAAACAGCCATCTAAATTTGTGTTGTACAACCCTCACTGCTTGTGGTTGCATGTTTATCTTCCATCTTGGAAAGGCAACCATATAATTAACTGCAGTCGGATTTCCACAAAATCTTAACATTTTTGAAAGGGTCCTTTTGCATATTTGACCTAGTGTTCAGTCTCCTGTTTTTCTTTCCTTCTAGACGATGTAGACTGTGCTAGCCTGGCGATTAATTATAATAATCCATTGAAATATTCCAAGTTTTTGTTTTTATGAATCTCATTTTTCATTCTCAGTAAATAAGTGGGTAGTGGCGCACTGGGTAGCTAGAAATTGACTTTGTCTAATCATATGTATAAAGATTTGTCTTAAGTCAGCCTATTGAATTGAGGTTACTGCTATTTAGACTGTTGATAGGATTTGGCCCAGTTTTATAAGCAAATTACTAGGATTAACTTCATTTTCAATTTATTCCCTTAATAAGGGATCCTGAAAGAGATGACCACATTTAATGAAGAGAGTTGTCTTTTTTTAATCAACTGAACCAGAAAGAATCTTCTGTGTGTGTGTGTGTGTGTGCGTGTGTGTGTGCGTGTATGCGTGTGTGTGTGTGTGTGTGCTATGTGTCGGTTTTACCATGTTTTTGCATAAGAAGGTGTGAGGTTTTTTTTTGTTGCTCCTGAAACCTTAACAAGTATTGTTGAGACACTAACAAGAAATTTAGCAAATAATTTTTTTGTCATTTTTCTTGCTTCTATTTGTCACTGTAGATTAACTTAAATCCGGGTTTGATTAGACTATGTTTATTTGTTGTGTGCTTCAGAAAAAAAAAAGAAGGGAAGTCATACATCTCAAATGTGTTTGAAGCTCTATTTATTTTAAGACACGAGAGTTTAGGTTGGAAATGATCGGATTCAGTCCATTGTCCTTTAATATGATAACCTAACATTTTCTTTTTGTGCTGTTAAATTATGCATTAGATGATAACTTCCGTATAATGCAGCCTATAACACGAGTTGCTGTGTATTCTATTTATTCTCTGTGTTTACAAATGATACTGTCCATTTCTTGTCTGTCGTTGTGTTACTGTTAATGTCTTACTAAGAATTCTTAATACAGACACACCAACAAATTTAGAAGAAGTGGCGGTTTCCTTGTACAGATTCACCTGAGACGAAATTACTGTCACATCGTAGATCATAAGCATCCAAAACTAGAATGTTTTTTTTTTTTAAATATGTGTGTTATTTGCTTATTAGGAAAGTGTCCCAACATTTTTTTTTATTGATTTTTTTCTTTTGGGGGGGTGGAGAGAGTAATTTCCAACAGAGACATCTTGGAGGGTGAAGGATAATCTATATTATGTACAAAGAAATAAGTCACTTCAAATCTGTGCTCAGTCTGTAATGAATACTTAACTTAAATAAGAGGCACTTAGGCGTCATTCTGAATGCAAAGAGAAATGTGCATTATTAAAGCTTTAATTATACACATTTCTTCTTAGGTGTGAATTTTGATAAACAACAAGCAGTCATTCTGTGTAGGTGTCAGCTTCTAAATAGTGTACATATCTCATTTTAGAAATGAAACTTTTTCAAACCCCACTGCAAATGTTACAGCTTGGCTGGCCAAATGCAGCACTGGGCTTTGAGGAAATGTTCTGAATACCCAGCCCTGCCAGGCTCTCCCTCCGCTGCCTCCTACTTGATCACTTAGAATAATTTCATCCCAACGCTCCCGTTCCCATCCCCATCACATTTTCAGAATGACGAGGAAGCGTGCTTCCCCATCTGTCCCGATCGCCCTTCAAAAACTTTTCTCCCCCTCCTGTGGTACAATTTAAAGGGCATTCAAGCTGCTGGCCAGACGGTGCAATGCTTGTCTGACTCTGTCGGCATCCAGCCAAAAACTGATGTCACCCCCTTCAGCCCCTCCCTCATCTAGGTTTTAAACACACCATAGTCTTTCTTAAACAGCTGCCCCTTTTTATCCAGCTCCGTCCCACACCCCTCACATCACCTCCTTCTCCAGCTCCCAACTGTGACCTGTTCTTTGTCCTTTAAATAAATGCAGCAATGTGTTAAAAAACAAAATTCTTTAGTGGTCTAAAAAAATTTACAGGTCTTCTAAATACACCTCCTTCTTTAACTTTCTTCATAGCTGTCATAGACCATCTCACCCTTTATCACTGCTGGTGGTCACAACGACACTGCACCAAAAGCAAAAACGACAATTTAATGTGTGCATGTATGACAATTTTTTTGTGTCACTGTACATCATGGTTACACAGGCGCCAGATAGCGTTTTACCCCGCAATAGCAAATAAAATGGCTGTGCAATAAAGTCCACATGTTGGTGGTCAGCCTGACCCCCAACAATCCTCCCACCTGCCAATCCGTTCGTCTCTGCTGCACTGCCCCAACTCTTGCTGCTGTGCACTCAACCTCAGCAGAGGTGGATTTCAGCTAAAAGCCTCACAGTCTTTGGTGTTTATTGGAATGACAGTGCTGCCTCATAATGTTCAGAGTAAACCCATTTCCTGCTGATCGAACTCAAAGTAACACCTGAGAGAGAAAACAAGAAGGGCAAAGATTCGCCAGGCTTGTGGTAATATGGCCTCAAATCATTTTTTTAAACCTCCAAATCCTTTTGGAAGTTGTGGAACACAATGTTTTCCTTGTTCGTTCATTTGTTTCTTAGTTCACAAATTGCTGTGAGAATTATCGAAACATTTAGTAGTGGAACAAAGCTAATGATTTTAGGCTATAAAAAGAACAAAATGTTCTTTAGATCAATGAAAAAGGTTATGGATGTCCCAGAGGGACAGCAGATGGCAGATACAAGGTTTATTGGATGTGCCAAGCATTATTTGTTGGTTTGGGAGAATTGAACAGTTGAGGGCAAAAGCCCCTGGGAAAGAACACCAAGGAGGGGTTGTCAGGGCAGGGCAATGTGCAATCTCTTAATGAAGCCAAACCAGTGTTGTACGCCCATCCAATGCAAACAGCCGCCTGTTTTTGAAAAAGCAAAACAAAAAAACCCCCAAAACATTTTCACAGTAAACATATGAAATGTTTATTGACATTTCCATGTATCAATATTCCACAAGTCTGAATGGTTTTTAAGTAGACATAAGAAGACATAACCCTGAGATTACCAAATGAATACAAATGTCCAAATCCAGCACCTTCTACAAGATGCATATTTTAAATGATCAGGCAAATAAACAGAGCAACTTTACTGTACTCAGTTGAGCCTTCCTGTTACTTGATAGATATCTTGCTCTTTTCCAGTTTGAACATGTCGAAAACACACTGTTCTACTAAATGGCTTGTTACATTTGTGCTTCCCCTGATTTAATTAACACTGAAAATAGCGAACATTTACATTTTCTTCCTGCAGTAATAACTTCCACCCACAAGAGTGTTGTTAGCCAGACCTGGCAGAACTTACGCATGGTATGCTAAGAGACTGGAAAAAATAGTATTTTCTGTGTTTTAAAATCTGACTGTAACCAAATAAGCGAGTATGTTATTTAAGTTGATGTTATGCTCTTGCTCTTGGTCGTGTCAGACAAAGACCTGTTGCATAGAATGTTGAAAGTACAGGAAACATAATGTTTCATATATTTTCCTATGTATAATCAAGCTTTCTTCTTCCGGTGAACCTTCCCAAAGAGCCTGTTAATGATATCTGCATCATATTACGAAATGGATCACAGAACAGCGTAGTTGGGACAGGGAAAAGACATTGGATCATTTACATAATAGTCTTGCAGTTCCATGCAAATTTGTGGGATTTCCCACCAAACATCTACTATGCAAGTATATTAGTATGAATGAGCGTGAGAGAGAAGAGGTAAGAACAAGAGAATGGAAAGACTATGATCAGGGCAAAGTATAGAGACAAACATGACTACAGTTTTCTGTAAATGGGTAACAATCTGATGCAGTTGTCAGGAAGGTGTTGAGGGTGAAGATGTGTGGTCGGTTTCATTACTTATTAATAACTCTTAGAATCAGTGCTATTAATAATTTAGCATAGTGAAAATCAAATAGTTGTCATAGACTAGGGTTACCGCTGTGTGTGCTTCTGCTTCTGCTGTTGTTCTTCTTTGACTTTGACAGAGATGCCCAAACAAATACATGAAACAACATAGCTTGCACTAAACGTATACTGCAGCACACATCCTTTTTACATTTTCCCGTTGCACGTTCTGTGAAGGGGAGGGGAAAGTTGATGAAAGGCTGTAAACTAGTTGTGGTAAAAGCTCTATGACTCAGGGCTGACGCATAAAAAAACATCATCTAAAGTGAAACACTGCAGAGTCTGAGAAAGTAGCTAAAGGCTAAGCATAAATAGCAGATGGAGTTTTAGAGTGGCAATAAAAAAAAGTAGCATTTGCTTGAAAATTAGACTTGTTTTTTTTAAATCTTGAAACAAACAACAGTTCCAGCACCTACAAAAAATACAGAGAAGAAATATTAGTCTTTTTGTGAAATATTTCAGATCAAGGTGTTATTTAATAATAATAATGTGAGGGGCAGAGCTGCATTAGTATGGGGTTCAATCAGCTGAATAAAACCTTGGCACAGTGTCTGTCATGCCATTAAAAAGACTGTAAGCCATAGGAACAGAAATGATGAAAAATGTTGCAGGATCTAAATCTGTAACTTCGAAATATTTGATGTACCCATACATGACGTCTAAGGAATGCTGTTGGGTTTTTTTTTATTCTTCTCTTAAAACTTTGGAGGAAAACTTCATAGTGTCTATTTTGGCAAATTTATTGAAATAAACAAAATTAGCAAAAGGTATGATTTATGAAGAGTTAAGTATTGTGCGATACGTTGACCCTTCTTATTCAAATTTCCTCATAATGTGGAACTGATGTCTGTCTATAGATCATTACAAACTTCCTAGAACCTAATTTCAATAGCACGGCTGTTATATCCTAAAATCTATACATTTATGAAAAAATGTACACACTTATTACAAAGTCTAAACAGTTTTGCACTAGTTGAAAAATTGTAAATATAATTTTTTTAAGTGCAGACATCACGTAATTAGGTTTAATCATCACACTAAGTAGAACTGTGCTCTTTTTGACCTTGTGTGAGAAGTGAAACTTCTTCTCATCTCATGAAAGGAATTTTTAATAGAGCTCCTCAGGTGAATAACACCAGAGGAAATGCCTTCACATTTTTTCTGTGTGTGTTTCTAACAATCTAATTTTTGCACAGTAAGGTGTGCCTGGGTGGATGGAAAAATCTGATTATTTCTGGTTACAATTTTTTCCCCTGTCACGTATGTGTTAAATGTACTGAACTCGCATAGTGACGTGTGTTGTGGATGAGTTTTATATCTACTGCTTCTGCACTCATTTCATGCTTATAGTCCAAATTCCCCATCTCCACTTTCCTCTTTCGTCTTTCTCAATCTCTGTAATCAAATGCATTAGTATCAATATTACATGAGGAAACGAGTTGAATTTAAAGATTGACCATGTCAAAGTGAGAGTCCCTGATAGCCGGCGACTGCCATCACCATCACTGAAAATTGTGGCGGTAATTACTGAAGCCTTGCATGGGGTTAATATCTAGAGTGGAAGACATTTTTCACAGGGACTAAAAGCTTGATATGTGAAATATATTCATGGGCAATCAATCTAAACTTTAAAAATGCATTTGGTCACATTAATCTACAGCTGAAGAGTGCTTTCTCCTTATTCATTTCATACTTGATTAATCTCCATTTGTTTAACTCATTTTGTATGGTGAATGTGGTAAAACAAATTTAGCATTTTAATATTTTAGGCTGAGGAATGTTTCCGACCTACGTGTGTCTCAGTGATTGGCCTCTGTAGCTGCACTTTGATAGATTACTGCATAGAAAACAGTATACATTTCTTAAAACTCCATCTAGCCTTCAGTTTTTTTTTTTTCATGATAGAGACTGAAAGTTATATTAAAGTTGTCGCCGGTTTATTCATTTAGTGGTTTCCTCTTATTGTGTATTGCAACATTGTCCATTTTCAAGTTTCACTGAGATAGCATGTGAAGCATTAACTGTTTTCTGCCACAACAAAGCAACCTATTGCTGTTGTCATCGTTCAAGTTGTCATCCAAGTGGTGTTAAAATCAGTAGAAGTTGATCATTAGCTGTTTTGTTGAGATAAATGTGGAAGCAGCTTAGGGTTTATCAATCGACCAGGCTCTTGGTTTTCATTGACAGAATGCTAATCACTCAGTGCACTACAACTTTCAACAGAAACTTGGAAACTCATAATGTTCATAACATCTTCCATAACTCTACTAGTTTCCTGTCAGTACAGCGTTGATATTTAAGACTTTATTTTTGGGTTTTAAGGTTCTTAATGGTCTAACCTTGTCTTAGCTGATCTGTTCGCCATGAACTTCCAGCTACAGAGCATGAAATTCAGACAAGAAGCAGCTTTTAGATGTCCAAGATCAAAACGAAAAAGTAGAGGTGATCACATTGGTATTTGTGGAAGAGTCTATCCCTCTTATATAATGTCTGCTCATAGCTTGGAGATTTTTAAAGTACTTTTCAGGACTCATTGTTACGTTGTGGGTTTCAGTTCTGGTGGAGCCTGAATTCTCAGTTCATATACATTTTATGTTTATTTTTATTGTAACACTTTTATGGAGTTTTATTTTTATCTATTTTATTTGTTATGAAAAAAGGTACTTCATTGCCCTATTTATTCATTTTTTTTATGTCTAACTTTATGGTTTTGTAAAGCAGTGCTTTTTGTTGCTCTTGGTTGTTTAACTGTTACCGTGCAGCTCCTTGGTGTAACCTTTGTTGGTTTAAAATGAAACATCCTAAGAATTTACACTGAAATTCCAGGGTTGGGCAACAAATTAATAACACTATATATTGCGATAGACATGTATTCTACATCATTAGAAAATACATCTGATAGAATGTTATAATACATTTCACTGAACTCTCATCCAGAACCACACAATGTTCTGGGAGACGTAGGCAGAGGAAAGGCTTTAGCCTCTCGCCCTCTTACGGCCTGCTAAACAAGGTTAGTTTCATCAACTAACTCACTTCCTCAGTGGTTAGCTATCAACAACCTGTTGAGTAACTTGCGTAGAAGCAATTTCAGGTTTTACCACTGTGGCTCACACCTGCCACAGGTGTCAGCCACAGTTGATTTTTTTTTATAAAAAAAAATCAACTGAATTGAGTAAAAAGAGAAAATGAGTAGAACTGGAGAGAAAACTGCAAATAAAACAGGAAGTCACATCACCAGTTTGGCAGTATGTCAGATAATTAAAACAGAAAACAAGTAAAAAAAATTATTGATGTTGACCGACATGAAACTCATATCATGATACACTTTTTAGCCACATCCTCGAGCCTTATGAAATACGTATTCATTAGGGCTGCAAGACATTAGCAAAATCTTGCAATAACGATAATGTTGTATGTTGTGGCGTCAATGTGATATCTGCCTATTTTCTTCTCTGCTCTTTTTTTTCATATGTGCTTCCATCATTCTGAGCTTTGACCTGTTTGGTTTGGTGTGAGCATCCTGCTGGGAGATTGTCTTAACTGTCCAAGGATTATAGTAACATGAAAAACGCAAGTTCATCATTCATGGAATGTATTGGTCAACAATTATTGCATTCCAAACACGTCTTTGCCATTTGAATGTTGCACATACTGATATTACTTATTCAGCATATTATGCAGCCCTACTATAGATAATAAAAAAATGTCTGTGTATGATAAAACATATATGTAAATATTAATACAAAATATAACCATGTTTTCCTTTTAATCCTGAAAATTATTAGTCATCCTCAGCATTGACTAAATGAAATTTAAGTTTCACTTTGCTTTTGACGGCTTTTGTGTTGGAAAATCGCATAATATTTGTCTAGGCATTGATCGTTTCCAAACTGTCTCCAAACTCTGGCTTCTGTTTACATTTCATAAAAAGAAGGCGTCTTGAAGCATTGTATGCACCAAGAAAGTTTAAACTACAGCCCACACATGGCTTTAGGTTATGTACGGTGAGGCTGCTAAACAACAATAGTTCTTATAATTGTGTTACACAGTTTATATAGCAACCACAGGTGAGGATGGCCATGCCCTCAGGGGGAAGCTATAAATCATAACCTTGGCATCTTGTGAGCAAAGATGTAATTCCCTACAGGCATGCACAATTCCCTCTACCTACAGCAGTGTTTACAGGCAGAACAATAGGGGCATCATTCGTAAGACCCTTAGACAATTTGATACTCCTGCATTCTCTTTATGAAAGTTTCAGTGTTATCCTCCAATGACATCACCTGCTCCCCAGGCCAAGAAAAAGAAAAGCAGTGCACACAAAAGAGCTCACACATGTTGGTCGTGTGTGTAGCATTGTATTGAAAGATGAGCAGAGCTTCTGAATAACACCCACTCCTTGTTGTCATGATTTTGCCTTAAAAGATCTATTGTTGTTTTTCTCTTCCCTCCCCTCCCCCCCCACCTGGATTTGTGGTTTTGTAAGTGCACCCATGCCATGAGTTCTCAAATTGCTGTGTTTAAATTGCATATGTGAAAAGAGGGTGCTCAGAGGTGAATAGAGTTTTTGCCGTGGATTGATTTCGCAGTATGTGTCGGTGGGTTTTATCTTCAGTGTGCCTGTAGTTGCGCGTGTCTGCTGTGTTTTTGTGCCGTGTAAAGACAGAGTGGGTAAGAAGTTTTGAAGGAGGACAGGACACTTTCATGCTTGCTTTCTAGGGTATTTGGTTGCACTGTAATTGGGTGTGGTTTCCTGCCACTTTGAAGAACACCATCAAAAACAAGGCTGCGATAATCTAAAGGTGCTGTTAGAAACTTGACACCTCTGAGAAATAATCAGTATATTGTTTTACAATGTAAAAATCTGATGCTGTACTGTGAGATTCAGTAAATTAAAATATGCATTCTCATGAGACTTTTTTATTTTTTCAGATTTTTTTCAAAAACTTTTGAAAAAAAAAACAAACAAAAAAAAAAACTAAACATCCTTTTCAATAACTCCACACGTTAGCATTGTTTTTTGTTTGTCTAATATAATATTATTATTTTAAATGTGCCATTTTAAATGTGTAAATATGCTGTGTGTAGTTCATCTAAATAATTTGTTTCACTTAGTGAATTGAGATACTGCAATAAATGAACTATTCAATAATATTTTATGCCTTTTTTGTTTTCCCCATACAGTACATTTCACAGTATCTGTGACTTATAACAGATATGTCCCCGAACTCGATGTATTCATTTATAATGAAAGGGTTTGTATAACTGATGGGTGGCTCTGTGCTGTGTCAGCCATACCAATGAGAGAACTCGACTGTGGTGGGGTTTGACCCCAATTCTCGTTTGTATTGAGGGATTTACAGCATTTTGACCAAAGCAGAAAGACCTTGCTTGGAATATCATCAGATGCTTGTGTAATTGGATAAGCACATGCTGACAGGATCAGGTGATTAAAGTGGTGAAAAAAGACAGGACAGTGATCGCCCTGCTGATAAAGAGATACGAGGAGATACTTGTGCGACGTGACACTTTTGCTTGTGTTTGTGTCACTGGCCTCTTTTGACCTAACTACCAATTATCTGTCAGCAGCATTGAAGGGTTGTGAACAGTGTTGCACATTATGTTCTGTGTGTTTATCAAAGTCACAGGCCATTTTTGGCAAGGACAAACACGGTATTTTTAACTCTAAATTCCTCAAGCTAATAGTCTTCAGATGTTCCAGAATGATGCATATTGTACAGTAAACAACTTTAACCATTTGGTAGAAATGTACTCAGTTTTTAAAGGTACAATAAAATGGTTCTGACATGTTTTAAAGCAATTACAGTGAAGTGATAAAACCATAATCAGAGAGTCATTGAATATTAGAGGTATAATGTACTTAAAAAGTAAATTCAAGCACAGATAATTACTAGGTCCTGAATTATTTACTGAACTTAATGGTAGGGTATGTTTGACTAATTTTGTCACGGCCTTAAGTTAGAATTTATTAGTGGCTTTTCAAAATGAGACCATAAAACAAAGTGCAGCAATTTGTTTCTGGAGGATTTCTAACAATGGTGACTATTAAAAACAGTTTATTCTCATAAAGTGTTCCCTTAAAGTTTGTTGGTAATGCATATACATTTGGTTTTGAAAGAAATGTTTCTCTCTCTTTCTAGAGTGCCAAGCAGTTTTGCGTGAAGACCCCGGCCATCACTGCTCGGTCGGGGCCTCGGCTCCCTGGCCAGGTCATCGATTCGTCCCATCCTGCCCCTCCCAGCCCCCTCTTCCCTACTGTAGTCGCTGCCAAGATGGCCACTAGTGGTGCTCCTCGTCTCTCCTTGCCACTGTTGCTTCACGTGACCACTCTGCTGCTATCACTGCTGCTCACCTGCTCTGAAGCCTCATGTAAGTATCAGATTAAGCTATGTTACTGTTTATGACTTATGTTTTGCATGCAATAAACTTTTAATACCTAAGACATGAAACATTGAGACTGAAGTAAATACTAGTTGGGTTGTGAGATTATCTTGTAAGATTAGCTGTGGTGAACAATAATTAAAGGTCTTTTTTTATGGCCGACACTTTAATTGCATATATTTTGACACGTTACAAATTTCTGTGCATTTAAAAATACAAAATGTTTTCTTCTTTCTATACAATACTCCCAAGCCAAGTATTGCGTTTCTAGTGCGCACATAAATCTGATGCACAAGCGGGATCTGCAAGCAACAGTGGTGGTTGACAAAGTCAATTTTCATGGCCCACTGGGGATTAATTTTTGCTTCAAAAAATTATCTGATGGGACGGACACTGAAAAAGACTTGTTTTGTGCAGAAAGGAGTTGGTCTATCATCAAAGCTATTCAAGCATAAAATACCATCTCAATTCAAGACAGCAAGCACAAACATCCCCAATGCTAATGTCAGCGTCCATTTCTAAAGAAGTATTTATTTATTTATTTTTTTCAAATAAGCTGCATGAATGATCAGGGTTTCCTGAAACACTTTAACATTGATTAGGTATAATAGCCCTTGACCCCAGTCTGATTGTTGAACAACCTCAAAAACAGATTAAAAATAATAAATATATGTTTTGCTGAGCTCATACTTCCATTTATCGAATAATTTAGCAGTAAAAATTGTTTATGAATTGGAAATGATGGTTTTTTTGACAGTGTATGATTTTCAATTACAACATGATTATTTGCAATTAATTTCAAACCCTGCAATTAATTTGATGAAAGATTTTAATTGAGTCCTACCATTAGTCTTTTTGTTTTTTCTAAATAAAGCTACATTGTGTGTATGCTTAAGGTAAGAATAGTGGACTTTTTTCTATTCAGATTTGTATGGTGCAAAGTTCCACTTTCAGTTCCAAATTCAACTGTGCTTGGGTACGGGGGTGGGTGTGGCTCAATACAACGAGTAATCATCTTGTAATCCAAAAGTTGTGGGCTTCCTCCTGCCACATGTCAATAAATGTGTGCACGTTTGTGAGTGTGACAGTGTAAATGTGGCTGTAGGACAAAGTGTTTTGAGTGATTGGTATGACTAGAAAAGTGTAGTATACCTTCAGTGCACGTGCTATATATATTTTTTTTTTCTGTATTTGGTGAGAGGTTCAGTTTTTGTGATAATGAAACTTGAAAAAGTATGGACAAAGCATGGAAATGTATGTGGTTTTATTTCTTAGTCCCAACTTTGAAGTTAAAACAATTCAAATCGGAAAGAGAAAGCTGCTGCATCGGAGGGGAAAAAGTAGCAGAAACTGTCAAACTTTAAGTGTAGTGCAAAAAACTCTGCAGAGGTTCATAAACAGCAAAGTTCAGATAACAAGATGCAGTTAAGTAGATTTTAATAGTACAGAGTTTTCTTCAAAGTTACTCGAGAACATTAAGTGCTGCATCAACCAGCTGTTAACCTGTGTGAGAAAGTCAAAGCAATTTCCACCCAGTTGTTCTTTTTGTTGTCACAAAGTGTTTCAGCACTGTGTGAGCAGCCATAGTTGCACCATTAATACTCAGAGTTGTGCCATACATAAGTGAAAAAATACTTTTTAAATGCCAATAAAAAAAAATGAGTGTGCAATCTAAATGTCTGCAGAATACTAAGGTAATATTGTCTGTTTCATTTACTATTTAATGTTGTTGCCCTTTTGCCTCATTTCTAGTTCACCATTTAAAACTTGAATTAAATCAGTTCCAGAAATGCATATGCTATTACCTGAAGGGGTAGACTTCCTGGTTTCATAGTTCATTTTTCCACAAAGGATAAGGCTGAACAAGGTTGCTTTGCATTTTTATCATTTATGCATCTGGCCCATATTGGATATATCCTCTAACTAAGATACTTCAGTTTTGTCAATCATTTAAAATTGTATTTCCTTTAGACTCTCTATAGGCTTTAGTAATCCTCCTTATAGCTGTTATTAGGATGTCAGTTAAGGGCAGCAGTTCAAGGACTTTGTCGGTGTTTTGACTCAGAAAATGAAAGGAACCGCACCACATGTAAAGCATTAAAAAGTGGCTTGTATGACCAACTCATTAGTATGTTTACAGTGATGAACCTGCATATCTGCACAGTAGAGGATGACTGAGGATATTTTTATTGCATTTTAAGCACATTTTGAAACCAGTTTATAGTTATTTATGTTAATGGATGTTGGCTACAGAACCTCTAATATTAGCTGCAAACTTCCATTAAAATAAAACGTGGGGCAAGCAGTTCACATTGTTAATAGGCACACTGAATTTCCTTAGTAACATGTTATGTGGAAAGGACATTGAATTGTTTCATGGACTACTTTGTGGACATATATTATTAATACTGATAATTCTAAAGCATTAATGTCCTGCAAAGTAGGAGTGTTCTAATGAAGATGTTTTTTTGTTTTTTGTTTTTTTTAAGTGATCCGAGTAGAGTTCCTGACTAATCTGTAAACAGTTATGTTATGAGCCGACTTATCAATAAGTCATATACAATTGAGAGAAAACACTAGGGGTGTATCTATGCACAAATTCATACCAAAAATCTTTGTTACAGCCCTTTTTGTTCATTATGCATGCATAGAAATGCAGTTTTGCTTTAAACATGTATATAGAGTGTTTATGTGCAGGTATAAGAAAGTAACTAAGTACACAATGGACACAGGTTTATTCAAAATGTTTAAAACACCAACACTGACCATTTTCAAGCGCTATGTTGTTGTATAATCTATCCATCTATCAAGGTACTTGGTATGCCTGGCTATTCTACTTCACTGGAAAATGTCCAAATTTCAGAAATTGAAAAGATTAATGAATTCACTGCTAACCAAAGTAAATAAAAGAAACGAGCAAGAGAAAAGCTCTACATTTATTTATTTATTTATTTATTTATTTATTAATTTTTTTTTTTTCATTTTTCTTGATGTAAAAATAATAAAAACCTATCAAACTACGATTTTTGAGTACTGTTGCAGTTGCTAGTCAAGCACTTCACAAAAATGATCTGCAAAAAATGAAGTTATCTTTAACAGGAATGAGATATGAGTTTGTTGAAGACAGTGCCAGTACTGGTCAAGTCAGCCTTGGAGCAAAATATGAATTTCTATTTCCATTAGCTCAGACTGGCACAAAATGTCATTTTCCATTGAGAAAAATTACTAAGAGACTGTTGTATTATACAGGTATTGTTAAAGATCTAATCTTAATTGCCTCAATTGGGACAAAAAAAAATCTTGATAAGAATATCGTTGTACTAAAGTTGTCTCATTCATTCATTGCGCATCTCTCAGTATTCGCCGATTTAACCTCCCTAACTTCTCATGTTCGTAACAAGGGTGCATCAGTAGTTTCTTATCCCATTCTGTCAACTCCTGCTTGGGATTTGTTCTGCACCATTTCCCTGTTAAAATGGGCTTAGAGCAGCATTAAAGAGACAAAACAGAGATGAGGCTTCGCTAAGAAATGGAAAAAGGTGGGGTGGTTCTGGG